>NC_071512.1:102241394-102551081 GCF_027887155.1 Malaclemys terrapin pileata | reverse complement strand
GGCATATGCCCATGACAGGCCCCTAAATGCCTTTGAAAATCTGGCCCTTAACCTCTCTGTGCCTCGTTCTCCCTAACTATAAAACTGGGATAATGCTTTCTTGCAATAGCTACACATGAGCCAAGTCCCACCCTGTAATCTTCCAGTACAGTGGACTTCAAACAATTTTGACTTGAGGAACGTGGCGTTAAATCCTAACCAGGGTGGTTGGCCCACAGAAACCATGATTCCCTGGATCACCACATAGCTCCACCTCCGCCTCCCAGGAAGCACGGCTTCCACATTGCACTGTGAATTCCAGAGGAAAGGGGTCCTCATGGTGAACAACCTGCCAGTGGCTCCCTCTCATTTACATTGAGGTGGGCTCCAACTCAAGTGCCTCTGCTGATCGTAACTGTTGTCACACCACACGGTGAGTGCAGCAGTCCCATGTGTAACCAGATTTCTAATTATGCAGAGCTCACTTATGATTAGCTGAAAGGTGCTGGAGAAGCACAATGTGTTATTAAAAAGCCTTCTGGATCAGGTGGAAGCACAAATGTGCTCATTTAAACCAATGAAACACCAAGTATTTGATTCAGAACGGAAACACTAGCTAACTATACTTCCACACGAGCCTTTTTAACCTATGCAAAAAGCAGAGGATGTGTCTCTTGGATGTCATAAGGGAATGCAGCTCTCACACTTCATATTTTGGGCTTGCATTACATTTGAAGGAGTATTTTATTCCCTACAATATCTTTCCAGAGCATTTCAGGGCAAATTAGGCAGGAAAAAATGCAATTTGATGTCCTTCTGACTTGGGGGACTGAGCGGGGAAAGTAGTACGCATTTCCACTGCATGCAAAGGAGTAATTAAATGCTTCCTATAGAAGGGAAAGGTTGTCCCTCGGACACTTCTGTCAATCTGTATTTAGCAGACACAGCAGCCTCCTCAGTTCAAACACGGGAGCTCGCATTCTTCATTGAAGTGACCTTAACTGTCAGCCTCGCCTGCCCTGTTCGATATCCAGAGCTCTGCTTGGAACATTACGTGAACATGTGTGGGGATGGGAAGATGTACAAAGGAAAGGCACAGAAAGCCAGCAAGCCATTGGCCTCAATTAAAAAATTAAACAGGTGTCCAGAGACTGTCAGCCTAAAGATGGAGCATCTACATTTAATTAAAGGGATAAGTTTAGCAGAAAATGCCACTCCAGCTACTGTCAGAATGCATGATTAATTTGCGATAAAATATCCAGTCCTGTCTAACAGAAGCAGACAGCTGGGGGATACATATTTACACAATAGCTTGTTACTTCTTCAAGATATTACCAATGACCCTGGGCTTAGCGTCAGTGCATTAAAATGAAATTTTCACATCTGGTCTTCTGAACTCTTATATTTGCTGGAGGCTTTTTGAAGGAGCCCAGCGTGAAAAGACCAGGAAGCCTCTGAAAGGCAAAGCCAGCTACCAGTGGAGTCAGTCGCTTTGCCACAATTTATAGTGGTCACACATTATCTCACAATGTCACAGCTCATCAGTCCATCTCCAGGGCTGACAGAAAGCATCACTCTTGCTTAAGCTCATCAGCACTGTGTGTACTAAACCTCTTTTCCCCTTATACTTCCTAAATTATGTCTAAGTCATTGGCTCCTCTTCCCATCATCGCATTAACGCAGCACCTGCCAGTAATCAACCATTGTTTCAATTAGCAATTTTCATTTTCCAGGGTCTTATAACTCCCCTATTGAAATTCACATCAGGCCCAGAGAATCTTCTGCATGTTAACTGTGAAGTTCAATTGTTAAATGGTTTTAGATGGCTTACTTCGTACCCACAGCCTAATGGGAAAAAACATTTTGCAGGGTCCTACACTTTAGTGTGACCTAGTGCTGTTTGTTTCATGTGAAAATACGTTGAATCCCAGCTATTGTGATTTAGTTGACCAAGGCATTTTGGTCAACTAACAGATACAATTTTATCTCAGAGTTTTGCTTCTGCTCCTCCCCCCATTTTGTATATGATCTGGTGACAGGATGCAGGGGCATTGGCTGTTATCCAGTGAACAGAGGGTTAACTTCTGCTCAGCCTCCCACTTCCTTTGCTAAGGGAAAGGCTGTTTAGTTGCTTGGGAGACAAAGAATGGAGAACATCTGAAAAGAGGATGGATGTTACTCACCAGGTACCCTTCCCCACACCCCCCTGAGGAGAATTCTGGGGCAGAGAGTTCTTTGGGGTTTTCCCCCCTTATGGAACTGGAATTGGTTTCTGGTTGTAAGCATTAGCCCCTGATGACAAACCTTTGCTGAATCTGTGTTTCTGCTGAGTCATTCCACCAGCTTACAGACCTTTTACTAAGATTTTCAAATTACTATGTCCATGAGGCCTGGAATAATTGCACTCCACCCCAGAACCCGACTTCCCCTGCTGCCCAGAGCTAACTACTTACATCTCAGTGAAAAATCACCTACATCTGCGGCAGCTTCTGGGCCACCAGGAAGCAACAATATAACAGTGTGATCTTTATCCATGGATGTAAATGGACTCTGAGGACACCCCTGTAACTTCTGCCTAGCCACTGTCCTATGTCAACGGACACAGGTGCAATAATGCAATACACCCCCCCTCTGAATACTGCCCATCCACACAATGGGAAGTCCTAGAAGCATCCTCGTCCTTCTGGGCTAGTGAAAGAGCACATCTGGGACACATCCTAAATGAGAGTCAATAGCTCCTCTCAGTGAAACTATTACTACTCCAAAACATGCCAAAGAGCATTTAAGAAGCCATCACTTGACGTAACTGCATTTAAGTCCCTTGCCTTCCGTTTCAGAGCAAGCTGGCTGAGAAGTCAGCAAGGATTGGGCCTACCTCCACCTAGATAACAACAGTATCCCTGGACCCATTCCCAACCAGGCTTCAGGCCAAGATGTGGAATAGAGGGACGATCTCTTCTTGGCCATGATACCCATAATCTTATTGCTGCACTTCTCTGCAGTGTCTGATACAGCTGATCATGGAATCCTGCTATCCTACCTCAGACATGACAGGGGTTACTGAGATGCCTTCAAACGTTCTTTGCAGACCACACACACAGAATTGGCAGGAGTACCTGCTCCTTCACCTCCCAGTTCCCCCACCTGCAGATTTCCACAAGGTTCCCTCCTCACCCCATCTTGTTCAACATGCACAGGAAGCTACTACAGGAGAAGCAGCATAGACTGAACTGTCAACAGTGCACAGGCAGCTCAAGCTCTAAAGCCCCTTCACATCAGAGCCAAACAGCACCATCTCCCTGTTCTCCAAGTGTCTGGTTGAGATCAGTCACAGAATGAAAAGCAGGGGGCGGAAGCTGAGCCCTGAAGAGTGAGGGGATCTCATGTCACGTCTAAGAATTTGCCAGCTGTTTATCACCACCTTCCACTGAGGTAGCCTGCTCTTGGGTCACTAGGACTGTCAGCAGCCTTGGTGTTCACCTCAGTATACTCATTGCTCAAGCCATGAAAATCCTCTGCCTTCTACATTTGGCAGAAAGGCTGCCCTCCATCTGTTGTTCAGACTTCACCACAGCAATCCACACATTCGATCACTTCCAGGCTTGATTACGGTCATACTCTCTACCTAGGTATTCAACAGCCTGAAAGAGCAGATCTTTTGTTCAGAGCCTGGCAGCCCATCTCCTCACCAGCACAGACTACCAAGAGCCTGTCATCTCAGCACTACGCTCCCTTCTGGATTCATGGGTTGGGTTTGTTGTTAGAACTCCACATGGGACAGGCCCAAGGTTTACCCAGCATTACGAGGACTGCCTACAACAGCTATATTTTGCTAGAATCATGGAACTGTCAGCCTCAGGAGTTTAACCACTCTGCTAGAGAAAGATTTCTTGGTGACTGGCCCATGAATCTGAAACTCATTCCCAGAAGAGCGAGGGATGGCTACAAACAACACTGCCTTCAAAGCAAAATCCCAAACCTGCTTCTGAGTGTGCCACTCCTGAACCCCATCACAAAACAAAAGCCACCAAAAGAGTCTGGGATCTCTGCTGACTAGAAAGAGGAGAGAGAAAAATATATCTGTATGTACACTTCATAGTTTTATGAGGCTCACACACACCAGTGATGGGTACCAAATTAGAATGTAGAGAGAACAAGGAAATACATTTCTAATAGAGGATACCACAAATCCCTGGGAGACAGATTATATCCTTCTTACAGAGGGATAAACAGAGCAAGTTAAGTGACTAAGCTCTGACCTGCCTGCCAGGCCCTTTCTCTAACCACTAGATCCTATTGCCTCCTATGACCACTTCCAGAAATAGAGGGACTTGTTGCAGTCATTCTGAAGTTCTAGTATTTTCTGAAGTTAAACTTATCATTGACGTGATCGCTTTTAGGATTACCAGGCTTCCCATCTCCCAGCTCAGAGGGTCAAAACGCTAAGGTGCCCTCTTGCTTGCTAGTTTATTGCACTTTGCTAATGGATCATTTCCCTCCATGGGGATGACACATTGTCTATTAGGTATACTCTCTCCGTTCAATTACACTGGTTATGTGGATATCACAACACAAGATCATAATCCTATATTTAGCATATGCTGTTTTTAAATGCAAAATGGGGTGACAGTGACTTGCCCCCAATATGTTGATTTTTCGGGTAGGAGCACTTATTACTCATTAGATCACACAAAGTGAATGAGCTAAAGTGATAGCTTTTTTCTTCTGTACTTCAATGCCATTACATACATAGAAAGTAATAATCGTTTGTCAGACTCTCCACTTCACACATACAGCCTCATTTCCATAGAGGTGAAAGTTTAATAGTTCACTGCAATGCTCTTATTTTTAAGAATTTGGAGCAATCAGTGCAAATCTCATCATTTTTATTTTTTCAGATGGACTCTGGGCAACCAATCTGGCAGGGCTTCCAGTCTCAAGAGCTCTAGACAAGATGAATTAAAGTTAATTGGGGGTAAAATGAAGCACTTTAAAGTGTGTCTCTGGAGCTCACAAAACTGGAATAAGCACAGACAAGATCTATTCAATTATCTGTGGTTGTGAGATTTGTTTTGTGAAAGCTGTAATATTCAACCCACTTACCAGCTCCGGCTGTGGTCTCATCAGACCGTCTAGGCTAAGCCACCTGGCGGGATCAGTGCTAGAATGAGAGACCTCCAAAGAAAACCTGAATATCAGAAGAAATGGCACCAGCGGTTTCACGTATGAGATACTTCCCTCTGACTCAATGAGCCGATGCACCAGCATGGCATTAAGGCCCACCATATGGAGAGCGTACGGGTGTGTAATCTTTTAGACGAGATCTAAACCTGAAACCTTGGCAGATCATTTGTGAGCATCAACGTTTCTTTAGTGCTTTTTTGCAAGAACAGTAGTCTAACCCCAGTCTCCTGGCTAAACTGCAATCTAAGCAGTTACATTCCAGCCTACTGACGTCCCTTGTCATCTTAACTAGATACAACGTTCTTCACTTCCTGCCCTACATAGTTGTGCAAGTTGCTCTTTGTTCTTGAACAGCTGTACATTTCACCCAGAGGCGACTGCACTTCAGGAGTCGGTGAAGTAAATGCTCATACAGGTACATAGAGTCTATGAATTTCTTCGGGATACTCCTGGATGAGAGAGTCCCGAAGTTGGCGATTTCTCTCTCACACACACACCCCTTATTCGGAGATCCTGATTTAGGGATCTTGTGTTGTGTCCTAACTTGTCACTTTGCTTTCTTGGAGCACTTGGAACTTCTTGCCACTCTGGCTGGCAATTCTGAGTGGGCGGGTGATGAGATACTTGCGTTCTTCTCCATGGACAACATTTTCCTTTCCATCCTGTAATTTTCTAACTCACGTGAACTCCCATTAATGTCAATGGAAACATCACACTCAAGAAGAGTACAATTTGAATACGAAAAAGATCTGCAGCATGGATCAGGAAGGAGAATCGTGCTTAATTATTCTTGCATCCCTTAAATTCAATCACAGCTCCATGAATGTCCTGCTCCGTACAGCTGTCTTTAGTAAAAATATGTCCCACACCATGTCTCAATTTCTCCAAAGTTCAGAAGCAAAGTTTGCTTACAGGCATCTTTCTAAACTCCACTAGTGAAAGGTGGTGACGTAGGAAAGAAGGTGGGCAAATCTGACACACCAAGGTGTCCTCAGAGCTCATTGGCAGCTATGGGTTCAGCCCATACTGCCTCTGACTTCAAACAGGTCAGCCAAGGTTCCCTGAGGAGCCTGTCATTGAAATACCCAATGTATAGTGAATCTTGGGCTTGTCTTTACTGGGAAATCTCAGTGAGTAATAACACGTGTTCAATAACACAATGTGACCGGATGCCAAGTCATGTTTCCATAGTGTTAGGATACAGGTTAATTAAAAGGATGTTAGTTTCCCCAGTGCAGACAAGCCCTTTATATGCAAAGAATCCTTCAAACCCAAATCACAATAGTGCAAGCAATAGTGACCTCAACATGGTTTAAAGGGAAGAGAGCTTGTAGACATCTTAGAATGTCAAGATGAGTCCAAACTATGAGGTCCAGATGGAAGGTTTTAGAGCACATCCTTCTCTACTGAATACAAAATAAATATTCTCTTTTCCCATATCCTGTCGCATCACTTCAATGAACAATAAACTAAAAGACAGTTCAAAATAGAATGCAACTGCAAAGCCCCAGATTTTAAAAAGGAAGAAAGTTCCATCTGTCATCGAGAAATCCAAAAATCCAAAGCACCAACGTGGAGTGCACCTGCCAAAAAGGTTTTATTTTTATGTTAAATATTGCTTTAAGGAAGAGAAATGTTCTGGCAGATAAAGGCAGTCAGAAGAATGAATAGCTGAGATGCTCAGACAATAATGCTCTCCTTTGATTTCCTCTGGTGCTGCTGCTATCAGTTAGATAACTGAATAGAAATCAGCTTATAAACAGACCACCAATGCCCGTTTTCAAAAACCAAAACCACACAACAATCTTCAAATACTTAAAGAAATGCAGAATTTTGGTGCTCTCCTTTATGCCACCAATGGCTGAACACTGGGACTTCGGATAGACAAAACGCCAGACCCTTCGTGCCCTCTTCTCCACAGCCGTAGTTTACATTCAGACTTCCCTGTGCCCAGTGCTTTGAAATGCAGTGAAATGGAACAATATTATTTTCCTGTCATGCACGTAGGGGCTTTCCATTCATGGTGCACTTTGGTCTTCATCCTAACTCTGCTCTGACGACACTGTCTTCTTCCTATTTTGTTTGCTTCCTTCCAAACATAAGGGAGGGACGGAAATATAGGATTGATGTGAGCCTTAGGGGAAGCAGGGTAGATTAGGACTATCAGGGGGCCTGGATCTACCAAGTCTAGTGACCCTCTTTCAAAACATGGGGGAACCTAAACACTTCAGGCTCCCCTACAGAGATTCTTCCCCCTCCTTGCATCGGCTTCCTTCTAAACCACCCTTACCCCCAGATGAATTCTGCTATAGCCCTCTCTGCCTTCCCCCAAGGCTCAGATTTTCCCCCTAGTTAGTTCCCAGACTCCGTAAACTTCCTCCTGGGGTATGTTTACATTGAAATAAAAGACCTAGGACATGGCCATGGCTGGCCCAGCTCAGCTGACTCAGGCTTGAAGGGCTAAAACCAGCAGTGTAGATGTTCAGGTCCAGGCTGGAGCCCGGGCTCTGAAACCAGCCCAAGTCCAAATGTTTACACTGCTATTTTTAGCTCCAGAGCCTGAGTTGAGCAAACCTGAGTCAATTGACCCAGGTTCTGAGACTCAATGCCCCAGGGTTTTGTTTTTTGTTTGCCGTGTAAACATACCTCTAGTGTCTACCCAGCCCATGAGCCCCCTTAGTTAAGAGCGCACCAGACCCTCTGGCTGATTAAATTAACCTTCTTAGGGTGTTCTATTTATTTTCGGCTGTGAGTCAACAAAAACCATAAGATCCAACACAGGCCCCTGTCACAGCTGGTTCTTTATAGTCTTCTTTAACCGCAGCAATTCTAACAGAAGAGCAATAAATTGTAGAAGTACAGGAGAACCACCTCCCAGTTAGACAAACTAGAATCCTTATCTGTGGTCTCAAAGCTCTCCCACAGGAAGTTATAAAGCTTCTAAGCAAGGGACTAGCAAGGGCCACCTGTTGATCAAGCCCACAGCTAGTCCTGATTAAATCACTGACTCAGAGAAAGAATTAGGAAGGTTTCTTCCTAGGGACACTCTTGGGCAGACTGCTCGCAGGCCAGAAATACTCCTCCTCTGACCCCTGCAAGGCCAATACAAACCCCATCCTTTCCCCTTTACTCCTCAAATAGGTGGTTTTTCCAGGCTCTCTCTCATTACTCAAAGACAGGTGATTTGATCTTTCCCAATCGCCCTCACCGCCAATCCTGGACAAATTGACCCTTGATTCATACAATCTCAACAGGAGGCTTTTTAGGCAGATCTCATCTTCCTGCTCAGATTCCCTGCTGCACTTGGCCTGCACAAAAACTGTCTAACTGATAGGTTTTCAATTACATTTTGAGACGGAGCATGGTCATTGAGCATTTGTGTTCCCAGTGGGGTCCCACTGGGAATGGTTCTTGGCCCTACGCTTTTTAACCTTTTCTGTTTTAAATGACCTAGAAGAAGACAAAATCATCACTGATAAAGTTTGCAGATGATGAAAAGAGTGGGGGGAGTGGTAAATAACAAAGAGGACTGGTCACTGATTCAGAGTGATATAGGTCACTTGGTAATCTGGGCAGAAAAACAATATACATTTTAATACAGCTAAATTAAATTGTATACATCTAAGAACCAAGGATATGGGCCATACTTACAGGATGGGGTGGGGGCTCTATCCTGGGAAGCAGTGACTCAGAAAAAAAGTTGCGGGTTGTGATGGACTTTGAGCTGAACATGAACTCCCAGTGCGATGTTATGGCCAAAAGTTGTAATGCGATCCTGGGATACATAAACAGGAAAATCTTACTAGAAGTAGAGAAGCAATTTTATCCCTCTATTTGGCACTGGTACAACAGCTTCTGAAATACTGAGTCCAGTTCTGCAGCCCACAATTCAAGAAAGATGCTGATAAATTAGAGAGGGCTCAGAGAAGAGGATAAAAACATGCCTTTAGTGATTGAACTCTTTCAGTCTAGCCATTTAGCTTACCAAAGAGAAGGTTAAGGGCAACTTGATTACCATCTGTAAGTCTCTACCTGGGGAACAAATATTTAACATTGGGCTCTTCGATCTAGTAGAGAAAGGTATAACACGATCCAACGGTGGGAAGTTGAAGCTAGACAAATTCAAACTAGAAACAAGGCATACATTTTTAATTGTGAGAGTAATTAACCATTGGAACAATTTTCCAAGGGTCATGTAGATTCTCCATCACTGACATATTTAAAATCAAGATTGGGTGTATTTCTAACAGATCTGCTTTAGGAGAATTATTTGGAGGGAAGTTCTGTGACCTGTGTTATACAGCGGGTCAAACTAGATGATCACAATGGTTCCTTCTGGCCTTGGAATCTATCAATTGCTTAACTGACCAAGTAACCATGTAGCTTTTCTTGTAAACTTTGTACTCTATTCTTTGTCTTATTATGTTTGTACCAAGACTGCAGGTCCTCAAGGCAGAAATCATGTCTTGTGTGTCTGGGAAGAAGAAATAAGATATCTCTAAGATTATTAGCCGCAAAAAGAACCTATATAGTGACTTAAATATCTAACAGATGCACACATTTCACACTGTTCTCAAATGCTTAACTCAACTGTTGGGGGAGGAGTTACAGGGCCGTTATCAGACTTCGTTCAGATTGATATTTGTATGGCAGTGGTGCCTAGAGGTCAGCACTCCTTTGTGATGGAGACAGTCACAATGAGCAGTAGTCAAGAACAATAGGTTGGAGAAGGACTGGGATGAGAAAGAGGCAGATCCATGGTGAAGTTAACTGACGTAGGGAGTCCGGGGGATTGTTCAAAGGACACAGGGATCTTGCTCAGCCTGGTAGAGACTTGCTGCTTTTGCCCCCCCACACCCAGTAAGTGGCCCTGCCGGTAGAATCCTTAAAGTGCTGCGCAGCACTTTGCTGACCCTTTTGCCCCCCGAGGGCTGCTGAGAGTGGGGGCAAAAGGGGCAGCTGCCCCAGGGCCTGGCGATTTACCGCGGCAGCAGCTGGAGCCTCAGGCCCTTTAAATCGCTGCTGGAGCCCTAGGTGGTGTGGGCCAGGCAGCGCTGAAGGGCTGGCTGTGGGAGGCTGACCCCAGCCCTGCCCCTTCCACCCAAGGCCACACCCCTTCTGGGGCCCCAGAGCCAGGCCCCCATACTGGTAAGACTTTTAAGTTACTTTCACCCCTGGAGATGGCACCCACCCCAGAATAGCCAATAGCCCAGTGGTTAGGTCACTCACCTGGGACGTGGGAGATACAGGTTCAAGTGCCTTTTCCAAATTAGACAGACTGGGGAGATTTGGGTCTCCCACATCTCACGCGAGTGCTCTAACCACTGGGCTATTGGCTTTTCTGGAGCCTCTCTCTGTTTGTTTAATTTTTAAATGTTTTTGAAAAAGTCTTGTTTTCGTTCTGCCTTGGAACAAAAACGAAAATTGAACCCTTGAAACTTTTTGTGAAATGAAATTCTCATTTTCCAACCAAAGCAGCTGAACACTTGGCTACTAGGCAAACAACATTTTTTTCCCCCCTCTTCACCGAAAACAACGTATTACTGTAGGCTGGACTTTTCAATGGCACCTAAAGGAGTTAGACCAGTAGTGGGCAACCTGCGGCCTGCAGGCCGCACATGCCCCATCAGGGTAATGCGTTGGCAGGCTGTGACAGTTTGTTTACATTGACCGTCCGCAGGCACAGCTGCCCACAGCTCCCAGTGGCCTGGAACGGCAAACCGCAGCCACTGGGAGCTGTGGGCGCCGTGCCTGCGGACGGTCAATGTAAACAAACTGTTGCGGCCCACCAGTGGATTACCGTGACAGGCTGGGTACAGCCTGCAGGTTCCCCACCACTGTACTAGTGGATCTAAATAAAGGGAAAACGTCACAGAACATGAGTGTTCACTGCCAAAAAAGGAGCATTAAAAATGACAAATTCCAAGGAGCCTAAAGACTACAGCTAAACCCAGAGAACAGAGTTTCCCAGCAAAACCCAGGAAAACAGTGAGTAAACAAAGAACATATGGGATCAGTAGTCAAGTACAGAAAGAAAGCGGAGGTGGAAGAGAGAGAAAACCCATCCAGCAGAATAACCAGCCAATGAGAGCCCTATGGATTTTTAGATTTATTTCCACTATATTGGGTATCTTTTCTATCATCTTGTCTTTAGTGTATTTGCACTCTCTGTTACCATGGTCTCAGTTATTGCCTTTTTCTTTCTACAGATGCTTTAAAAATATATGTCTAAAACCTCCAGTGATAAAAGACTCCAGCTAATATCAAGATTTTGCTGGATGTTAGTCCAAAAAAAGAAAAAAAAAAATCAATGAAGGAAGAGGGAAGAATGTGTGTGCTCTATTTCCCTCACTCGGCTTTTTCTGATTTGCACTGCCGGGAGAAATCTCTTTTAGAATATTGTCTCATTTATACTGCGAGAAACCTCTCAGCATGCAGAGGGTGGGGTGGAGGCTTTTTAAAAAAAAAAAAAAAAAAAAAAAAAACCATCTGCCTAACCTTCTCCTTACGTTCTCCTCCATTTAGGTTTACACTGGCGAAAATCAAGGATAAGAAATAAAATAAATATTTATCGAACTGGTGCCTTTCACTCGGAAGCTATAGCATATGCTGAACACGCTCTGTTTTCCTGGATGTTTTTTTCCCTCCTGCATCAAGCCCTTGTTCTGTCAGAATTGTTTTCATGTTAGTATTAGTCAGTCACTCCCCATGTGTCAGTAAATGCAAAACATGCCTGCTGTGAGACAGAGAGAGCTGGTGCCACTTTGCAGTTCCTCAGAATGCGAGCTGGCGCAAAGACAAAGCTCACACAAAAGATGACAGGCACCACCACCTGCTTTTCCAAACAACAAACAGGAGAAATGACAATGTCTTGGGAATGAGGGTGGGGGAGAGTAAGTAGACTTCAAGAAGTGGAAATTCAGTTTCTCGTCACTGAAGAAGTATGGTATGAAACAGTTACTTAGCAGCCCTGCACTTCACAGCTGCTCAAGGAAACCAACATCTGTGCACTGGGTCAGGTATTACATCCTGGCAGTTGAACCAGGCAGCCAGCTATAGCTGGTTTGTTTATTTACAGGCATTTCTATGGTGCTCCTCATTGCAGTCAATCAGTGATCTTCAAACGTTAATGAATTTAGCCACAGGACACCACTGTGAAACAGGGAGGCTTTAATATATCCATTTTGACTAATGAGGGAATGAATTTTGGGTGAAGAGGGCTGATTTGACAGGAAGGCTGTATGGTTAAGGCCCTAGACTGACTGGGCCATGGGAGATCTGGGTTCACACAGAATTCAGACTTGATCACGGGCAACTCACTTCGGGCCAGTTTTTTAAAGATATTGAGGAACCTAAAGGTGAAAAGAGACACCAAGTGGGATTTGAAATCCAAGTAAGTTAGACACGTAGGGTTGTTTTAAAATATTATATATCTCTCTCACTGGCACCTATATGCATCTTCAGGCACCTAAATACCTTTACTCTGTGCCTCCCCTTCATCATCTGTAAATTGTGGAGAATAGTTCCCTACCTCATGTGCGTGGTGGGATAACACATATCCAGCACTCAGACACTGATGCTATAGACCTTGTATAAGGATCTACACAAAAGCATAACTGGGTTCAAAAAAGAATTAGATGAGTTCATGAAGGTTAGGTCCAGCAACTGATATTAGCCAAGACAGTCAGGGACAACCCCTGCTCCAGGTGTCCCTACACCTCCAACTGCCAGAACCGGGAGTAGACAACAGGGGATGGATCTCTCAAAATTGCCCCGTTCTGTTCCTTCCCTCTGAAGCATCTGGAACTGGCCACTGTCAGAGACAAGGTACTGGGCTAGATGAACCATTGCTCTGACCCACTGTGGTCATTCTTATGTTCTTATACATAGTTCGCTCTGGGCATCCATGGGTGGTGTTTCAAAAGGGGCTGAGCATCTCTCACTCCAATTGATTTCAGTTGAAGTTTCGGTGCTCAGCAACTCTGAAAATTAGGCCCTACATGTCTCAAGCGAGGCTCCCAAGCTCAATAGACCCTTACATGTTTGGGCATAAATCATAGAGTATCAGGATTGGAAGGGACCTCAGGAGGTCATCTAGTCCAACCCCTGCTCAAATGATTTGCCCAAGGTCACACAGGAAGCTTGTGGCACAGTCAGAAATGTAACTCAGAGCTTCCAACTCCCAACCGAATATTTTAGCCAACAGACCATTCTTTCCTGATTTATAATTTTCATATAGCCCATTTTAATTACAGTCTGTCTCCTTCCAAAAGGAAACGAATACTAGTGCTGTACACAGCCGATGGATCAGGAATGAAATACAGAAGAGTAATTTGTTTTCAACACTGCAGCTGATCGTCAATAATCAGAGCCCCAAAACTACCCCTGAGATCTTGGTCAGGTGTTTGACCTTTAACTCCCAATGAAGCCTCCTGTCATGAAAAATGCCACAGAAACATTAATGAGCAGTTGCAGTCAGGGCCTCTGTTTAATCTCCCATCCATCTGATGGCACCTCCAGCAGTACAATGACCTCTGCTTCCACAATACTTGGCACTCACAGAGTGCTTTACCTTTCCAAAGCAGTTCACAGATATCAATCAAATCATGCTGATTGATTGGCTCAGTACTGATTCAAAGGGAGGAGCACCACCTACTGAGTTAGCAGTACCGCTTCCTTCAGCGCAGAGAAGACAGTGAAGTAGAAGCTATCCAGTGACTGACCTGTCTGAGCTCTCTTATTGTGTGGTGTGGCTGAATGCTATGAGACATCATGATCATGGGGGTGGGGATGGGGCATTGGCGGGAGGGGTCAAAATTGATTTTACATTTTTACTCTTCTTCTGCAAAGAGATTGACGGCACAGAGGGCCATTGATATCAACTGAATTCATAGATTATAAAGCCAGAGGGGACCATTGTGATCATCTAGTCTGACCTCCTGTATAACACAGGCCATAGGACTTCTCTGAATTAATTTGTGCTTGAACATATCTTTTAGAGAAACATCCAATCTGGATTTAAACATTTCCAGTGATTGAGAAGCCACCACAATCCTTGGTAAATTGTTCCCATGGTTAATTACCCTGACTATTAAATATTTGTGGCTTATCTCTAATCTGAATGTGTCAAGCTTCAATTTCCAATTATTGGATCTTGTTATACCATTGTCTGCTACAGTGAAGAGCCCTGTATTATCAATTTTCTGTTCCATACGTTAGTACTGATAGACTAATCAAGTCACCCGTAATTTTCTCTTTGTTAAGATAAACACACTAAGTTCCCAGAGCCATTCGCTTTAAGTCCAGCTAATCCTTTTCATGGCTCTTCTCTGAACTCCCTCCAGTTTATGAGCATTGACTTGTGGACACTAGAACTGGAATCAGTGGTCAGACCTGGGTCAAATACAGAGGTAATGTCAATCCTATTCAGTATTACTTTGTTTATGCATCCCAGGATTGCATTAGCCCTTTTGGCTACAGCATCACATTTGGCTACAGCATATGGGAACTCATGTTTGGCTGATTATTTACCATGCCCCCCAAGTCCTTCTCAGTGTCATGGTTTCCCAGACTAGAATCCCACATCCTGTAAGTATGGCCTACATCCTTTGTTCCTACATGTATACATTCTTTTTTGGCCATATTAAAACAACAATTGTTAGTTTGTCCCCAGATGGCTCTGTATCAGTGACCTGTCCTCTTCATTATTTACCCCACTCCCACTCTTTGTGTCATCTGCAAACTTTATCAGTGATGATTTTACATTTTCTTGCAGGTCATTGATAAAAATGTTTTTTAAAAAAAAGCATAGGGTCAAGGGCCAATCCCTGCGGGACCCTACTGGAAGAACATGCATTCAATGATACCCAGTCAGCCACTTTTAATCAATTTCACGTGTGATATGTTGATTTGTATTGTGCTAGCAAGGTTCCATGTAGTCATCTCTCTTTACAGAATAAAGGCTTACCTCTGTTTAATGCACAAGACTAGAGGTCTTCCTAAAAGAGATGCTCTAACCCAACCAGAAGTAATGGGCTCCATGCAGGAACCCCTGGGTGACATTCTATAGTCCATGCTATGGAGGAGGTCAGACAAGATGACTACAATGGTTGGTCTTCTGGCCTCAAAATCTACTAATCTTAATAAAATTCATTCAGTAAATACTCGTGATTTCTATGAAAATCATCAGATAAAGTCAAATGAGGAGGAGACTGGAGGCTTTTTTGAATTTAGCAATCAACTCTTTTTTTAATTCTCTCCCCTTCAGATGTTCTGTTCCCATTCGAGTACCAATTCATCCTCATCACAGAGGCCCCATGTAAATTCAGCACTCCTTCAGCATGATGAGCCAACCCTACTCGAGCGTTTCTTCTCCCTCAGTGGCAAGGGTGTTGTTGACCAGGTTTAAGGCTGCACTCTATGAAGAAGGTGGCACAGCATCTGCAAGCTCTATGCCTTGCTCAGGTCAGTGCCCTTTGGCTCCAATTCAGTGATGTACTTACAAAGAGTTCCTTATGTGCTTAAAGTGAGGTGCATGCTAAGTCAGGTTCTGAGTCCTTCACTTTTATTAGCAGCAAATTCACCCGCAAAATAATTATGGAGGAAATTTTCAAAAGCACTTAAGCCACTGAACATCAATGGGACTTGGGCTCCCAAATCCCTTAGATGCTTTTAATCATCTCCCCTATCTACATATGCATATACATGTATCTGTACCTCCTCCTGTTTTTCAGAGTAAGGTACACCAGTGCCCTCCCTTCTATCAACCAACGCTGTTCTTAAAGGATAACTGCCAGCTTAAAAGAAGGCTTAGCACAAATGCTGCCTGTAACAAAACACTTTAGGATAGAAATAATATTCTCAGACACCTTTTTCAGCTAGGATTTAATAAGTGAGAAATCAATGTTATAATCAAACATAATATTCATTTCCTACAATAATCCTCTGACACACCACTTTCTATTTCAGCTGATTAGATACACACCTTAAGTAATAGAAATTCCCGATCAGTAGTCTGCAAGTCATTTTTTTTTTTAACCTAAGGCAGTTATTTCTTCTCATACAAAATGCTTACAACTAGGGAAACATTTGCTGGAATTCTACCACCATCGTGTTCTCCCGGCAGTGGGATAAATGGTGGATAATTACGCTTTGTATGCCTAAACACTGATCTGTTGGGATTAACAGCAAGACCTGCAGTCCTAGCTGTTTGGGGGGCTTTTTATTTTCCATATTTCAATAACCAGTAGGCAAGAGGGAATTTTAGACCATGCGACCCAGCTAGGGGGTGCAGTAAAGACCTGAGGCGAGAGCAGTGGGACATTGGCAGTCCTACGTGAGCTCTACAGGTTGACAATGTCTATCTTCAAAAGACTCGCTGTCAGACAAGATAGCTTTATATACAAAGATGAAACTGATGGGGTTTTTCTTGTTGTATTTCTGCCTCCTTTTGACAGAGTAGAAACGCATGTAAGAAGGAAACTACGGCTTTATGTCGAACTGCAAAGCTTTGCCTTCTTATCGAGAGTGAGCAGCTGAGACAGCTTCTTCAGTAGTTGGCTTTTTAATTGAAAGATGAGAAATTCTCTTATGCAGTTTGCATGAATCACGGAATTTTACAAAAGAACCTGGATTGTAGGTATTCCTATAATCTGATAAACCTAGGGACAAAATTGGCAGAATCTGCCATAGAGATGAATGAACAAGTTTGGATAAATATGAAGCTATCCTACTATTGGAATAAAACATGATGTTCAAAAAAAGTTTGGCCAACTCCTCAGTTGTTCGTTATTATTTGTATTAGCATTGTACATAGAAGCAACAATCAGGATCCGATTGTGCTAGAGGCTATACAAATATGTAAGTAAAAGACAGCCCCTATCCTAAATGATCTACCCTCATTTTCACAATCATCTGTACTTCTTGGTTCCATCTAGAAGCAGAGGTGCCCAAAGGCCAGGAGAGAGGCTGGCCTGATGGTATTTTTGTTTCAACCACATATAAGAAGTACCCAAGATTTCACAAGAAAGCCTGTTCCTGTGAGAGTCATGCCGGCACAGTTTAAGCAGTCAGACTTCAGTCTTCTTATCTGAACCGCAGCTGGGCCTGAACTGATTGTTGTCGGGTGAGCTTTCTAGTTACAGAAAAAAAAATCAATTACAAATTCCAATGTGAAAGTTACATTTAGTAAAACTAGGGGGCTTCATTCTCTGAGTGGAGAGGGTATCTAGTTGCAAGACCCTAATTGTCCATAGATTTAAGGCCTGAAGGGACCATTAGATCATCTAGTCTGACCTTTTGTATAACACAGGCCATCGACTTTTATCTAGTTACGCCTGTATTCAGCTCAATAATTTATTTGTTCAAAGCATATTTTCCAGAAAGACATCTAGCATTTCATCCACCTAGCAGTAGCTAGCACTGCAGGGAGGTAGTTTAACGTATACCAGCAGAGAATCAAGCATATAGGGTTGTCAGGCATCCGTTTTTTGACCAGAACGCCCGATCGAAAAGGGACCCGAGCGACTTCGGTCGGCACCACTGACTGGGCTGTTAAAAGTCCGGTTGGCAGCACAGGGGGAGACAGGGGCTAAGGGAGGCTCCCTGCCTGCCCTAGCTGAACACAGCTCCTGGAAGCGGCCACCAGGTCCTTGTGGTCCCTAGGCACATGGACAACCAGGGAGGCTCCATGTGCTGCCCCGCCCCAAGTGCCAGCTCCGCAGCTCCCATTGGCTGGGAACGGCAAGCAATGGGAGCTGCGGAGGCAGCGCCTGCAGCTGCAAGGGCAGCACGCGGAGCCTCCCTGGCCACTTGGCTGCCGCCTCCTAGGAGCCGTGGTAAGCACCGCCGGGACCCCACAACCCAAACCTCTCCTGCACCCAAACTCCATCCGGGAACCCACATCCCCCCCAACACCCTCCCCCAGCCTAATCCCCCTCCTGCTTGCCAAACCCCTCATCCCTGGCCACACCCCAGAGCCCACACCCCCAGCCGGAGGCCACACCCCCTCCCACACGCCAAACCCCTCGGCTCCAGCCCAGGGCCCTCTCCTGCACCCCAAACCTCTTGGTCCCCACCCCACAGCCTTCACTCCCAGATGGAGTCGTCATCCTATGCCCCACAGTCCAACCCCCTGCCCCAGCCTGGAGCCCTCTCCTGCACCCTGAGCCCCTCATCACAGCCCCACACAGAGCCCATACCCCTCCACTGCCCCAGCCCAGAGCCCTCTCCCATAGCCCAAACCCCTCATTCCTGGCTCCACCCCAGAGCCTTCACCTCCAGCTGGAGATGAGAGGTTCGGAGTGCAGGAGGGGGTGTGGGCTCTGGCTGGGGACTCTGGGGTGGGGCCACGGATGAGAGGTTTGGAGTGCAGGAGAGGGCTAGGGCAGGGGGTTGGGGTGTTGGGGGGTGTGCAGGGGTACAGACTCCAGGAGGGAGCTTGGGTGCAGGAGGGGACTCCGGGCTGGGGCAAGGGTGCAGGAGGTGGGTGAGGGCTCCGGCTGGGGGTATGACTCCGGTTGGGGGTGTGGCCAGGGATGAGAAGTTTGGGGTGAAGGAGGGGGCTCAGGGCTGGGACAGGGGTGCACGAGGAGGGTGAGGGGGCTCAGGGCTGGGGGTGTGGGCTCTGGGGTGATGCCAGGGATGAGAGGTTTGGGGTGCAGGAGGGGGCTCAGGGCTGGGGATTGGCGTGTGGGTGGGGTATGGGCTCTGGATGCAAGCTCTGGGTGGGGCCGGGGATGAGGGGTTCAGGGGAAGACAGAGGACTCCGGATGGGGTTGGAGACTTTGGGGTTGGGCCAGAGTCCTCACCCCGTCTGCATCCCCAATGCCCTGCCGCAGCCCAGAGTCCCCTCCCACAACCAAACTCCCTCCCGGAGCCTGCACCCCCACCCTAAACCCTTCATCCCCAGCCCCACCCAGATCCCCACCCCCACCCCAATCCCCTGTCCCAGCCCGAAGCCCTCTCCCATACCCCAAACCCCTAATCCCCAGCCCACACCCCCAGCCAGAGCCCTCACCTCTCCTCCTGCACCTCAACCCCCTGCCCCAGCCCGGTGAAAATGAGTGGTGGTGGGGGACAGCGAGTGACCGAGGGACGGGGGATGGAGCGAGCGGGGGCAGGGCCTTGGAGAAGGGGTGGGGAAGTGGCAGGGCCTTAGGGCAGGGGTGTTCGGTTTTGTGCAATTAGAAAGTTGCCAACCCTAGCGGAGATTCGCTTAGCTACACACCTCTCCTGACACCCCCTCCTGATCCCAATATTCTGCCTGCCTTCCCTTATGCTAGGATGGGGGATTCAGGACCAGGAGGTGGTATACTTGGGCAGTGGAGCTGGTGCAGGCAGGTTGAAGCCACCTTTGCACCATCTAAGAGAGTTCACCAGGGATAGCCATGGGCTATTTTAACAAGAACCACCTAAGAATCCAGCCCAGAAATCCTAACATCTGTATTAATAACAAAGAAGAAACTCCTATAAAATCTCAGTAGTGGGTTTCCCATTGAAAACACTGGAAAATAGAGATAAATAATTTAAAAATAGATAGATTACCATATGGTAAACACATTAGCCCTTGTCTAAACAAAGTGTCACAAAGACAAATGTACATTTATTTATCAATGTTACAGTTACAAACACTGAAAAAAAAACATGCTTTCAGGCTAAAATGGTTTATTATTCAATTAGTGATAAGAAAGAACACAAGCAAAGTCTCCATGAGAGAGCACAGTGTGCGTATCTCCCATACTCCAGCACAATGGAAAACAAAATGGCTGCTACATTCTGTACACCAGGACTCCTAGACATATAAAGGGTCAGCACGCAGAAAGCAATAGCCACCACCACTTCTTAGTGACACTCACCACCTAAATCTAATTAGCTATCAAGTAAGTCGGAATTAGGCCCACTAGCATTGATCTCTGCACCCATAAAGCTACAGTTTATAATGGCTAGACCCTAAGCGGGTGTACATAAGTGTAGCTCTGACTTCAGCATCACTATATTGTACTTGATTTCACCTGGAGCTATAGCAATTGAGACCAATTGAGAATCTGGCCTTATTTTTAAGATCAGTCATAGTCTGTAAGAGAAAAGGAAATACTTCTTTCTCCAAACGTTGCGAGGCTTGTCCATCACTAATCCGTTCACCTTTGCCCCTTAAACCTACTGTTCATTAATAGGGCTTTGCAAACTAACATGCTATTAAAGATTTTTCTTTTAAGAAGGTGGACAACTTTCCTGGAGAGAGCGCAGCTGTTAACTGAATGCTTCCTTTCCATCTCTTTCCCCTTCCTCACTCCATCTCCTGCACCTTTTAGGGGGTTAAACTCACTGGAATAAAAACCACCCACCACCACACACAACAGTCTAGTTTGCACCTACCCAGCTACAGCAGAAGAAAATAATTGACTGGAATTTGTTTTCTTTGGTCTGAATGTACCAGCCTTCTCTAAATCTCCCTAACGATAATCCCCTTTTAACCTTCATCACGGGTCTAGTTGCAAAGCAAACTCAGATGCCAGTCATGCATATACTACAGCATGGTATTGTCTATTGTTCAAGCGATCACCCAAAGCCTTGGCTGCAGGATGAAGCTCAGAGGAGGAGTGCAGAGGTGGCTTGGGCTGAGTTCACAGTGGCTCCGCCTCGTGAAAAAAAAAAAATCAGAGTTCTTCAGGCTGCTCTCACTTATGCCTGCTGTTGATGCCCCCAATATATCAACCAGAGATCAGCAAAGACTATGGATAAGTCCCTGCACTGAGAGGATACTTCCAGGGTTGGCTATGCTTTAGAGCTAGCATGCACCAGCACCACAGGATCTGTGCCGTACAGTATATTTGTATTTGCTTCTATACAAGTACGCTTTGTAATTCATTGTAGTGATAAAAGGGCTCTTAACCAATTAGCATTATTTTTATATTGCAGTAGCCACCAGAGGCACCAATCAAGGATCCAGCCCTAAACAAGCCGGGTGCCGTACACAGAGACAGTTGTTGCATAGCATCTGCCCTTATAGCTTTTACCCTCATGTGCACTAATTTTTTCCACATTCCTCTGAACACTCCAGCAAATGAGAGTCTCATTCTAGGAAATCTGGCCTGGAATTTAAACTTTGCACCATCCAATGCATTCAAAACAACAGTCATTATTGTAGTTTCCCCCTTTTCCTTTATCAGAGGAGAGAAATTCATTTCTGAAAAGCCTCACGTAAACCACCAGAACACTATGGGATGTTTGCAAACTGCATGGCTGCCCTAGCTGGAGATACACACTGGTTCACATTAAAACATAAGCCTTGAAAAAACAAACAACAAAAGAAACCATTGTTTGAAAAATGCATGCCCTTTCGTCTCATTCCCCCAGCTGGAGGACAACTTTGTGGCAAAGCTGGAACGGAGTAAATGAAGTGCCTCTCGCTTGTTCATAACTCTTTCCAATTTTTGTATCTTACATCAAACAACATGTCCCTTTATACATTCGCAGCAAGAATATTTATCAGGAAAAACATAAGGCAGAAAAAGTGGGATTTTTCTCTCCTCTTATCTCAATGTTTCCTGCCTGACATGGTGTGTCATGCACTTCCCCTCCACCAGCCCAGCACCACAGACCAGTGCCAAGGGCGGGGGAGGGAAGGCCACAGTCTCTCGTCGGCCCCTCTACACTTGGAAGTCTAGCACCAATAGCTATGCTAGACACCCACAGACCTTGTGCCAGCAGTGCATGGACCAGGACTGCAGGGTGTAAAATAGGTGGGGGTCAGGATTCCTAGTCTCCTTTCCACCCCGTCTGTGTCCATACAGGGCAAGCCACAATCTGGACTGCAGTCCATTTTGAAAGGTTTGTGCTACTGAGTGGATTTTGCGAGTCAAGCTGACTTTCCAGTTGATGTGGCTTTACAGAGCTGGAAGAATCCATCTAGTTTCCATTTGGGGTTTCTCAAACATTTGTGGTTTGGACCACCTCTCAGCAGAGGGACTGTCTTGTGGATACCCATCCCATTTATGATTGGTGGCCCTCCCATTCATGATCACATAATATTCCATGTCGACCACAGCAATTGCTTCCAAGGAAGGAAAGTATTTATTTATTAGGAAAGTATTTAATAGACTTCAGCTGTCACTCAGTGCTATTTAGCATCTGGAAACAAGAATGAGAGATAGCACCATGAGGAGAGTCTAAGCGCCACAGTTTGGGAACAGCCAACTTGCATGGTAAGAGAAGGCTCACGCTTAGAGTCATGTCACACATTAATTAAAGCATTCAAAAATGTCATCCAAATAGCATTTAGGTTCAGGACCACAAACCTACGCATTATTTTTGAGTACGGAAATGGTCTTTGCAAATCTCTTGTCTCCAGAAGGGATATACAACGTAACTTTAAATGTCAGGCAGTTATTATATAAACATAAAATATCCAGATTTGCAGTTTTCCCTGTTCTTTTATGAATTCTCTTTACTCCTTTAGCTGCTTACTCGTTTGCACTTACCTTTTAGTCTGATCATGTAAAAGGTTTTGGAACAAATACAAGGGAAGAATAAAAACATAATGGTTTCTCACTGCTGGAGGGCATAACTCTAATTAAAAAGAATGTTCTTTCTTTTAGCACCCAGACTTCTTTCTCTTCTAAACCTGAACTTTGACATTTTCCAACTGAGATTTAAAACAAGGCAATAATTCTCTACCACAATGTAGGTCTAGCTACACTATACAATGAGAAGAGAAAAAAAATGGGAACGAGGTTTAGGGCTAATGGACACATCGGGAGCTTTGGTTTAGGAGCAGGCAGGTTTGCACATCCCCAAACAGCTCCTAAGCACACAGCAGTGATCATTTCCAGGGATACATATAAAAACGGTATACCTGCACATTATACACATACAAATGAATATACATGCACATATAGACATCCAAGTGTCTGATTCTGATCTTGTGTAGACTGACGTTACACCTGATTTACACTGACATCAGAAGCAGGCCAAAAAAGGATTGTAGTGTGTTTGGGTGTGTGTATTTATATACACAGAGATGACACTCAAAGCTCGGAATCAGCCTGATTCTGAAATCCAGGAGGGTGTTTTGTTTTGTTTTTTAAATACACACACCCCTGCACATTGACAAAACAAACAAATCTGACATTTTCAATCACAGCCCACATGGGCATATGTCATTGTGAACACTGAGGCAATTATTAAATAAAGAAGATTTCTTAATTTATCTAGCTATTGTGCCTAATTATGCTACCAATTCCACTTGTGACACTCCCTTGAACTCAATGGGCTGAATTGTGCTGTTAGATATATACACACAGTTCCCACTGAAGTCAGTTCTCACCTACCCCATGTACTGAAGCACCTATCACTGTTGTATATAAATGTTGGCCCATGTGTCTATGTGATCATGTATCAGGGGTAGCCGTGTTAGTCTGTATCCGCAAAAACAACAAGGAGTCCGGTGGCACCTTAAAGACTAACAGATTTATTTGGGCATAAGCTTTCGTGGGTAAAAAACCTCACTTCTTCAGATGCATGGAGTGAAAGTTACAGATGCAGGCATTATATAATGACACATGAAGAGAAGGGAGTACTGCACAAGTGGAGAACCAGTGTTGACAGGGCCAATTCGATCAGGGTGGGTGTGGTCCACACCCAATAATACATGAGGAGGTGTCAATTCCAGGAGAGGCAAAGCTGCTTTTGTAATGAGCCAGCCACTCCCGGTCCCTCTTCAAGCCCAAATTAATGGTGTTAAATTTGCAAATGAATTTTAGTTCAGCTGTTTCTCTTTGAAGTCTGTTTTTAAAGTTTTTTTTGTTCAAGAATAGTATCAGGGGGTAGCCGTGTTAGTCTGTATCTACAAAAACAACAAAGAGTCTGGTGGCACCTTAAAGACTAACAGATTTATTTGGGCATAAGCTTTCGTGAGTAAAAACCTCACTTCTTCGGATGCAACACTGTATATACACACTGCAATGTCCCCAATGAGGGGTGGGTAACCGGTGGGCGGGGTCAGGAGACAGTCGATAAACGGTGAGGGTCCACCACCCATACGGGAGGCAGGGACAGTCATGGGTATAAGCAAGCGGGCTGGATAATGGGGATGGGGTGACCCTCACGTGGCGGGATTCAGCTAGGTTTGGTGGGTTTAGGGCTCAGGGGATAGGGTCCAGCAGGGGGTGTGTGTGGGTGCACGAGGTCTCCCCGGCTCACTCTTGGTATTGGCGGTGGCCGGTGATGTGCTCGGTGTAAATGTCCCGGGACCAACGGATAGCGTCCGAGACCATTAGGCGTCTCATGAGCCGCGCGTAATGACGGCCCACCCCACAGGTCCTCAGCACGCGTTCGTTACACGGGTCCCAGGCACCCAGGGCCCCAACGAGCAGAGCGTCGACGTGCACCTCGTAGCCCTTAGTCCGCAGGGTGTCAGCCAGGGGGGCGTATTTTTCGAGCTTGCGGGCTCGGGCTTCGCGGAAGGCCGGGGTCCTGTTCTCGAACGGAATCGCTACGTCGACCAGGATGATCTTTTTCCCCACCTCGTCCGTGACGACGATGTCCGGGCGCAGCGGGCTGTCAGTGCCAGGGACGGCGCGGTTGACGGTGATCTCTCCCAGACGCGGGTTGATGGCCTTCACTAGACGGTCCTGGACGGCGTTGTGGCGTAGCTGCCAGGCTCTGGCGTGGGGCTTGCAGCAGCACAGGACGTGGGGCAGGGTTTCGTTGACGAAAGAAGAAGAAGTGAGATTTTTACTCACGAAAGCTTATGCCCAAATAAATCTGTTAGTCTTTAAGGTGCCACCAGACTCTTTGTTGTTTTTGTTCAAGAATAGTTACTTTTCAATCTGTTATAGACTGTCCAGGGAGGTTGAAGTGTTTACCTACTGGCTTTTGTATGTTACCATTCCATGGATCTCCTGGCAGCACACATTCACTGCTCCTGGCCCACCCACCAAAGCACTCTTGGTACAATAGCAGACTAAGACCCTATGGGTAGTGCTCTGTGATGCACTGAAGGCATGGACCTACCCAGTGCCAGTTCTTTGTCACCTGTCTGCCAGATCCTCCACTAGGGTAAATTGTCTCCTGTCTCTTCCACTCTCCTCAAACTATTCCATTGGCTTTCTGGCTGTGCTTTCACTCAGGGGTTGTGGTGACAGTATCTGAGCTTAGTTCAACTACAGAAACCATGTGTTATTTGGGTGTATACTCCATTAGCCAGCATCGTATGCTGTACTACAGAACTGACTGTCTGAAATTTTACAGGGTCTATAACTAGAGATGACCAGAAAATGTGGGTCCCTCCCCCACTCACCATTGAAAATTTCAACTTTTCATTGAAAAAAAAAATATGAAAACTGAAGTTTTCAGGCTTTACCTGAAAAGTTGGGTTTGGAGCTTTTCGGGGTAAGATGAGACTTTCTGTAAAAACTCTTTTTGGCCCAATCCCCATTTTCTGTTGGAAAAAAAAGGTTGACAGAAAAATTTTGTCCAGCCCTATCTGTAACAGCAAGCTAGGAAAAAAAACAAAAAAAACCCCACAGCCTTGCTACAACTTTATCTACTCTCTCCAGGGAACTGTCCAGCCTGAAATCCTCCTGAAGTGCAGCAAGCCACCCAGGAGGGATCTCCATTTTAGAAAATATTTGTATGTTTATGTAGCACTTTCCATCCCAAAGCAACTGAAAGGGCTTTAGAAACCATATATTCGCCCTCCCCTGAAATGCCACCATCTCGCCTAGGGAACATGGCAGCGATATTACACAACAGTTTAGAGTAGACAAGATATGGGATTTTCACAGTAGTGCTCCCGCTGAAGTCAGTGGGGTCAGAGTTAGGCCAACATTGAGCATTTTTGAAACTCTCTCCCATATATTTTTGACTGCATAAAGTATGCATGCCTATGTATATCTAGATCTATCTCAGGGGCAGCCAAACTAACTGACCCTGCAAGCCGCATACAACAATCTTCAGAACTTCGAGAGCCACACCTGCAGGAGCTCAGGGCTTCTGCCCTGCGGTGGAGTGGTGAGGCTAAGGGCTTCTGCCCTGCAAGGGGGGGGTGTCGCAGGGCTGAAGCCCTAAGCTGCCCTTCCCCACAAGGCAGAAGTCCTGAGCTCCCTTCCCCCCCCCCCCCCACTGCAGGGCAGAAGCCCCAAGCTCATCCCCCATCTGGTAGGTGAAGAATGAGGGTCAGGGGGCTCCGCAAGCCGCACTTACACTGTAAAAAAGCTGCATGTGGCTCACAAGCCATGGTTGGCCGCCCCTGTGATGGACACATATCAATCACACTGTGATGGACACTTTCTTTACTGGAACTCAGAACATTCATAGTAATGGGTCTCCTTAGGGGAGAATCCTTGTGAGGAGAGACTAAGGAATTTGCTTATTTTCTGAGGGCCCTACATTGCATCACATCATACACTATGCAGAGCTCCAAGTTCCAACAGGCAGGCACTGGTAAAGAGCAGTAACATACCTATGGATTCAAACCAAAGTTACAAGCTCCAATCCTGCAAACAGATGCTTTAATGCAGACCCCTGTGACAATGTGGAATCCTTGTGGGTGTGGGCCTACTCAAACTTCTGTTTACAGAATCAGGTCTAACATCAGGAGATCCTTAGCTGATAGTTGAATTTTCTCCTTAAAATATATACAGAAATTGGTGCAGCTCAACAGATAAGAGAGGATTCAAGTGATCACAGAGTATTTTACATTGCAAATATGTTTTTCACCAAAGTCATCCAACTTTTTATGTAACCTCTTTTCTCATTTCTACCCTTACTTTGCTTACTTAACCTTCAGTAACTAACTCAGAAAACTGCAGTAATGAACACCAAGTCAACAGATTGTGCAGACACGGAGTCAGAAGTGTGATACAGAATCATCTTAGTTATTGTATTAATGACTTTTTTGGAGATGAAATCCTTGTGCAATATTAACTATGTATTGCTTTGCTTGCAATTGACTTAGCGTTGCAATGGTGCTTGTTCGGAAATATTAAAAACAACTGCCTACTTTGTAAAATGATGAGCTGAAAAGTACCATCTCTGGGATTTTGAGGAGGGAAAAAAAAATTGTTAGAAGTTTATTAGGCCAGAACCTCATCTGGTGTAAACTGGCATAGCTTTGTTGGAGCTATGTGAATTTACACCAGCTGAGGCTCTAGCCCAAAACAAATGATTGTTTTAGGTATGGAATATGAGCCCCTAAAGCAAGATAAAATTACTTTGGAAATGTTTCCTTTAATCATCAAATAAGGAACAATGATGTCCAAACTGTTCCTAGCTCAGAAACTACTACTCCTCATCCTCCCCTGAGTCTGGTCTATATAGGATCAGCTCTTCAAGTCCTTTTCCATTCCAGTCTGTCCTTGAAGCACTTTCTCAGAAACTCTACAGCTAATTGTATCCTTTTGTATGACCTCCATCCATCTAGCTTTGGGTCTTCCAACTCTTCCCTTAACCCTCTTCTCTTAAGTTTAATACATTGTTTCCTGAATATTCTTCTGATCTTCTTTTCACATGCCCAGACCATCTAAGCCTGGATTCCCTCAGCTTGTCTATAATTGGTACCACCTTCACACTTCCCCAAATTCATTTCTTTCAAACATGGACAACCCTCATAACGCCAAGCATCCATCTTAACATTTTCTTTTCCACTGTATTCCAGAGCTGATCCTGTCTCTCTCAGTGCCCAGCATCCAGGGCCAGGCAAAAGTGCAGGTCTAATTACCATCTTATAGACCTTACTTTCCGGTTTGATAGGCATTCTTCCATGGGTGGCAGGTATAATAGGCCAGGGAAGGCTTAGCCTTCCCTGGGACTGCCACCAACCTGCGGCTGGACATCTGGGCTGTGGTAGCCCCACCCCTTCTCTGAGGCCCCCACCAGCTGCTGCTGCACTGCCTGTGCCTGCCTCCTATCATGTCTCCTCCACTCCACACACACCCCTGAAGTCCTTGCTGTTCGCCGCGTCCTCCTCGGGGATGAAGAAGTGAGGAGGGACATGGAGAGCTGGCGGAGTGAGGGTGCTCCGCCTGGCACTGGGGCTGGCGGCGGGAGGAGCTGACGCTCGGGGCCTGGCGGCTGGGGCCAGTGTCTTGGCCGGGAGAGGGCCTTCAGGACCGGGAGGGGCTGGCGACTCGAGGAGCTGGCGACTCGAGGAGCCAGCCTGGTGCTGCAGCTGGCCCTCTCAGGTGGCCGGAGGCTCAGCCCAGCACTGGCAGCTAGTGGCTCGTTCGGGGGAGGGCCTTCAGGGGCAGGAGGAGCTGGTGCTTGTGGGGGGTGGCCTGGCTCTGGGCCAATGCTGGCGGTGGACCACAAGTTGAAAAAACAGTGTTCTATGGTAACAACCACCTTTCGTGGACCCCTTATACCTAAGTCCACAAACCCCCAGGGGTTCACGGATCACACGTTGAAAACCACTGCTCTACATCTTCTTCCACTTCCTCTTTGCTCTCCCCCATAAGCACTACATCATCTGCAAACAGCAGTGCCAGTCTCTGGCGGTTTTCTGCAAGTACATCAAGCAACAATGGATACAAAAAGGGGGTTGGTCCTGAGCCTGGATATGCACTGACTCTTACTAGAAACTGTTCAGTTTCTCGCCATGGCCTTCTAACAGCACCTTCATTATACGTCCTGAATGAGTCTGATATAGCCTTCAGATACGTGTCATTCTCACACACCACCAGATGACTTCTCTCAGAATGTGACCATAAGCCTTCTCGAGTTCAATAAATATTATGTGCAGGGTTTTCCTCTTTTCTCTGTATTTTTCCACAAACAAAGGTAGAAGACATTGTTGACTTGCCTGGCATAAAAAAACCTTTGCTTATAGTTCAGTAACTAACAATATTAATATGAAAATGGGGTACCATGTAGTAGCATCAACAAACTACACATCTGCTACTTTTAGTTTTAAATATCAATGAATGGGACACACTGGATAACAGCAAGTCAACGGCAACATAAATTCTACAATCCCAGATTTCTGCATTGAAAATCAGTTCATTGACTAATGTGCACAGGGGGATCAAGTTCCATCAATAATAATACCCAGCATCAAGTAGTATTTTGGCAAGGAACTAGCATATTCCTAGAAAGTGTATTTGTAGTTATGGATGGTGCTGCTGAGTTGAAAAGGTTTACGAATGAATGACGTATCAGTATTAATACGCACACCTATGCAATTGGCCACTTACCATGTTGGCCCCACAGACAAGTCAATTATCTCTGCACTTTAGAGTTTAATCTGCCCTTGGAAGCTGCCCAGCGGCAGCACTGAAATGCAATGCAGAGAGTTAATTATTAGTTAATACGACATGTTGCCCATAGAAACGTTCATACAGGAAATTTCATTATGATGGTCCATGATGGAGAGCTCAGAAGCAACAACAGCTGGACAGATTATAGCCAGTTTGGAGGTCTCCTGCACAAGAGCACATGCTTTCTAAAGAAAGCTGAGGCAAATCAGAAGACATAATGTAGATCAATTTCTCCTGCCTTTCCTGTTAGAAAATCAGGCAAGTGGAAAATGCGGAACTGCCCCTTTTCCTTAGGTTTTGTGTCTCAGCAGGTCTTCTTGTACTCTTAATGCCACCGGCTTGTGGAAGGAAAGGAAGAAGGAAAGAACAGAGTCAGAAGAAATCTGACATGCTTTGAAGGTGGTAAGTGGCCACACAGCCAGTCCTTTAACTTTCTTCTAGTTAGGTATTAGAGAAGGAGCTGGACACTCATGCAGAAGATGGTTACCTTACCATCCATAGCATAAGGATTCTTGCGTGCTTTCCAAGGACCTTTCAAACACAAGGACACATGGGTGCTGTATAAGGACCTTTACAACCAGTGCCCACTGATTAGTTTATCCCGCACCAAAATGGAACCACTAGAAATGCAGCAGCCAACAAATGCTTGTCAGAGGTGGTGAAGACTGGAAGCTGTATTTGGAAATGGCATAGGCATTTGTAATTATTTGGCTGGTCCAAAATTTTCCAGCAAAAAAATGTTAACAGCCACAAAACCCAGAGAAAACAAGAATGATTTATTTGCTTCATTTCTTTTTCTGTTCACCTCTAACAAGTATGTGAGCCAGAGCATTAGGACTAATGCCCCAACTCCTCTGAAAAATCGCTATAGGATCTTTAATGATCACAAGTGCTTAAGATCTTCATTTTACTCTATCAGCCGCACAGCACCCACTACCAGCATGCTGGCCATTGCTTGAAGCTGGTTTAGAAAAAGGATCACCACCTATGGAACACCAACACCACTTCTTACCACATCTGTTTTTTCTCTTGGACATTTCCCATCCATGCACAACTTGACCTGACCAGTGGTGTTTAAAGGATCAAATGAGATTATGGGTAAAACTTTCAAAAGCACCTCAGGAGCCTAAGTTCCATTTTCAAAAGTGATTTAGATACATAATAGATTTTTAAAGATTGTTCACAACTGATATCTTCATCATACAGGTGTTTTGTTTTTACAGCTGGTATTATCAAAGGAGTCTGTGGCTGCCCCGCTCCCACAGACGTGTAATTGGATTGGGTACCTAACCCTGTTGGGCCCCTTTGAAATTCCCAGACTCTTATTTTTTCCTGGAAGCCTCATGTTTACAGAATCAAGGCACTAACAGAACTGACTACATCCCTAGATAAAACTGATAGCATAGCATTTGTCTCCCTACATATTTCTGTTCATACACCTTCAGTCCTTACCAATGATATCTGTGCTAATCCAGCTGTATCCCTCCACAGCAGACACTGCCAATTTCTACAAATCATGTTAGTTTTGCCCTATAGAGAAGTATCCATCAGTGAAAGATGAGACCACCAGATTAGTTTCCATTGGTAATTGACTGTAGGACAGAATTTAAAGCCAGGTTTCCACACAAAGAAGGCTGCATAGAGCCCATTATGCCACCAACACAAGCTCTCACCAACACAAGTACTTCACAACTATTCCCCAATAACATGAGTTACCTCCATAATTACTTCCCAGTACAGTACTTCGGTATAAGTAAGATGTTTGCTATTACTATAATACCAGTGAAACTTCAGGGTTGTAAGTGAAAAACAATGATTTGATATTAATTACAGTACCGTAATTGCACCAGCATATTGACTGGGCTTATATAATAATTTCAGCATTAAAGGGACATGTAAGAGATTATGCAAGAGATGTACCATAATTATGTATTTACCATACGTTGAAAGTTAAATTACTCATAGAAATATTCAAGATGTTTCATGTTCTCAGAGTTGCAAGAGCTCCTATTGGTGGCATTGTGAGTGCTAGCCAGACTTTCCCCCATGAATACCCAGATTTAGATACTGTCCTAGTATAGATCAGACTCGAATTTGGTAACTTCCGCTTTTTCCCTCGTCACCATATTTCTGCGGATGGCATGCCCCCAAGCAATCAAGCAGAGTGACTAAATTTGGGGGGAAAGCTCCTCAAGTGCAAAGCTAGGATTCCCCCAGTTATTCTGAACAGTCAACCTGTAATGCTGTTCTACTACAACGCTGTGGAAAATACGGTTTCAGACCTGTGACAAGATGCCTCCTCTGGGCCAGACTCAGCACTATACTATGTAACCGGAAGGCAGGGGGAAGGCCCTCACTGGGGAATATTCTCCGGTGCAGACAGCCCGCTATGCGCAGCCAGGTGGCTGGCTGGGCACCACCTCCTCAGTGGGCCTGGGTTCAAGGGATATTCCAAGGGGAGGCAGAGCAGAGGGGAGGCAGAGGAGGGAGAATGCTGTTCAGGGGCAGGAAGATGCATGGCTAAGATGGACTTGTATCCCGGTGATTCTGTGCCCCTGAAACAGCCATTGGAACAGGAGCACATCATGTTGGCATAGCCTGGGGGCTGACTGAGCCTGTGCCCCGGGCCTTACCAGCCCCACAAGCATCTGCATAGAAGAGACGCAAATGGACTTCCCTCCATTCCTGCTCTAGTTCAAGGATGTATCTGACTCTTAGAAATCTAAGGGCCAGTAACAGAGATTTCTTCTCTCCGCCACAGTATTTACATCGGTTCCTTCCAGCAATAGGTCTTTATTCTGTGCAGTGATACAGCCCAGAAAGGTCATCTAATTACAAAAAACAATACTTATTGGATGCATTAATGCTTCTGCAATTTTAATAGCAATATGATCGCTGGGATTTATATTATTTTCCCTTTCTGATTAATTATTTACACAGACAGGCAAGGGTTATTAAGAATGTGCGCGCTTTCCTATGCCGCAAAGAGATTTTAAAAGGAGAAGGAGGAGATATGCAGACACAACATTTGAGCACAGACTGTTTTCATATTCCATGACTCAGCACTTAGCAATGGGTCTGTCCTTGCCCAGCGATGGAACCTCATTCATTCAGAACAAAATTTTGGAGCTGGGACATGTTGGTTTAAATACATTTATAAAGCTACAGCTTTCTTGTTTGCTGGGCTGGTAATAGGGTCTCCAAAGTTAGTCTTAACATAGTCAGGGAGCATCTTCCCATCAGCCCACGCAGATGCCAGACACAGAGGAACCCAGAGCAGCATTGCTGCAGAGTCTGACCTGGTGCGAATTGCTTTTGCGAACAAGGCTACACTCAGCACAGGCAGCTGGTTCAATGGGGAAGTTTTGTCTTTAATGGTTTATATGATCTAAGTACTACGCTTTGCATAAGGATCCCCCTGTCCATTGATTCAGAGAGCAGAACAAATCCTACTTGCCAGGACCCGCATGTACAAAGTATGCCCAGGGCCAGATTTTCAGAGACCCTGAGCAATCGCAACTCCCATTGACTTCAATCAATGACAAGTCTGTATTTCTGAAAATCAAGCCTAAGGAGATGCCTACACTCCAATACATTTTGCCTGCATCTTTCAGCTCCTCATAGGGTATGTCTACACTACAATAAAAAACCCAGAGCAGCAAGTCTCAGAGTTTGGGTCAAGGGACTCGGGCTTGCACTAGGGAGTTAAAAATAGAAGTGTAGACTTTCAGGCTCAGGCTGAAACCCGGTGAGGAGGGAGGGTTTCAGAGGCTGTGCTCCAGTCTGAGCCCGACCATCTACATTGCTATTTTTCGCCCCGTAGCATGAGCTTGAGTCAGTTGACCCAGGCGGTGAGACTCACTACCACAGGTTTTTTATTGCCATGTAGACGTTCCCTATGAGGAGTTGAAAGATGTGCGCAAAATTCCTGCTGGCATATCTGATAATGCTGCAAGGTCCAGTCAGCCAGTGAGCCACGTTAATTCTTATGCCTACTTTACGCCCATGTGAATTTCTTTATATATTTAGTGCATTACATATTAGAATCTATTCGTTCATTTCCTGCAAGCCCAGATTTTTATACAAAACTGTACTGTTATCTCCATGAATTTTAATTGGCGGGGGAGGGGAGGAGGAAGAGGGAATTCACAGAGGGAAAGACAAAATCCTCATGCTTTATGCTGTTCAATTCACTCTGCTTGGAAACAAATTGGTACCACCAGCTTTTAATTAGTTGGCAGCTTGGTGCCCCAATGTTTCTTTATAAAAAAGAATTTTACTCATGAATAATAATTTTATGAAAAAGATACTTAAGGAATGAACAAAAGAGTCTATAGCACAAAATGACAAACACCGCTCTGACTGGGAGTCTGTCATTAATGACAGAACAGTCATTTAAAAACAAAACAAAAAAAGAACCTCTATCATCCAGGAGCTACAAAATACCAGAGAAAGATTGCAGGCAGACGGACTAAAAAAAATGGTTCCAAGTACCCAAAAAAGAGTAAACCCAAGAGAAAATGATAAGAGCAAGTCCCAAGTGGGGTGACTCTAAGATCACACAGGAAACTCATGAGTCAGGGGAGAAGTGGAAAAAAGTTTATGAGATATGGTGGCAGACGCAGCTCTCTTTATCTCATATCTGTTTTTACGGCAAGCTATATATCACATACTCACTCCAGGACAAACTGCGCCTGCCCCTGCAGGAAGGTGCAAATAGGGTGACTAGACAGCAAATGTGAAAAATCAGGACAGGGGGTGGGGGTAATAGGAGCCTATATAAGAAAAAGACCCCAAAATTGGGACTGTTCCTATAAAATCAGGACACCTGGTCACCCTAGGTGCAAATGGGGTGTGGGAAGAGGGCACAAGGAGCATTCCTGGATCTCTGCACTGGGAAGCAAGTCTAGCCACAGTTGCAGTCCTTGCTTCTGACTCATGCTACTAGCCTGCCCAAAAGGGGACAGGGGAGGAAATGGCATCATGGCGCACATACACATCAGTCAGCCTAAACATGAGTATACACTACACAACCCTTAAAAGTCACAATGTATCCCTGGGCCTGACTGTAGCGATGCAATGAAGCAAATTCAAGTCAGAATTTTTTCAGCAACTGGAGTGTGTTTGGAGCTTGGATCATGTCTACAGGATGTGCTGAAACACAAAACCAGGAATATTTGCTTACCTCAGCCAGGGAAGGAATTCTGCTGCTGCAACAAGGCAGTGGAGAAGGCTAGCTCTAGGTCTGGGGTGTGGCGCTGCTAGGAATTGTGGGTAACCATGCCCTTAGCAGGAAAGGCTTGCTGAAACTCCAGGCAGGTCAGTGTCTAAGGAGGAGTTAGCAGATGGAGCTCTGCCAGAGGGTATGAAAGGCCAGGTCTTAAGGAGTTTTTCTTTTTTTTTCTCTCCATCTTCTGTTATGAACTTCACAGTAGAGTAAATCTCAGGTAGCAGTCAGGCCTGCTGTGTAGGGAAAAGCTAAGTATGAATAAGAAACCCTTCCATCACAGTCACAGAAAGCATGCTTCCTGGGGCTTGAAAGGCAGCTGTGCCTTAAATGATTTGCTCTTTAATGGGCTTTTTAAAAAAAAAAAAAAAATCTGTAATCAGCATGTGAACTCTGAAAAACCATTGGTTTGGTTTATAGAGTAAGCAGCTCTGAGTCTGGCGAACCCACACAGCCTCCTATTCCCAGCCTAGCACACAATTGCCTGATCAGTCAACTCTCTTGATGCAATTTTCACATTTGATGTTTTATATTAACAATAATGAACTTTCAGAAGATGCTATCTGACACACCAGGTAACTCTGCTAAAAAATAAAAGATGCACTTTGAGAAACAGCATTATACGCAACATAAACCCAAGAACATAGCACAGGGCAATGGCCTATAAGGCCCCAGTCAGATCTGCATGGGTATATTCCTGTGATTATGCGTAGTCCACTGAAATCACTGAGGATCTGCATGGGCCCAGGAGTCTACCCACACAAATCCGCTTAAAGGATTGAGACCTATGATAGGCCCACAGTACCCCCCCCCCCCCCATGGGAACACCTACAGAAGCAGGGCAAGAGGAAAGGAAATGCGTCACAGATCTCCTAGAGGAGCTTCCCCACAATCATTGAATCATAGGACTGGAAGGGACCTCAAGAGATTATCTAGTCCAGTCCCCTGCAGGGGAGATGGTCATCACCAGATGGAGCAGGCCACAGTTCTGCCACCAGAAGCCAACAGGTCCTTGAGACTTGTCGAAATCCTAGAGGATCTGGAAGAAGCAAGACCCATCTGCATGGAGATGCGGTCTCTCCTCACTGGCTGTGGGGTCCAAGGAGCCATGCTACCCAGGGTCCCCCAGGCTTCAGCTAACTTTGGGACCTCCTTAAAGTGGGGGCTCCATGGAAGAGTCATAACCGTATCTGTATTCCCTTTCCCTAGTAATCTGCATGGGGCTGGTGGAATACAGACCTTTCCCCCCAAGAGTCCTGCTCTCAACCTGCCACCTCCTACTTCAGACCCACCTACTATTTAGCCCTCGCTACCTCATGGATGCCTTCCTCTCTCCCTCATGGGACATTCACAGACTGATGAGCTCAGGGGAGCCATTTCAATGTGGCACAGAGTAAACTTGAAGGAAGGGCTGGGGATTCAGGAAGCACTTTTGCAGACAGGGAACCAAACCATACGGAGTAAGGCACTGCATGGAGTGAGTGCCATATTTCAGTTTTACATGCTCCTTGAGGTGGGAGTGAATCAAATTGTCTTATAGTGCTGCCATCACTTCATTGACTGGGCACATGAGAACAGAGACTGAAAGTTTTAATACCAAAAGGCTTAGATGGGGGCTTTCTGATGGAGCAGAGAGAAAGAGGGTTTTTTTTTTAGATTCAAGTGCAATATTAGCAGCAGATTGACTAGATAAGGTTTAGTTCTGATCCCAGTGCAGAATGGAGTTTTGGATTAGTGTTCACCACAACCTTAGCATCCTACCACACTGCTGAGCTGTGTAGGAATAAATAAAAAAAATAATGGAGATATGCTATCTCCTAGAACTGGAAGGGACCTTGAAAGGTCATTGAGTCCAGCCCCTTGCCTTCACTAGCAGGACCAAGTACTGATTTTGCCCCAGATCCCTAAGTAGCCCCCTCAAGGACTGAACTCACAACCCTGGGTTTAAGAGACCAATGCTCAAACCACTGAGCTATCACTCCCCCTCAAGCAGTAATGATGAGGACTGTCCTGGTATTGGTCAGACCTCTCATGTGCCAACACCCCAACTTGGGACACAAATGGATAAACAGCCCCAAAATGCAGGGGACAAAAAAAAATTATGAATGCAGAAAATTTTAAAGGACTCATTCCTTTAGTATAACTAGCTCGGTCTCAAACATTGGCTTCATGATTCTTTATCTCTGATGTCAATAATTATCAATGACAATATGCAGGGATTAGAGATGGGCAAATTTTTTTATGCAAATGACGGGAGGGTTGCTGAAAAATACAGATTTTTGGGGTGACCGAAACTATTCGCAAATTTGGGTCAGTTTTGGAGTTCATTTTGGAAAAACGTTTCATTTCACAATTTCCCTATGTTTTCTTTAAAAAAAATTTTTAAAGCCAAAAATGAAACATTGAAAAGTTTGGGCTGAATGAAATATTACATTCAACCCAAAACACATTTTTCCAACTTTTTCATTTCCCTGAGAAATTTGAATGTTTTTAAAATTTCGGTTCAATCTGAAATTAGTCCTCCCCAAAAAATGAAAAATTGGTTATTTGCCCAGTTGTTGTGGTGGGGGAGGGGCCCAATTTGCATGGAATGTAGGTCACTTTGGTACTAAAGTAAGTGATATCCTTCAAAATGGGGGGCACCACAGTGTATCATGATCAGTGAAACTCCCCGGAGGGACTAATATGGACTGGACACTAGTCCACGAACTGGGAACAAGAGAAGTTAAGCACCTCAGCCAGATGGGCAGAGCAGTGCACTGGGTTTAATGAAGTTCCACTTGCCCCATGAACACACGCAAAGTGGAGCCACTGGTTACTCTAGCTACAGGCCAACTAGAATGGCACTGCAGTGCCACAAACTAGGTCTCAAGGCCACTCAAATTTGGCCTGGCTGCCCTTCCACCATGACGGAGTGTCAGCCAGGCCAAATCTGCCACCTTTTTCCAACCAAATCTGCCACCTTAGGCCTATGAGGAAAGGGCAGAACACTGAAGTTTTGCCTAGGATGGCAGGTGGTTTTGAGTAGCCTCTGAGTGGAGCAGCAAATTGAACCTGGGTCTTCTGAGTGGTCACCCCAACCCCTGGGCCCATCTTCTGCTTGTGTCTCAAGACGCCTGAGAAAGGATACCACCCTGTTATAGTGAGAGCTCGCCAAGATTTCTTTGTTCCTAATATTTCTCTCTGTGGGACTGGCTGTCACTAATTTTTCCTCAGCCTCAAAGAAAGTTATCAGTGACTTTTCTAATGCTGCTTTCAGAGCCATTTCCTATTTTTCATGAATCTAGCTGATAAGACTTTGCTGTACCGTATTTACTTCTATTTTCCAATTCTAAGGAAAAGCAAACAATGCAGAAACCTTTAATTTCGCATTTTCCCCCAGCTGGTAAAAATGATCGCTAGATATGCACGCATCAGTATAATCATCTCCTAAACAAATGGCACAATGACAAACAGGGGGGGAAGAGTACTGCACAAGCTGGTGTTTTCAATTTAGAAAGTATGCATTATTTACACTGCCATTATTCCACTCAATTTGAGTTCACGCTTTAGTCCTAATTTCAGTATAATCAAAGTCAATGAATATTTAATCAGCATTGCTTCCAGAAATTGAGTAATGCCATTAACATAATGTCCCCAGGACTTCAGTGCAGATTTTCCTCAAATGCACGGGACTTCCACGCCTTCCCCACCATCCCCTTTCACCAGTTGATGTTCAGAGCTTCACTTCAGCTGGTCAGATAAGATGGAAACTGTTCACATTATTATTTTTTTTAAAGCATAGACATTTCACCACCCATACTGATTCAGCCTAGTGTGTGAGTTAAACAAAATGTGCTGTTTTCATTAGCTTCATCCTAATATAGGAATCCGTGATAATTAAAAGAGTCCAATTGCACTTATATAGCACCTTGCATCAAAAGATCTCAAATCATTTTGCAAACAATTAATTCTCACACCACACTGGTAGGCTGGCAGTTGTTATTGCTCTATGCATTCTACAGATAGTCAAAATGAAGCAGAGCGATGTCAAGTGACTAGCCGATCGCCACCTAGTACATTAATGATAGTTTGGTGTAGTGCTCAGGTGTTCTGATTAACTCCATATTCCTTTTTCCAACCAACAGACTGTGCTGCCTCCCCAAAACAAGAAAAGCATCAGTACATATTAATATTTATGAACAATGCAAAATTACATCATAAAAAAACTGGTCAGACATTTCAGAGCTGCTAAAAGTGATAGCTCAAAAGCTATATATATATATATATTTTTAATGTGTCTGGAGTGTTCTCTAGTCTACCCATACACACCCCTCCAGTGGATTTGCATCTAATCTATCAACTTTTCTAACATGACCATCACTATAACATCTAGACTATGCATCCAATTAATGTCCTATAGCTGTCCTTCTCTGTCTGTGTTCCTATATAAAGGCACATGAGTATCTGAAGGGTATAGATTTAAAACACTAGACAAATTCCAAAATTCCCTATTTTAATGCCTAGTTAAAGTTTTAATGAAATCTGAGGCCTGGTCTACACTAGGCGTTTATGTCGAAGTTAGCGCCGTTACATCGAATTAACCCTGCACCCGTCCACACCGCGAAGGTATTTAGTTCGACATAGAGGTCTCTTTAATTCGACTTCTGTACTCCTCCCCGACGAGGGGAGTAGCGCTAAATTCGACATGGCCATGTCGAATTAGGCTAGGTGTGGATGGAAATCGACGCTAATAGCTCCGGGAGCTATCCCACAGTGCACCACTCTGTTGACGCTCTGGACAGCAGTACGAGCTCGGATGCTCTGAACTGCCACACAGGAAAAGCCCCGGGAAAATTTGAATTTGAATTCCTTTTCCTGTCTGGCCAGTTTGAATCTCATTTCCTGTCTGGACATCGTGGCGAGCTCAGCAGCACTGGCAACGATGCAGAGCTCTCCAGCAGTGATGGCCGTGCAATCTCAGAATAGAAAGAGGGCCCCAGCATGGACTGATCGGGAAGTCTTGGATCTCATCGCTGTGTGGGGCGATGAGTCCGTGCTTTCCGAGCTGCGATCCAAAAGACGGAATGCAAAGATCTACGAGAAGATCTCTAAAGACATGGCAGAGAGAGGATACAGCCGGGATGTAACGCAGTGCCGCGTGAAAATCAAGGAGCTGAGACAAGGCTACCAGAAGACCAAAGAGGCAAACGGACGCTCCGGATCCCATCCCCAGACATCCCGTTTCTACGAGGCACTGCATTCCATCCTAGGTGCGGCCGCCACCACTACCCCACCAGTGACCGTGGACTCTGAGGATGGGATAGTGTCCACGGCTGGATCCTCGGACATGTTAGCGGACGGGGAAGATGAGGAAGGAGATGAGGAGGACGAGGCAGTCGACAGCGCTCACAACGCTGATTTCCCCGACAGCCAGGATCTCTTCATCACCCTTACAGAGATCCCCTACCAACCCTCCCCAGCCGTTACCCCGGACACAGAATCTGGGGAAGGATCAGCCAGTAAGTGTTGTAAAAATCTAAACATTTATTTGTAACAGAACAGGAATATTAACAATTTAAAAAATGGGTTTCTCATGATTAGTTTGATTAGCTTAACGGTTCAGTCATGGGCAGTGCAACTATTGAAAAAAAATCTAGCAATGTCCGGTTTTGCATGATTGTCCTGCCCAAGCCGCTCTACTGGTTAGTCACTGCTACAGCAGCTACAGTAAAATGCGGTCTATATGTCCGGGGATGGAGCAGAAATCCTCCTGTGACATCTCGAGGAAGCTCTCCTGGAGGTAATTGGAAATCCGCTGCATTAGGTTCTTGGGGAGAGCGGCCTTATTGGGTCCTCCGTAGTAGGACACGTTGCCACGCCACGAGACAAGCAAGTACTCTGGAATCATTGCTCTGCACAGCATGGCGGCATACGGCCCTGGTCTTTGCAGGCTTTCCCGGAGCATTCGCTCTTTCTCGCTGTCAGAGATCCTCATGAGGGTGATGTCGCTCATGATGACCTGCTTTGAATGAGGTAGGGGAATGTTAGTGTTGGGACTGCTTTGCCGTTCCTTTACAGAACTGTAACTGCTGGTTTGCAGCCACGCGGTGGAGGCGGGAGAGGGGCAGCCGAACGGGATCGTTCCCGGGGACAGCCGCGAGGGTGTGGGACAGGAGCAGACTTCCTGCTTGCCGAATTGCTGGCAGCAGGGACCGACATTGATTTCAATGTGAAATGAGGCCATTGCTAATATTAAAGTTTTAAGCTGCCACAAGTCTACGGCTTACCATGTCTGCCTGCAACAGAAATTCCGTTCTCCTGAGAGGCTTCTCAAATGTGCTGTAGAAGACCCCAGGCACTGAATGCGAAGGCCGAGAATTCGACCTTGTGCTGAGTGCGCATGTGATAGGTGCTGTGTAGGTCTTGTTCACAGAGAAAGACTATGTTCTTTGTTCACAACTACATTTATCTTTCTGAGGAATTCACTCCCTTTTTCCCATTCCCACAGCCCCATCTGCGACTGTCTCACAACCTAGCCTGTCATCACACTCCCAGAGGCTAGCGCGGATTAGGCATAAGAAGAAGAGGACACGGGAGGACATGTTCTCGGAGCTTATAGCCTGCTCCAGAGCCCAGGCAGCACAGCAGACCCAGTGGCGGGAGAACTTGACCCGAATGCACCAAGCCAACATGGATCGGGAGGAGAGGTGGCGTCAGGAAGACCAGCAGGCGACTCAAACCCTGCTTGGACTAATGAGGGAGCAAACGGACACGCTCCGGCGCCTTGTGGATGTTCTGCAGGAACGGAGGCAGGAGGACAGAGCCCCGCTGCAGTCCATCTCTAACCGCCCTCCCCCGCCACCAAGTCCCATACTCCCCTCACCCAAAGTGCACAGAAGGAGAGGCGGCAGAGTCCCTGCTAACTCTCACTCCACCCCTGCAGAGAGCTCGAGCAGCAGAAGGCTCTCATTCCCCAAAATTTGACAAGTTCTTTCCTTCCCGCCTGACACAAGCCCCCGTCCAAGTTTCACTTTCCCAGTTCCATGTTTGGTTGATAATAAAAAATACGTTTCTGTTAACTACTGTTTCCATCATGTTCTTTTGGAGGAGGGGGGGATAGGGGGTTGGTAATTCGACAGGACAGTCACCTTTGGCAGGGTATATAGTCGGGGGCAGGCACAGCAGCAGGGCACATACATAGTGCAGTGATGCAGTGACTAGTTACCCTGGTCAGTCTGGGAGGTTGTTTTCATGTTATGTGGTGGGGGGTGGGTTGCTCTGTGACTTTGTGGCAGGGGAGGGCAGTTACAGATCTTAAGCGGCGGTCCTTAGGCAGGATCACAGAGCCACACAGCAGGGGATCTGTAACCGTCCTCCCCCTGCCACAAAGTCACATAGACCCCCCCATACACACAGTCCCTATCAGGAGGGGTGACAGGCTCCGTTGAAACAACCATCCCACCGCAGCGGAGCCTGTCAATCCTTGAGTTTAGACGCTGCATTCGCGCCACTACAGTACACCTGCTCCGCACCACAGTCTGCGTCCCAGTTTTAAAAAATTCCCGCGAATACAGTATTAAAGAAAACGGTGTGCTTTAACAAAGTAGAACTATTTTTATTTTGAAACGTGTGTTGGAAGTGGGGTGAAGGGGGTATGTAACTGGATAGGATAGTCAACATTAACTGGGTAAAGAAACGGGGGCAGGTTTAGCTTCTCAATACACAAACTTTAAAGTCACAGGTTACCCTGCTCACTCAGGAACTTTGCTTTCAAAGCCTTCCGGATGCACAGTGCTTCCCGCTGGTCTCTTCTAATCGCCCGGCTGTCTGGCTGTGAGTAATCAGCAGCCAGGCTATTTTCCTCAACCTCCCACCCCGCCATAAAGGTCTCCCCCTTGCTCTCACAGAGATTGTGGAGCACACAGCAAGCTGCAATAACAATGGGGATATTGGTTTCGCTGAGATCACAGCGAGTCAGTAAGCTTCTCCATCTCCCCTTGAGACGTCCAAAAGCACACTCCACCACCATTCTGCACTTGCTCAGCCGGTAGTTGAAGAGTTCTTTTTCAGTGTCCAGGGCGCCAGTATAGGGCTTCATGAGCCAGGGCATTAGCGGGTAGGCTGGGTCCCCGAGGATGACTATAGGCATCTCCACATCCCCAACAGTTATTTTGTGGTCCGGGAAGTAAATACCTTGCTGCAGCCGTCTAAACAGACCAGAGTTCCTGAAAACACGAGCGTCATGAACCTTGCCCGGCCATCCCACGTAGATGTTGGTAAAACGTCCCCTGTGGTCCACCAGTGCTTGCAGCACCATGGAAAAGTAGCCCTTTCTGTTAATGTACTGGCTGGCCTGGTGTTCCGGTGCCAGGATAGGGATGTGAGTTCCATCTATGGCCCCACCGCAGTTTGGGAATCCCATCGCTGCGAAGCCATCTATGATCGCCTCCACGTTTCCCAGGGTCACTACCTTTGGCAGCAGTACATCAACGATTGCCTTGGCTACTTGCATCACAACAACCCCCACGGTAGATTTGCCCACCCCAAACTGGTTCGCGACTGACCGGTAGCTGTCTGGCGTTGCAAGCTTCCACAGGGCTATGGCCACTCGCTTCTGGACAGTCAGGGCTGCTCGCATCCGGGTGTCATTGCGCTTCAGGGCAGGGGACAGCAACTCACAAAGTTCCAGGAAAGTTCCCTTCCGCATGCGAAAGTTTCGCAGCCACTGGGATTCATCCCAGACCTACAGCACTATGCGGTCCCACCACTCAGTGCTTGTTTCCCGTGCCCAGAATCTCCTTTCCACGGCATCAACATGACCCATTGCCACCGTGATGTTCTCGGCGCTGGGTCCCCTGCTTTCTGAGAGGTCTGTGCTACTCTCAGACTTCAGGACATCACCGCGTTGACGTAGCCTCCTCGCCTGACTTTTCTGCATCTGCCTCAGGGAAAGGTGTATGATAAGTTGCGAGGCGTTGAGAGCGGCCACAACTGCAGTGATGGTTGCAGCAGGCTCCATGCTCGCAGTGCTGTGGCGTCCGCGCTGTCACTGACTAGAAAAGTGCGCGAACTGATTTCCCGCCGGCGCTTTCAGGGAGGGAGGGCGGGAGTGATGGACGGATGACGACAGTTACCCAAAAGCACCCTGGACACATTTTTTTTACCCAGAAGGCATTTGCGGCTCCACCCAGAATTCCAATGGGCAGCGGGGACTCCGGGAACTGTGGGATAGCTGACCACAGTGCACCACTTCCAATGTCGACGCTTTCCCCATTAGTGTGGACTCACAAAGTCGAATTACTGTCCTTAGTGTGGACACACACGTTCGACTTTGCAATATCGATTCCAAAAATTCGATTTAAGTAAAATCGAACTACTCTCGTAGTGTAGACAAGGCCTGAGTCAGTAACTTTGCTTAGGTTTCCCAGAAATCTGAATATCAATCACTCTTTCATTAGATTAGAATGGATTCCTTTGCACATTAAGCAGGGGAGCTCAAACTAGAAGTTCAGTTTTGCAAATGCTGACAACATATACGATATAATAACTTAGGCTATGTAAGAATGCGTATCCAGAATGTGGTTCCTATCTGTGATAGGGAGAGTTTCAGTAATATTTATCTTCACTGCACTTTCACAAAGCATCTCGTCTGAAGTCCCTGATCTGATCTGAATTTAGGAACATGAACAGACTGTTGAAGGCCATTGCTGTTTTCAGCCTTTAGTATAAAAACCATGCTACATCTGACAATTGCTCTGAAGAGGTCTGGGAATGCATAAGTGGACACAGTAACATAAGCACTTTTCAGCGTAACAAAAGGTAAAGTACGAAGCTCTCCCAGGTAAAGGAAATGAAGCTAGCAGTAGAATTGTCAGAGGGAGTTGGGTTATGCTTGAATGCACAGTATGTAGAAGACTTCTCTCCAACAACTGTCTTCAAAACTGTGTCATTCCAGTATTTTCTTAAAGAGCTCACAAGCTTTTGAGGGGTATAATTAAGCAGAAAAATGTTCTACAGCTTTGCTGGGTTGACAACATTTGGCATTCATTGATCAAGCAATTTGGGGTCCCCTTGTAAAGGTACATGAACAAGCCTTCAGCTGCAAAGCCTGTTTGCAATCTGCCTCGAATCCCTATCCCTCGTCATTTGAAAGGGTTCACTTTTACAGATGGCAAGGAGGAAAAGGTAATACACCCGCGTGTGTGAATGAGAGAGCGCAAAATTTGCAATGGGCTACAAAGGAAAATGTCTCATTTGGCTCACGTCAGCAGCAAGCACTAGTTCACCCCACACGGTGAGCACTAGCAGTAAACATCACATGATGCTAGGGCCCTCATAATCTGCAGTTTAAGGTCTAGCAGCATTGTTTTAACCAGCCTTGCCATTCATGACAATGAGTGATCTGAGTCCAGCAGTGACCTCTGACTGTTTGGAGCTTAAGGAACACACAGGTATTGTAGTCGGTCTCTCAGTAGAGGAAGGTTCTGCCATCTAGTCCACCCAGCATCCTCTCACACTTGACTGACTAATGCAATAGCTTTAGGTGTTATCCTAGGGAGACCCCACTACCCTTTTGGCTGGCATTGCTGATAAATAGATAAAGAGGATCAAATCCCATACATGGTGTGTAGCGCTCTCCTGGGCCGATTGATCTGTCTCTGACAGATACCCGAGGTCTCTCTCTGTCTCTCTCCTTTTTAAAAGACTTTGGTAACACTTGTGTAGCTTGTCTTGCCAATGTAGTAAAACTGAACTGAATTAAATGACTAGGTGGATTGTGGCTCTTAACATCAAAACTTTCATCTCAAGGGCCCAGACCCTCATAGGCCCGGAAAATCTACGTAAAGTCCAAACACAGCAGAAGAGGTTAGATCCTACTGCTGTTTGTACAGCACCAAGCACGGTGGGGTACTGGTCCATGACTGGGGTTCCTACGTGCTACTGCAATACAAATTAACTGTCGGCACTTGTGCTACTACTAATCTGACACCTTTCACACCCTTTAAAATCACCTATGTGCTAGTCTTAAAAGTTATGATTTTAAAACGTGCACCAACACTTTGTAACAACTCTGAGGATTGAGAGTGTATAACAAACATTCATTTATTACATCTCTCACTGTTCAATGATGGGAGGTAATTATTACGATACACATTTTACATTGGTAAACAGAAGCACAAACAACTGGTTTGCCAAAATCCACAGGTTAAGTCAATGGCAGAGTTGGACAAAGAACCCAGGCATCCTAGAACCAAAAATTTATTCTTCTCACGGTCACACATTCCTATCCTTCGGAGAATAGATTTAGCATTGGTCTGTGTTTTATTTCCACTGTCTTAATTGTTTTCCTACTAGTGAGGGCTCATTGCATGTTTATTGATTGGTTTTTAATCCACTAATTGTCTGTGGTTGTGGGCTTATTTAATTACGATTCAAAAAAGGCCTGGTAAATTGTCCTAGAGAAACATCACAGTGAAAGATTCTTTGGCAATGATAACTCAGAGAGAAGTTAGAGATAACAACATGTGGGGCTACCTGTTCACTGGAAATCTCTGTAAGAGCAGATATAACTTTGTGCATCCAACTCTGGCTTAGTACAGAGGCCCTGCCTGATTTCCAGCAAGTAGGGAGTTAATTTCCTCTTAGGTCTCACAGACATGTACAGGGTGGAGTGACCAAGCAGATCTTGAAACTGAAGGCCCACTAAAACGACTATATTTACTAATGTAACAGGGCTTCTTCTCCGCCTAGGTGGCTCCCGCGCTTCCTTCCAGCGGTGGGTCAGGATAGCGTCTCGTCTCTCAGAATTTCCACCCTCTGTTTATAGTTGGCAGGGAAATTGCGTCTCCAAGCGGCCTTCCCGTTTCTGGCCCTGCTAGGCCTTCACTGCTTCACTTCCCCATGCTCCTGGGCTTATTGTCCCCACTTTGCTTGGCCAGGGTTCCTCCCGAGCCGCCTGCTGGGGAGGGAGAACCCCTAGTTTCTGGTAGCCCTTCTGGGTGTGGCAGCACCACAGCAAGTGTACAACTTAGTCTCTCCCCTCTGGCAGGGTCCTTTTCTTCAGGTCTTTGGACCTGGAAGGGTCCTTAGTTCCTGTTCAAAGCAGGGTTTCTCCCCAATCTCTACACCTGTGGAGTTCTCCCCTGGTTCTGGTCAGCTTCCGCACCGCTCAGCTCTCCAACAGCTCGCCTCCACTCTCAAAACACCTATCACCCACCCTGACTGACTGGGCGGGAGGCTTTTAACCCATTCTGGCAGGTTCTTAATTGGCTCCAGGAGTCCTAATTAACCTGGAGTGACCCCTGCTCAGTTACCAGGAGGGACCTGCTTATCCTGAGGCTAATATACCTTCCTTCCTGCACTCTCCTGTAGCCATCTGGCCTGACCCTATCACACGTCAGAATGAGACTTCCTATGAGAAGGAAAAGCTCCACCCCAGATCATGACAGGGCTGGGCTGTACCCCAAGTCGGGAGGTTTTCAGTTTTTCTCGTGATTTAAAACTATTTCTGCCCAATCACTTGTAACCAGTGCTGCTTTTACAAGTGTAAACCTTTCTGGGGGACGTTGTGCTGACTCAAGGGCTGTTCTTCCACTGCTGAGCCACTCCCACCAGTCTCGCTTTAGTTTTTCACCGCTACATTTCGGCTTCAGAAACTCAGGGCCTGATCGAAGCCCACTGAAAAGAATGGGAAGACTCCCCTTATTAAATTCAAGGGGCTTTGGAGCAAACCCTGTGTGCCTGACTATCCTATCCGTTTGCATAAATGCTGTGCGCACAAGCAAATCCAAACTTTTACCCAGGCTAATCTGGGCACATGGGAAATCTTAGATACTATGGTAATGGACAGAATACTCTGTAACTACAGAGACAGATTGAGGTCTCCCTTAAAACTAGGTGCACAGAATAAATTTGTCCCCTCATCATCCTGGTTCTGTATAAAAATGCTTCTATCTACAATAATCGAACATGTATTACACACAAAGGTTTAAAGACCTGTGTATAAATGGTGGTTCTGTAATGAGTGTTTGGGGATAACTTAGCATGATGGGGCAGCCACTCACAGAGTCAGGAAAACCCATGACTTAGCTTGTAAACTAAACTTAATCATTCTCCCTTCTTCTCATTGTATAGAATGCCATTTGCCCAGGTACAAGACTGACTGGATAAACTAATTCACCTTTATTAGCTGCCGTGAAACTCTATTTCCTTTAGAACTCCAAGATGAACGAACACCACCCTCAGAGATGGGGCCTTTAAAAAGCAGCTTTCTAAACGGAAATGTGTTTGATCACGCCAATAATTTCCATTTAAGTCCTTAAGAAACTATGTACTAAATATCAGCCAGAAGCCTGAAATGCTTGCAGCCTGTTTGAGTGAAGGGGTTTTCAGAACCCATGCTGTTTGGTGAAGTCACCTTGTAATTCCACGACATCCAGTATGCTGGGGATCTCACTTATCCCTAGGAAATGCGTGATAATTTCACCATAGCAAGCAGTTATGCATTTGACAATTAAATGCTCTGGTCAGCATTTAAGGCCAAAGAGTCCTACCCCTGAGATGGTGCCTGCTGATGCTTTCCTTCGGAATGGTGTCAATACTGCAATTGACTCCAGACCTTTGCCTACAGGAAACCTAGTTCTAATTTAATCATATTGAGCAGAGTGTCAGGAGCTCTCGAGAAAGGAATAGTATTCACTTCAGTCAAACAGCAAAGCAATGAGGGGATTGAGACAGCCAATGATGGGACGCAATTTGCTTAGTTTTTAAAAAAGCTTCCGTGATCACAGTTTGCTTCCTCCCACCCCGCCCCGAAATAAGCATATGATACCTTGATCCCATCTCTTCCTTATTAAAATTAGACACATTACAAAAGGTCTGGGGGAGTGGGGGTTAATCTCAGTGTTTAATTGTACTTAATGATGAACTGGAAGTAAGAAAAATGAAAGAAATCAAGAAAATTGCATAAGAACCAAACTCATTAGCAAAAGGCCTGCGGTTATCATCGTGGGAGTTCAGTGGTAGCACATGGATGCTACTATTCGGGCTGGCACCCAGGTTCCCATGAATAAATTTGCTGCCCGACCCCATGTACTTCTCCAAGCATCTCTCCTGTTGCTGGAGGGGGAGGTGGGAGTTGGAATAAAGGAAAAATCCACACAACTGCCTCTCCAGGCGCAAAAGAGGAGATGCTCCTGGTCTTGCCCAGCTGCACCTCTGATGTTAGAGAGAGAGAGAGAGAAAAAACTATACCAAATAAAAGGGACTTGAACTTGCTATGTCCTATACACCTGCCAAAGGATTATCATCTTGCAGTTTATGTGCCATTTACCCTTTCTTTCAGATCATTGGTAAGACCACACCTGATACCTATCCCCACACATCTGCACAAAGTGCATTTCCATTTAGCACCTCCATTGGTTTAAAGGATCTTCAGGTAGTACACCAGAGATTAGAATATCCAAGCAGCAGCAGAAATCATCCAGCAGAAGACAGTGCAAAGTTGCTACACAAATGAGCAATCAGTGCACTGAAAGTCAGCTGCAGGGGGGAAAGGGACAACACGTGAAGGTTATCTATCCAGGAAGATGTGGAGTAGGAAACATGGACTTGGTTTAGACCATGACTATCAAACAAGGGCATATACCACATGAAATCCAGCATATGTAAACTTTTCCTCTAATCCTTATATTCCAAGAACAGTCTCTTAACATGATATTTCACTGGAGCGGGGGAATAATTCAGGTGCATATGTAACGCCGACAGACCCCAGTCATCGGCGGCCAGGATCAAACCTGGGACCTCTGGAGCTTAGTGCATGAGCCTCTACCACGTGAGATAAAAGCCAACTGGCTGGCAGCTAAAGGCTGTAGAGCAGATTCATTTTCTCTCTCTCTCTCTAAGTGGTCTCAGTGCCACTAGATGGGACAGAACACCCACCCAGGACGCGTGTGGGTTACATACTTCCCCTAGCTGAGGAAACACATCCCGAGCTTCAGAGTCTTCCCAGGTGAAATCCTGGACAAGCCTCTACTTGTAACGGCAACAGACCCCGGTCGTCGTTGGGCGGGATCGAATCTGGGATCTCTGGAGCTGAATGCGTGAGCCTTTACTGCATGAGCTAAAAGCCAACTGGCCGTTAGCTAAGGCTGTAGAGCAGTCTCATTTTATCGCTCTCTCTAAATGGTCTCAATGCCACTAGACGGGACAGAACACCACACGCAGGAGGCATGGTGCGTGGGTTCCACACAGATATGCATAACTGATTTTTTTAGTTGCTATATGGACTTCAGGAGACAACAACTTATTCAGCTTAATGTCAGCCCAAATTTAGCCCAGAAATCATGGTTTCATTCTACTGTGAGCACAGATTTTGGGCTGTTTCCCCTCCTCCCCCCCGGATACTAAAATGGAGTAGGTCCTGCACAAAGACAGGCCAAAAGTATATACTTCTCCTTATAAGACCCTATCTTCAGTTGCTTGTAACTTTGACAAACTTTAATCCATGTTGGGTGTCTGCCTTGAGCTGATTATTCATTATTATTGTGAAATTGGAGTAAAAATGGTTCAGCCATTTCCAAGAACAAGATTGGCAAAAGTGTATTTTTCCCCTAATGAGAATTTTGTGGCTTTACAAATGTTTAATTGAGACGCTCTCGCGCACCCTTGCTTGGTAGCTGAGACAGGGTTTCCCTTTATGTTTGCCATGAGCCTTATGCTATTCCCATGGAAAAAATACCAAAATCTGGCCAAATTATAAGCCTTTGGGGAAAAAATTGCAGTTTGCACAGGCTCAGTAAAGACTTGTTAGAATTTGGTAACTAAATTCTTCAAAGTTTGGGTCTGCAGTGAGCATGCCCAGCCCAGGCTGAAGGGGCCGAACAGGACTGCCTCTGAAATTGCTGCTCCTGGTTGAACGATTAGGGGTCGTGTCGAAAAAAATAGCATGTGGTCATGTAGTTAAAGACTGTATACACATACATCTTAGGGCTGCCGATTAATCGCAGTTAACTCACGCAATTAACTCAAAAAAATGAATCACAACTAAAAAATTAATCAATCAGTTTTAATTGCACTGTTAAACAATAGGATACCAATTGAAAATTATTAAATATTGTGATGTTTTTCTACATTTTCATATATATTGTATTTGGTGTTGTAATTGAAATCAAAGTGTATATTATTTTATTACAAATATTTGCACCGTAAAAATTATAAAAGAAATCGTATTTTTTTTCAATTCACCTCATACACGTACTGTAGTGCAATCTCTTTGTCGTGAAAGTGCAACTTACAAATGTAGATTTTTGTTGTTGTTACATAACTGCACTCAAAACAAAACCATGTAAAACTTTAGAGCCTACAAGTCCACTGTCCTACGTCTTGTTCAGCCAGTCGCTAAGACAAAAAAGTTTGTTTTACAGGAAATAATGCTACCCTGTTCTTATTTACAATGTCACCAAAAAGTGAGAACAGGCATTTGCATGACACTTTTGTAGCCGGCATTGCAAGATATTTATGTGCAATATGCTAGAAATTTGTATGCCCCTTCATGGTTCGGCCACCATTCCAGAGGACATGCTTCCATGATGACAACATTCATTAAAAAAAATAATGAGCTAATTAAATTTGTGACTGAACTCTTTGGGGGAGAATTGTGAACAAGAAGCAGGAAGCATTATCTCCTGCAAATGTAAACAAATTTGTTTGTCTGAGCGATTGGCTGAACAAGAAGTAGGACTGAGTGGACTTGTAGGCTCTAAAATTTTACATTGTTTTACTTGTGAATGCGGGTTTTTGTATATAATTCTACAGTTGTAAGTTCAACTTTCATGCTAAAGAGATTGCACTACAGTACTTGTATTAGGCAAATTGAAAAATACTATTTCTTTTGTTTTTTTACAGTGCAAATACTTGTGATAAAAATATTAAGTGAGCACTGTACACTTTGTATTCCGTGTTGTAACTGAAATCAATATATTTGAAAATGTTGAAAACATCCAAATATTTAAATACATGGTATTCTATTATTGTTTAATCACATGATTAATCACAATTTTTTTAATCGCTTCACAACCCTAGTACATATGCACAAGTGCTTTACTTTACAACCTAGTATCCTCTTAACAGTTCTGTGTATATATGTATATGCTTGTTTTACACAGAGAGGGATCTCCTTTGCTAGCAGGTTATTTTCTTTTCCACACAAAAAAAGCATTCCCAGAAAAGATGACTCAGTGCAGATATAGTCCTAAAGATCTTTACTTTGCCATTCAGCAGGTATAATCCTATGTTTTGGCCACTGGCATTATAAACCAGCACCCACCAATATAAGACTAAGGCCTGGTCTACACTGCGGGGGAGGGAATCGACCTAAGATACGCAACTTCAGCTACGAGACTAGAGTAGCTGAAGTCGATGTATCTTAGGTCGACTTACCATGCGTCCTCATGGCACGGGATCAACTGCCACTGCTCCCCCGTTGACTCTGCTTCTGCCTCTCGCCGTGGTGGAGTACAGGAGTCGACACCAGAGTGATCAGGGATTGATTTATCGCGTCTACACTAGACACGATAAATCGATCCCCGATAGATCGGGTAGTGGATGTGGATCTGATGTATTATACATACATATGCTGAGCTTTCTTTCCTTTTAATTTGGTCACCCTCAAGGGGAAGCAGCAGCAGCAGCAGGATACAGAGAAATCCCCAAAATGCTTAAAGTCTATTCTATGGCCTAGTTCCATTGTCTGGAGCATGCTTTCTCCAAACCACTTAAATAGTTCTTATTGTAAGTGATTACCCAGAGTACAGTATGTTTTATTTTGTCACCTTTACAGTCCCTTACTTCGTTTGAACGCACTGTTCATGTGCTTTAATGAACAATTAGTAACACAGCAGTAAGGGGAGAAAAAAAAAAGAATACAGTTGAAGCCGGGAAAACCTGCTGATACAACCCCATCCATCTTTAGCATTCCATAACCTCAACAGCATCTGCCATGGCCACCAATTCATTAGGTTGATGTAATCTACTAAGTAATAGCCAGAGCCTGTCTGTCCCCCCAACGTCTACTAGGAAACAAGTTAAGTACCTCCAAGGTAGCAAATCAATACAAAACCATTTTTCTCGGGCTTCATTGTTTCCCAGCGTTGCCCTTATTAATCTTTAAGCACAGCAGCAATGCTTTTTATTTGCTTAAACATCTGCTCTGTAGAAGAGCATGTGCAAAGAAATCAACATCCCTCTGTCCTCCCCCCCGCTACAATGATATACCTACTTCCAGGATGTAGGCAGAATGTTTATGCACGGACAGTCAGCTTTCTGAGTGCACTTGAAGTAACCTTTAGCTCCCTGACTTCAGGTAGCACTCTGCTGTGTTTCTCCTGTTTCCTTAAGTCCTGCTCTTCTCTACAGACTTTCAGGTTGGGTTCTGTCTTCCCTGTCATCTACTACAACGTGAATCACTACGTTCCGCCCCTCTGCTCCCTGAACTGAACATCTGTGTGCACATGAGGTTCAGTCTTTAGTGGAATTCTAGTTGTCGATTTCACATTTCCCACAAGGCTGGAAAAATGAAATGGTTTTGGCTGCCCTTCTGTCAGTATTTTTACGCAGCCCTGCCCATCGTTCTTGGGTAGTAACTCGGCTCTAACTTCTTTCTGGAATTGGATTCATGCTCTTCAAAATGGAATAAAAAAAATATCAGATTGTCTAATAGGCATCATCTCCATTCCTAGGGCCTTGGTCTAGTGAAATAGCTTATTGTATTAACAGATAGAATGAGCTGTTGAAGACTCATTCTACAGGGCAGAATTAGGGTCAGTTAACCCAGTTCTACCTCTAGATGTTCTGCAATATTTCCATTTTACAGTAGTATAAGAAAGAACTTTCTCCAACTGCCTTTTCAAGTTTTATTTGTTTTCACTTTCCTCTCCAAACTACCCGGCTATCGTTCATTACATCTGATATTCCAGTTTGGATTTCCCATAGGCATGTCCATTGGGAGGGAGAGGAAGTGAATGTTTCACTTTAGTCAGAAGCAATTTTCATGTCAAGGCCTTTATATCATATTTGTCAGAGGCATTAGACTACTATCTTCTTACCAGAATCTGATCGGATGCCCAGATTGGTCACTATTTGTGTTCTTGAAAAGGCATTAGTTAGCAATGAATAAATTACAGTGTTTGGGACATGCATATGTGCATATTTATTTGTTTTTCCTAAAGCTAATTATGTATTTTAGGGAAAAGTGTGAGAGCAGCCACTAGCAAGAGTGCGGCCACCAAAAAATTTGTCCTGAGAACCCCTGCTTTAGGATGCACCCGCATCGTGTTTTCAGGCTTCTTTTCATAACTACAAGGTCTAGAAACTTGCTTCCCTCCCCCCACACACACACCTTTAAATGAAAGCCCAGATTCTCTCATAATCACAAGAATCTGGGGCTTTAACAAAAACCCCACAAAACATCCTCAGACTTGCAATAAAATCACAAAAGCAACACTGCTGGTGAGCATTAGCATCTAAGCCATCAACTGCTAAAGAGTTTAAACTTGTATTTAAAAACCAAACAAAAAGCCCAACACACAAAGTTTCCAGCTCTTAGGGTTACAATGATAGCCTTCTATACGTAAACTAACGCAGCATGCCTGTCTGAGTCTGCACACAGCTCTAGACTTAGGCTGCTACTTGTGGCTTTGCAAATAGCATGAAATTAACAAAACTGGTCAGTTTCACTGCAGTGACTCCCAGCCCAGTGGGAACAGAACTGTCCGGAGTCATGTTAATATTTTGCTGCTTGGGACAGGTATGAACAGCAGCAGCGGCAAGAACTAAAATTATTCACAGGAAAGAACCACCCAAATAATGGAGACAGAATACTGGGAGAGAAGAGACGAGACTCTCCCCCATCAGCCAGGGAGGGGAAAAGGAGAGAATGTTCTCTGTCTCATCCAGCAGCTACAGAGGGTTAGCGCAGGGGTTCTCAAACTGGGGGTCGGGACCCCTCAGGGGATCACGAAGTTATTACATGGGGGGTCGCGAGCAGTCAACCTCCACCCCAAACCCCGCTTTGCCTCAAGCTTTTATAATGGTGTTAAATATTTAAAAAAATAATAATAATTTATAAGGGGGGAGGTCCACACTCAGAGACTTGCTCTGTGAAAGGGGTCACCAGTAAAAAGTTTCAGAGGTACTGGGTTAGAGCTTCAAATTTACCCAGGCAGCCAATACCAAAGACAAACCCCATCAGCAGGTTCCAGGGACAGCACCCTAGTAGTCACAGTTTTCTTCTTGTTTCCTGAAGCTGAAGGAGGCTGGACTACTTTCCAGGGGCATGGTCTCGGATCTTGTTAGGGGAATCCTTCCACCCTCAGAAATAACATTCATGCTCCACATGAGAGTTTTTCCATGGGTTGCAATAGCACCAGGATTGAGGCCTTTATTTACACTAGAGAGAAACAAAGTAACCCAATGCAAAACAAAGATGTTCTTTTTTTAAAAAAAATTATATATATATATATATATTATATATCATATACACACACACACTGCAAAAAATTCAGTAATATTTAGGAGAATTGGAGGCGGGCAGAGAAGAACCTGTTGATTTCTGCAGAAGGACAGCAGAACTTCCAGAACATTTTAGAAAATCTCTTTCTTTCCACTCATGTGGTGCATATTTTTCTTTCTGGGCTGTCACATTTTGCAGGGGAAATTATCAAGACCAGGAGACTCCAAACTTGACTTACTTTTCCCCCGCCCCCTAATGTCTGCTTAAGAAGATCCGTGTGTGTGTGCGCGCGCACACGCGTGTCGGGTGGAGGTTCCTTTCTAATGTTCAAAAGTACTACTACAATGAAGTCCTATGACAACTGCACTCAGCAGTGCCACATGCCCAAGCAGCCCCACAATAACATAAGCAATGAGTCTGCAACAATGGAGTGATAAAAGTATAAATAATATTTCGCATCCTTTTTTAACAGTTTAAAATTCTTCAGAACATGATGCAAATACCAGCTCATTCATCCTCACCATCCTCTTGCAAGAGAGGTTAGTAATAATATTCCCATTTACTGGTGGAGAAACGCACGAGTTAATGCCCAAATTTAAAAAGAACAGGAGTACTTGCGGCACCTTAGAGACTAACAAATTTATTAGAGCATAAGCTCTAACAAGTACTCCTGTTCTTTTTGCGGATACAGACGAACACGGCTGCTACTCTGAAACCGGCCCAAATTTAGAAAAGCATCCCTATTCAGGACAGCATTGAAGCACTTAACTTGAAACAACAGGATTTAGGCACATTCAGAAGTTAAGCACGTGCTTATGTGCTTTCCTGAATCAGGGCCTAATGGTCACATTTCAAAAGCATCCAAATGATTAGGAATCCCAGTCCCATTATTAAAATGGAACTGGACACTTAGTGATTTGCCTTAGAATTCAGAAAATCCTGTCTCTAGTTCCTTTGATAGTAGCTGAGGGGCTAATATAAAGAAGAGGGAAAGGAGCTACCAAATTATACAAAATGTCCTGACAGAGTGCCGCTTTTAATAAAACTTGCTATTGGAATTGAATTGTGTAGCCCAAATCATGGATTCTTTTTAAACAAACAAACAAACCCGTTTTGCTATAGAAAAGTGCAATGACTTCATTCATAAACTTTAAGGTCAGAAGGGACCATTATGATCATCTAGTCTGACCTCCCGCATTATGCAGGCCACAAAAGCTGACCCACCCACTGTCCCTTAACTCAGCTGTTGAAGTCCTCAGATCGTGATTTAAAGACTTCAAGTCGCAGAGAATCCTCCAGCTAGCAACCCCTGCCCCATGCTGCGGAGGAAGGCGAAAAACCTCCAGGGCCTCTGCCAATCTACCCTGGAGGAAAATTCCTTCCCGACCCCAAATATGGCGATCAGTAGAACCCCGAGCATACAGGCAAGATTCTCCAGCCAGACCCTCATTGACCATTGATACTATTTACCAATAGTATACCTCGCTAGCAAGCAGTGTCTGAGAAGCAATGGCAAGCATTGAAATTTGCTATTCAAATAAAATAACTGTAGATTGGCTTGGTTCAGTGCCTTCATAAGCCTCCATACTGGCTTAACCCAAGGATGCTGTGGTGACAACAGCATATTGAAGTTCTCACTAAGTCAGTCTAGCTTCCAATCCTGAAAAGAAGTTTTCATTTTCTGGACGCTAGTGAGCTATTTTGGGTCATCTCTTTGGTGCCTGAGATGGTGAGAGAACTCATCCTTGAGAGTCATTTGCCGACAATACATTACCCTTAAAATTCCTTTTAGTATTCTACTTCGACACACTGTAAAGAAAGAATGGATAGCCAGAATAATTAAAATCTGTTTAATTTGCATGGAGCTCAGGGCATTGTTCTGACATCAAACATCAGTGTCAACCATATGTGGAATTTCAACTGCCAAGTGCTTCATTTATGTGAAAATTAGCTAAAGTGTACAAAGAATGAAAAATTTATGATTATTTCACGTTTTAATAAATGCAGTGCTATGCATTAATTTGGGCTTCTAAAACAATTTTGACAGTGACAAGGGAATCCTTAACAGACTAAACACTAAGTATGCTAAGTTTCACGGGTCCTTTGGAATTCTTTGGCTGACAGTGTTAAGGCAGTTACATTTTTATGTTTTGAAACAAAGATATTTTACAACCTCACTTAAGTGTCACTTGCGGTTCTCTTTTGCTTTCCTATCTCCCCACAAGATACTATGGACAAAGCCTTGCATATTGAGTTGTACACTGAAAAAACGTTAGAATTTTTTTTATTGCTGTCATTCAGTGCAACAGGCACTGGCAGTTTTCCATAGGCTTGCGTTCCGCAGGAAGATCAATAGGATGGTGTCGGTATCTTCCCCAAGATGCTAAGTGGTGACACAAATGCATTATTCTTCCTGGGGATCTTCTGGTTTCATAATAAAATGTGATTGTTTCAACAGCCCACACTCCTCAAGGGCCCTGTGAGCTCACCTGAGTTCCAGCCAGCAATGCTGTTAAGTGTGCATGTCCGTGTCACCCCAAACAAATAGCAATGATATTAGTGACCCCTCAGAATCTTCCTTATGGGTCATGTCTTGTCTAGCGTGTTAAAATAATACTTTTACATTCGTCATTTTTAAAAACTTTACTGCAAAATGAATAAAGCGGTTTCCAAGCACCCGAAGTGTCATACACAGAACATGGCCTGAAGAAATAAGTCTCCTCAAGAAAGAATAGTACAAGGAAATAATGGCAACTGGCCAAAGCAAAGTCCAGAGCGGGGCTGCACTACCCCACAGGAAACATTGGGGATTAGGTCCTGCTTTGAGCAGGGGGTTGGACTAGATGACCTCCTGAGGTCCCTTCCAACCCTGATATTCTATGAACCGTTAAGTGCTACACAAGGGAGGCCATGTGCATTGGGTTGCCAGGCATCCGGTTTTCGACCGGAACGTCCAGTCGAAAAGGGACCCTGGCGGTTCCAGTTGGCAGTGGCGACTGGGCCGTTAAAAGTGCAGTGCAGTGGCGGCCCGGGGCTAATGCAGGCTCCCTGCCTGCCCTAGCTCCGCACGGTTCCCGGAAGCGGCTGCCAAGTCCCTGCAGCTGCTAGACACATGGGTGGCCAAGGAGGCTCTGCGCGCTGCCCCGAGAGCTGGCTCTGCAGCTCCCATTGGCCGGGAACTGCGGCCAATGAGAGCTGCAGAGGTGGCACCCCCCAGGCACGAGGGTGGCGAACGGAGCCTCCCTGGCACCCATGTGTCCATGGGCTGCAGGGGTGTAGCAGTCGCTTCCTGGGAGCGGCAGTAAGGCAGCCAGGACCCTGCACTCCAAACGCCTGCCCCAGCCCCCTCATCCCCTGGCCCCACCCCCTGCTCCAGCCCGGTGAAAGTGAAATGAGGGTGGAGAGCGAGCGAGCACTGGAGGGAGGGGTCTCTGAGAAGGGCCGGGGCAGGGCCTTAGGGAAGGGGCGGGACAAGGTGTTCGGTTTTGTGTGATTAGAAAGTTGGCAACCCTACACGTGTAGTGCACAAGAAGAAGTTGCACTGGTTCCACAAAACCCACGAACAACGCTGCATATTCTTGAGTGCCATCTGCTGGCATTTTATCTGTTAACACTCTCTCTCTCTCACACACACACACACTCTGACAGAAGTGCCTTGTAAATGAGGCTTGGTCTACACTACCCCCCCCAGTTCGAACTAAGGTACGCAACTTCAGCTACGTGAATAACGTAGCTGAAGTCGAAGTACCTTAGTTCGAACTTACCTTGGTCCACACGCGGCAGGCAGGCTCCCCCGTCGACTCCGCGGTACTCCTCTCGCCGAGCTGGAGTACCGCAGTCGACGGCGAGCACTTCCGGGTTCGACTTATCGCGTCCAGACTAGACGCGATAAGTCGAACCCAGAACTTCGATTTCCAGCCGTCGAACTACCTGGTAAGTGTAGCCAAGGCCTGAGATTTTTTTTTGGTGAGGATGCTAGTACTGCCTAGTAAGGTTGCCTGACACTTCCCTATTACAAAAATCTGTTCTGCCAGCTACTAGAAGGTGGATAAGTGCATCCCCCACCACCACAATCAATCACTGGCAAGTGCTCACCATCACCACCTACTCTGATCTCTGTGGAAAGGAAGGATTTGGGAGTAGGTGGTTTTACCCTTGGGGCACCTGAACAAGGACATTCCCCAAAAGATTCTAAGGCCCAGACGCTCACAAGGTATTTAACTGCCTAACTCCCATTGAAATCAGAGTCAGGTGCCTAAATCTGAGGATCTGGTCCTAATTTCTTTGTTTGCTCACAGCTTCTGTAGCCCATTGCTGAGACTGAAACCCCAGAAAGTGGCTGTCTTCTCACCTTACCGTCTAAGAACAGATGTTAGACATGCAACAAAAGAAAAGAGGGGAAGAAATGAGATGAAGGAAAGGAAACAGAAGGGAAAGAAGTCAGCCTGTTTCCTGTTTGTTAGAAAGCAGAAGGAAGGGGGAAATAAATAATCCCCAAATAAACTCAAAACAGAAGGGAAAAAAACCAAAACCCCGCAAACCAGATGCTATTCCGACAAACTGCGCACACAGCTAGTCTATATCTTTAAACAAAAACTGCAGTATACTTACCCCATTTCTCCCTCCCCTCTGTCCCACACTGGCTGTTCATTTCATGCACCCCTTGTTTCTTTTCCCTCACAAAGAACTCTCGTACATTTCAGTGGGCTTTGGATCAGGGACTAGCGCCCCTGTTCTGTACTTTGGGGCACACTGGTTGGGTTGGTCACCAGCTTCCAAATTCTTTTCTCCCACATGTAACAACTTGCAGGATCAGGGCCTCAGACTGGAAGCTCTTTGGGCCAGGGACTAACTTTGACTATGTGTCTGAACAGCCCAAGCACAATGGGCTTTGAATTGGCTGGGAGATGTAGACTTTAAATGTAATTTAAATAAAGAGTTAATAGACTTGTGAATCATCATCTGGAAAATACAACAACTACTGTTTCCATCGAAAAGAGCAAGTCGAATGAGGGAAATCAGCAGCAAGTAGGTTTAGTTTTTGTTTTGTTTGTGATCTCTGGCTTCACAAAGGAAACCCAGGTGAATTGGGTGATGTAAACAAATTGCCTTCCCAATAAGAAATCCATAAGACCTCTGGGTCACTCTTTCACCAAAAGAAAAGCAGTTTTGACTTCTGTATATAACGAGCTTCCAGATCCATTCAGTCAGAAAGATTTTTTTCCTTTTAATTTTTATAAGAGACTAGAGAGAGTCCCTCAGTTCTTGCATCGCACTATCCCTGCTAGCATTGTACACAGGTAATGAGGATAGAGTAACACTGTTATTGATCATTGACAGAGTTTGGCACAGAGAAGAACCATGTTTCTTGACCTGTTTGGTTTCCAATTACGATGACACTAATGTCTTTTAAACATTGGAGATTTACAACTTTCTATTTGTTCGCTTATTGTTTGGCAACCACCAAATGAAAGCAAAGACAGACAAATCCATTTCTGTTCTTTAACAGGCTCTTCCATTTGTCAGTGCATGTATTCTGAAAGGGCAACCTGACATCTGGCAACTCTTCTCCCCGTGGAATAGTGAGTCCCCTACTCCAGCGGGCACCCAAGAGAACCTTCATTTGCTGCCTTTGCTCTGGACTGTGCAATAAAGCATGTCTTATAACATGCTTAAGTACTTTGGGTGGGATTTCAAAAGTGCTCATTGCTGGCTTAACTCTGCTAGCGTTAAAGTCAATGTGAGTTGTATCATTGCTGACTTCAACAAAATTAACAGGGCACACGTTAAATGGATTAAAAGCTGGCTAACTGAGAAGTCTCAAAACATAACTGTAAATGGGGAATCATCACTGAGCACATTTCAGAGCGGTAACCATGTTAGTCTGTATCAGCAGAAACAACTAGGAGTACTTGTGGCACCTTAGGCTTGGTCTACACTAAACCCCCAAATCGAACTAAGGTACGCAACTTCAGCTACGTGAATAACGTAGCTGAAGTTCGAAGTACCTTAGTTTGAACTTACCTCGGTCCACACGCGGCAGGCAGGCTCCCCCGTCAACTCCGCGGTACTCCTCTCGCCAAGCTGGAGTACCGCAGTCGACGGCGAGCACTTCCGGGTTCGACTTATCGCGTCCAGACAAGACGCGATAAGTCGAACCCAGAAGTTCGATTGCCAGCCGCCGAACTAGCGGCTGGGTATAGACGTACCCTTAGAGACTAACAAATTTATTTGGGCATAAGCCTTCATGGGCTAAAATCCACTTCATCAGATGCATGGAGTGAAAAATATAGTAAGAATATATATTATAACACATGAAAAGATGGGAGTTGCCTTACCAAGTGGGGGGTCAGCGCTAACGAGCCAATTCAATTAAGGTGGAAGTGGCCTATTCTCGACAGTTGACAAGAAGGGGAGGTAAAATTACTTTTGTAGTGCTAATGAGGCCAATGCAATCAAGATGGCCCATTTTCAGCAGTTGACAAGGTGTGAGTATCAGCAGAAGGAAAATTAAATGTTTATAGTGGGGTTCTGCAGGGATCTGGTCTTGGCCCTACACTATTTAATGTTTTTATCAATGATCTGGGGGGAAAAAATAAAATCACTGAAAGTTTGCAGCTAACACAAAAAATAGGGGCGTGGTAAATAACGAAGAGGACAGGTCACGGAATCAGAGCCATCTGGGTTGCTTGATAAGCTGAGAACAAGCAAGCACCGTGTGTTTGAATACGGTTAACTAAATATATACCTCTAGGAACAAAGAACATAAGAATACTTATAGGATGGGGGACTCTATCCTGGGAAGCAGTGACTCTGAAAAAAGATTTGGGGGGGCCTGGTGGATAACCAGCTGAACATGAGCCCCCAATGTGATGCTGTCACCAAAAGGGCTAATACATAAACAGGAATCTCAAATATGAGTAAAGAGATTATTTTACTTCTGTATTTGGCACTGGTGCAACCACTGCTGGAATTCTGTGTCCGGTTCTGGTGTTCACAATTCAAGAAACTTGTTGAGAAATTGGAGAGGTCTCAGAGGAGAGCTACAAGAATGATTAAAGGATTAGAAAACCTGCCTTATACCAATAAGACTCAAGGAGCTCAATCTATTTAGTTTAACAAAGAGAAGAAGTTTAAGAGTTAACTTGATTACAGTCTGTAAGAACCTACACGGGCAACAAATGTTAATAATGGGCTCTTCAATCCAATGGCTGGAAGCTGAAGCTAGACAAATTCAGACTGCAAATAAGTCATTTTTTTTTTCTTAACAGAGTGAGTAATTAACCATTGGAACAACTTACCAAGGGTTGTGGTGGATTCTCCATCAGTAACCAGGAGTGGTATAGAGAAAGTAAATAAGGAAGTGTTATTTATTCCTTCTCATAATAAAAAGAGCAAGGGGTCACCCAATGAAATTAATAGGTAGCAGGTTTAAAACAAACACAATAAAGTATTTTTTCACGCAATGCACTGTCAACCTCTGGAACTCCTTGCCAGAGGGTGTTGTGAAGGACAATACTATAACGTGGTTCAAAAGGGAGCTAGATAGATTCCTGGAAGATAGGTCCATCAATGGCTATTAGCCAGGATGGGCAGGAATGGTGTCCCTAGCCTCTGTTTGCCAGAAGCTGGGATTGGGTGACAGGGCATGGATCACTTGATGATTACCTGTTCTGTTCATTCCCTTTGGGGGCACCTGTCATTGGCCATTGTCAGAGGACAGGATACTGGGCTTGATGGACCCTTGGTCTGACCCAGTATGGCCGTTCTTATGTTCTAGCAATTTTTAAATGAAGACTGTATGTTTTTCTAAAAACTGCTCCAAGAATTATTTGGGGGAAGTTCTCTGGCTTGTGTTATACAGGAGGTCAGACTAGATGATCACAATGGTCCTTTCTGGCTTTGGAATCTATGTATAGAGACAGATGCCATGTCTTTGAAAATCTTTCCCTCTAATTCTGCATCCCTTTCACCAAACTGCTGTACATTCATTAGAGCAGCGGAGAATTGAATCTGCATATTTGCAAATGTAGTGCTTTGATCGATTCCATTTCCAGAGCCTACCTCAAAAGACTCATCAGAAAATTAAAATGAAATCTCTCTCCGTGCGTGCACGCTACTACAAAAAAAATGAAACAAGACAGGTATTGGAATCTGAGCCTTTATTCAACTATTGATTGTGCCATAAATTAGAATACAAACTTTTTTAATTGCCATGTGAATTCAGAAAGACCATTCAAAGTTTCAACAAACAACTATGCTGCAGAATATGTTAGGAGGTAGTCAAATGAGGCCAAATGCACTCCAGTGGTAAACATCTACTGGCAAAAAGTAAAATGTTTTTAAAAAGTCCATCAACTACGTACAATCAGTTCAAAGTAAATGATCCTTAAGAGCAAAAGATTTTTTCCTCGCCAGAGTCAAATGGTTGCTTCAAACTAGTGACATGAAGTTAGAATAATAGGGAATGGTGGAGGGAGGAGCAACAGGGGAAAGAGGGAACAGTACAGAGGATGTGATTTGGAGAGAGGAGTAGCAGGTGGAGGAGAAGCTTGCGAGATCAGAGCAACACAGCAGGAGAGTCGTGCACCCCTTTGTCTATATCACCTGTATCTACTCTGGAGTCTCGCACCATTGCTGTAGCACCAATGTTAAGGATGGTGGGAACACTAGCGTACACCATTGACTGGCGTGTCTCCCTCTGTGTTGGACCGGGCCTGCACGACATAGTGGTAAAGCGTCAGTGGCTAGGTTACACTAGCAGCCCTCAGCGCTGCTAGCGCAAGCAAATCTGCCCTGGTGTTACTGCAAGGAAGGGAAAGTTCCAGGGGAAAAAAAAAAAAAAAAAAATCCAGTGCAGATGAGGCCTCACTGTGGGATCAGAGGGTTAACAGGGAATAGTCATGTCGCCTGTGCACAGTTTTTAAACATTTGGCTAACGCTCCCTGGGTTTTACATTGTTTCCAGGTGAAGCTTGATTCCCAGAGAGGAAAGGAAACAACATCAAGCTGAGATTTCAAGCATGGGATCCTTCACAAGAACAAGGAGAATGAGGATTCAACCTTGCTTCCCTGAGTTGCTGATCCAGAAGGAGGCTGGGTAGCCGACCCGAACACACGTGTGGGCGGAGGAAGATGAGGAACTTGGACAGGTTCAAGCAAGATTGGATCATTCTGGATGCTGTGCTTTACATTGGTGACAAAGAACAGTCTGTTGCCAGATGCCCAGAGATACCCTCTCAGAGCCTTTTTGACATATGCCCCCAGAAATTGCTCAGTTAAAATGAGGAAAATCCTGAGAAGATTGTCTGCAGGAGAGAGTATTCTATGAAAATCTTCCTCTTGTGGGCCAAGGATTCGGCATGTTACTGTTCAAGGTCTACGGAGTACAAAAATCAATAAGCACACGTGCTTCAAAAAGCAGTTGGAATGTAACTATCACTTGATCTAATGTTTCATTAACTACAACTGTTTTAATATGTACACCTGCAGTCTGTTTATCTATCTACAGCTATAAATACATCAGCCACCAATACGGATGTCACAGAGGGAGTGCAACATTCTGGCCAGGCCCCTCATGGGAAAGTGGAACTGCAGTTGACTCAGTTTCCCCACTGTCTTCTTTGGCCATCAGATTGACCTGGCCCTCCACCCAGGCCTCTGAGAATCTCACCCCTGCCAGGGCCTCAGAGTCTTCACTTACAGGCCAACAGAAAATAGCAAAAGAGACAAATCATCAGTCCAGCAACGCCCCGTTTTCTTGCAGGTAAGCCGTGCCCACAATCAAGTGTCCCAATGCGTGCGTGCGTAATCGCAGATTTGCAAGTGAACTTGTGCATCTAACCCTCTGAACAGTAGGCAGAGGACACGCTCAGTCACCAGAAAGCAAATGCTGAGCACATCCTTCCCTCACACCTCCCGCCAGCTGCTTGGAGCAGCGTTGGCATGAGATTTATAGCCAGCTGTTAACCCTAGCAGGAGGCACAGTGCCACAATAGCAGGTAGATGAAACGGGGGGAAGAGTTTGTCAAGAATTTAAGGGGGGGGGGGAGAGAAAGAAAATTAAATAGAAAAAGGGCTTGGGGGGTAATTACAAGACAGGTATTTTTAATGCTTGCTGGCGGACGCCCCAACTCTTGTATTTAAATGGCTTTTTTAATTAAAAAACAGCAGGCTCTGAATGCTAATCTTTCTTAGCAGAAAGCTCCTGATGCTTTGCATGTTTCAGAAAGACTAAATCAATCAGGGAGAAGGCTAACTCCATCTTGCATCTTTGTAACATTTTGTTTCAGAACGGCCCAAAGTTTCTAAGCCTAAACCTGGGGCAATCCACACACACCCCTACAGAAATAGTAGGAAATGCTTAAGTACTAAAGCAGTGAAATTCACAAAAATGCCCTGTGGTGTTTTTAGCTTCATTTTCTCTAGATCTGATCTGTCTTTTCTTGTTACTTCAAAATGTTTTTCTAGCTAAAAATATCAATGGAGGGCTGCCAGGTTTAAATGTGCAGTCAGTTTGAGCCCCTAAGTTTGGAGTAGGGAATATTCCAATTGCTCCACTTTTTTGCCTATGTAAATTATTTAATTTGCAGATCAGAAAGCAATGTTGTATGACACTTGGGTTTTCCTTGGAATCTCAGCAGACACTTGAACAAAAAAAAAAAAAAAAGGAGGTGGCAGAAAGTAACAGTCGTGTCAAACATGTAGTACAAAAATAAATTGTTAGCAATTTTTTATGAACTGAGGCTTCCCAAATGTAAAGCAATTTAGCACCATTTCAGTTCACGGTCTCTGTGGGTAAAGAGATTTAAAATGAAAATTCAACTTCATTCTATTCTGTGTCAAGAATTGTGTGTCACTTGGGTTCTCTCTTACCGTATATTTCTATACAACATTGGAGACACGACTGCATCAGGTTACGGTACCAGAAGAGACTGCAGCCAGAAAAACAGAACATGAAAAACTCAGAGTATTGAAAATATTAAAAGGCTTTTATAATCTTGTACTAGTTGAACTCAAATGAATCGTATCTATATTTCCTTTTCTCGGGCCTGGGAATCCGGTGATTGATTTCAATGAGAGCAGGATCAGGCCCTTATTTCTGAGATGAGAGAAGATGAAATGAGATTCTCTACAGCATCTCCCTTGCAGGATTTGCATGAATGGTGATATTCATGCCTGCAGGTGTACAAGGAACAATGGCTCACAAGCACAGCAAAGCCCCTTTCTTAGGCAAAGCAAGATTTTGACTCACCTCAGAGCTGGTGCCTATGGAACACAAATGTCCCATTCAGGGCTCAGCTGTGTTATCTGCAGGCTACAGTAAACAGTGAAAACCAGACTCCGGGTGCGGCAGCATTAGGGGACACACTAAATAATTAAGAATATTCCAGTGTATGGAAAGAAATTAGCAGATACAATGGGGATGGCTAAGAATAACGTTACTTCCCTTACTTGTAATTTTGTGTCCTCTGAATGGGAATCTTCTGCCCTGGTGGGCTTGGAACCTTGGCATTAGGTAGCCTCAACTCACCCCTCCCCAGTGCAGTCTGCCTTCCTGCTTCCTCTAGAGCACACCTGGGCAACTGCACTCATGTTGCTCCCAGTCTTCTGCCCCCAAGCTCAGAGGTAGAGGTTTCCCCAGCAGCTCCCTTTCCTCAGACCTGTTTGCTATCTTCTCCCTCACCCTTCAGCTTGGTCTCCATCTGGCCGGGCTTGGAGGCACATTTTGAGGAAGGCTGAAGACTCCCTTAGCCTAATGAAAGATCCCTAACTCCCCAAGTGGTTGAGTGGGACCCAGCAGATGAGACAAAAGAGTTCCCACTCCTCACACATTGACAATCCCCCATCATCCCCCATTGTGGTACATGAGGCAGCAGAACACTGTGGAGAAATTATATATAGATATAAAAAAATGATAGTCTCCACAGGCCTCTGCTGCCTCATGAACCACAATTTGATCTTAGAAAAGGCAGGTGTGGATTAGAATCCACTGAGGTTCCCCATTAGACAAGATCACTCAAAAAGCCACTGTTATTACTTACTTTGTGAGATCTTTCCCCATGCCTCAATTCTACAAGTCTGATGTCATCACGTTAAAAACACTCAGTAAGAATTGTCATTGGTGGAAGCCACACAAAAGTTACTGAGGATACTGCCCAACCTTGGAAACTGGATGTGCCTGCAGGGTGGGTATGTTTTTTGAATCCAAGTCAGCCTTCAATGGTGCCAAGATGGGGGAAAGCCCCAGTGAGCCTCATGGCAAATTCTATGCAATATTAATTTTGCAGTAAGTAGATTTCTCATTAGTGAGAGAACACAAAACTACTTTGAAAATAAATGTTTTCTTTCCTTTCTAATTTTGTTTCATGACCTATGGTATAAGCCTTGGGTAAATTACAAGATAAGCAAACATTCAGACTTTTAAATAAACCTTTGTAGGCCACAAAAAGTTTGAGCGCACAGGCATATTAGATTAACCAAGCAAAACCAGATGTGTGAGACTGAATATGAACAACAATAGTGAGAAAGCAATAGAAAATGCTGATAATAGGCTCTCCGATAGCATCTTTCAGCCAAGGAACTCCAAGTCTTTCACAAACATTAATTACTTTAGCCTCCCAACACTGAGATAAATAGTTATCACCCCCATTTTATAGACAGAGAAATGAGCGCCTAGAGGGACGACATGCCTAAATTCACTTATGTCAGTGGCAAAGTCCAAACTAGAATTAGATAATCTAGCTCTCAGACCTGTATTTCAACCACAAGACTGTCCTTTATTCCTTATCTATTAGGTTTATGGTGTCTACTGTACTTCTCCATTTCTTCATTCCCTCCATACCAGTGCAGATCATGCTAATGCAAAAAGGCATGTCACACTGAAATACACCCGCTCCTCTTGTCACCAAGGAGTTAAATTTACTGTTCAGTTGTCTAATAGGGCACAAGAAAGACTGGATTAAAGTTCATCTCCTGTCCAAATTCCAAGCAGCTTTTCATTGTTAATCTAGCAACTGAATAGGCCAACATTATAGCTATATCAGAGAGGCTTTCTAGTTTGATTTGCTGTATCTATCGAACAACAACATGTGGCTCAAACAAGGTTGAGCAGCTTGCCGTCCACCTGTTTCTCAAGTGCAACGAAGCAGAAGAAAGCTTCTCTGACAATTTGAAAAGGAACTACCCCCAATTTAGAAGGAAATGATTGTGCACAGTCCAACCTGATGCCACTTAAACTACATCAGAGAGCAATCCTCCATCACTTAGCGTTCCGTGTCTGTCAATCTTCCGATTTAAAATGATTTTAGGTAAAGTAGCAGCACAGCCACTATTCTGTATAAAATGGTTCTATTGAAAAATGTTTCATCTGTTACTCACGTCATTATCACAAAAAAATCTTTGAGAGTAAAAGATGATTTTTTTAAAAAAAGACAGAGGATACATTTGGCAAATACATGCCTTCAGGTGTTCAGGAATCCGAGATTCCTCTTGGGAAACATACAGAACTAGTTCTATATTATGGAAGGAAATACCCATTTATTTATACCTGGCCTGACCTTGACTGGCGATCAATGTAGTCTAGGAGATTTCCAAGGCACCTATCAATGTGATATCTAAAGCGCTGAGTAAACATTATCAGGAGTAATATTTAGTTAATATTAATCTATTAAACTCTAGCTCTTTCCAGAAGAGAGAGCCCTTCTCTACCTGTTCTCTGGTCTAGAACTGCTTCAGGCCCAACCCTTGGATAAAGTTTTTTCTTATAGCACTTCAGATACATACAAGTGTGGCTCTGCCATGTGGTCCCTCGAGTCTCCTGGAGTACACTTCTGTACTCTGTGCCTCCTGCACTCCAGAAGACACCTACAAAAGCACATGGCATGACCACACTTGTATCTGTGAAGTCTCAATGAAGTCAATGAAAACTCAGGTCCCAATACATTTTGAAGAATATAAAGACTATCTTGGTTGGAGCAGCCCCAAAAGGAAGACATGAGTGGATGTAGACCACAGCAGGCAAGGAAAGGGCACAAACTATTCATACGCCTAATAGTAATGGATGAAGCCAGACTCCTGGATGGTTAAATGTTGTACTGTCCCCTGCGATGCAGGATTCAAGAGGATGACGTGTGTGCAAAAAAGAGTATGGTGTTTGTACATGCATTTCCATAGGCCCACACCTACAAGGCCAAAGCATTGGACAGTATGTATCTCTTTATTGTAGATGTACACAATATCACTAAAAAGAGCCAGATTCTCCGCTAACCTCAGTTTTCACTGAGCACAGCAGAGAGAGCGAGGCCGGTCAGGGACACATACAGCTTCCCAGTTCTCTGCCCTACCATTTGCTCTGGTGCAGGTTCAAGTGCCCCGGAGGCTGCTCTAATTTGCACCAGCTGGCAATGGTCCAGAAAGGACTGCCCGTCAGCTCGTAATACGTCGGACGCCATGCCAGTCCTCCTCACCCCTTCCTACCCGAGTACATCCCCTTTCCTGGGAACACAGGAAGGGAGATGCAGGAGTTTCATGCCTGTTGGGGGAGCCTCAGCAGGGGAGATACTGATCCGCTGGCATGGCGTTTTGCCTTGGATTTCAGTAGTGGTCTATTCCTCTGGGTATAGATTGTGCATCCTACTGGGCAGAAAGGGCAGGCCCCAGAGTCATGGAACTACATAGAGCTGGAGCAGCAGGTGTTCTGCAACTCCCGGTGGACCGTGTGAGGGCATCAGACAACGTTACCACTTCCTTTGATTCTTACCAACAGAACTAGTCTGATGGAGTGCTGCAAAAACTCCAGAGGCCCTGAATGCTAATCCAGTTTGCATTGTTTTGTATTTTAAAAGGCCTCAGCATCCACTCTACCAAGACTTAAGAGCATCCACTATGTTTTAAGTGGGTGTTGTGCTTCCCTGATTGTTTCTTTGTGGATTCACCTTTAATAAAAGGTTTTATCTGTATGCTTTGTTTTCTCAGAGGTTCAGCAGCAACCAGCATTCAGAACCCGTCAGTTCAGCAACATTCCCACGACAGCACTGTGTTCCTTATGCTGTGCTGAGGCATCCATGCAAATGAGCTGAGCCCTCAAGGGTTTTTCCTCTCCTTCTATATTTATTTTAAAAGGACAGAATCACAAAACCCACATACAAGATAGAGGCCCATAGGCATACAGTCATTTTTGCATTCAAGAGGTTTTAAAATACCACACACGTCACCAAGATGGACTTGATCTGAAAATCAGTTTCACGCACACACACACACACACGGAAGTCCACGGCGTTCACAGGTGCAGAACGGAGAGCAGGATATAGTCCTCCCTGTTTATTTTGCCCTTATTTCATGCCTTTCATCCAAAAAATCTTAAAGCATTCTTCAAATGTTAATCAGCCTGCCTGTGAGATAGGGGCGTCGTTTGTAAGACTGGGAAATGAAGCATAGGAGGGGGGATGTGAATTGAACAAGATGACTGAGCAAGTGAGTGCTAGGGGTCAGAGGATGGAATCTCTCTGTTGGACTTCCTGAAAAACAGTTCCACGTCTTCTCCTTTGTTGAGTCCCACTCCGACAACCTCTGATGCCTCTTTGCCACATTGGACTCCCTCAAGCCCTCTCCCCCTTTGCCTCTGCCCAGGATCTTGCCAACTTTTGCAAGTAGGAGATACGCAGGAGCAGACATCAGCTTCCTTCAGCTCTTTCCTCCCTCCACTCTACATCCCCCAAGGACTTTTCCTCTTCTACCTCAGTCATCACCCCCGAGACAACTCAATCTCCATTTTCAACCTCTCCACCTCAGCCCCGAGGCACATCTTCACGGGTGCTGAAATCCAGACGTTTTTGGAGCTTGCAAACCATCCAAACAAACTGTTTTTCTTATGACTTATAACTTTCTTTCCAGATACCACAACATGCAGCAGAACCTGTAACTGACTTGCAGTTGTCTCTCTCCAGACAACCCATATCCTGCATCTGGGGGTTAGGCTAACCCTATGGTTCTATATGCTCCACCCACACTCACTCCCTCTCTTTGGGTTCTTTTGATGTCCTCTTGTACCTGGATGAAAATTATCAGTTGCACTGTCAAGAAAAGCCAAACTATTTTCTGACTAATGAGAAACAGTGAAAAGGCCTTGATAGATTCAAGGAATTCCTCGCAGCAGCTGAAAGTGGTTATCACTGTAGACCTATCTTTTCCCAGTTCATTTCAGATCATCAGCACTTGCAAGGGACCCATTCCCATACTGCACAATAAAGAATCGAAGACTCAAAACAAAATGCCCCAAACTTGGCATCACTTGGCCAAATTCCCCCCATAGACACAGTTTAACTGATTTACTACACCAGGGGTTCTCAGACTTTTGTACTGGTGACCCCTTTCACGCAGCAAGCCTCTGAGTGTGAGCCCCCCCTTATACATTAAAAACACTTTTAAATATATTTAACACCATTATAAATGCTGGAGGCAAAGCAGGGTTTGGGGTGGAGGCTGACGGCTCGCAGCCCCCCATGTAATAACCTTGTCCCGACCCCCAGTTTGAGAACCCCTGTACTACACTGACTGATGAGTTGATTAGCTTTAATTTTTCCACCTAATTCACACTGTCTCTCTTCCTTTGACACATAGGATAGAATTATCACTATCTTTTTATTTGCCTGCTAGCCCTATTTACTTATATATTAGGGATAGAATATCAACATACGACATTATAATATATTCTATATGACAGTAAAGAAGATTCTCAGAATTCTATTAAATTCTCAAAGGCACTGGGAGCATGGAAAGACATACTTTGATTTCTTGGCGGAAATCTGGGTGCCATATCCTAGCTCTTTTCCAATTTGACCCACCCTCTAAATGAGTGCAAATGAAAGCAGCAAAAGCACCATTACTTCTGGCTCATATGCTGATGGTATTCCTGGGCCACTCTACTCAGATATGAGCCCAAGTAAAGTGGGCAGTGGAGTAAGCCTAGGGGCATATGCAGATTGGAGGAGGTAAGTGGTCAACCGGAGAAGCAATATCTTCATCTCTAAGCTCTTCCTCAAAAACGTATAACTGGCCAGAAGGGTGTGAACACATGGGATCAGGGTGCAATGCATCAGGAGTTCCCAACTAGCACCACAGGCTTTTCAGGAATGTATACATGTCGCCTTAAACCACCGATCATACCGCTATTCCTCTCTAAACTGGTATCAATATTAGTACCTGGCATAGCTGGAAGCTTCAAAGAGGTGCCCTAGAAAAATTAGATCAATATCACACCCCTCTATAAAACCTCTTCTGACTCCTAGGTATTTTGTCAAGCTAGTTTGATTTGAAAAATAAGCCTATTAACTGGCTTTCAGAGGGCTTCCCCCCTCATTTCTTACAGAAAAAGTGTGGGGAAGCTGCAGAAATACAGATATATTGGAGGGGGCGGTCATAGATTTTAAGTCCAGAAGGGACTATTAGATCATCTAGTCTGACCTGTAACCCAGACAATAGAATTTCACCCAGTTACCTCTGTACTGAGCCCAAGATATTCTACAGACGGACCTTTTCCCTGTGGTCATAGGTCATATTTATTGCCAAATGTGACACACACTAATATCTGTCCACTTATCCTGATGATAAAGTCTAACTGCAGCGCTGTGCAGCACTGCTCCTGCCTCCTTGTACTGACTCAAGCCGCTTTTCATCTTCTCCTGCTGCTGCTGTCAGATTCAGGAAAGGCAGATCAGCGTGGAAGTCATTGTGAGGGGAGAACAATATCATCACTTGCCTATCAAGTCACATGGATCTTCAGTTTAATCAAACACACCTCTAGAGGCCGGGATGTCATTAAACCCCTGGTGGATCTTGTAAAAGGGGCCACTAGAGTTACAAGGGGAATAAGGCAGAAAGAGCCTTCACAGAGAAATGGCCAGTGGGTCTGTGACAAAGAACAATTACTGTAAGGTTTTGGCGTGTGACAACACATTCAAAAAAATCAAAGCAGCTTTCAGAACTGAACCCTACCCCCCTTCCCAGACCAGAGTTCAAATTTTTTTTTTTTTTTTTTAAATAATGGGAGCCTGTTCTCACCAAAATCGTACCTATAAGTCAGGCAGTTATATAAGTAACTGACTTGCTATTTGCCCATGCAACTACTCAGTTTGTGCATGCAATCATGGTCATTGCACATGCAATTGCATGCCTAACTTGGTTGGAAATCAGACCCTAAGTGTTCAAAATAGCTCTATGCCAGTTTTATTCAGTATTCGCATCGGGAACAGGAAATCAGGCTATTTAAATACCTCAGGCCAAGTTGTGGCATTCAGCCCCCACGTGTGGGTTGGTGGGGAAATGCGCTGGCCTGGGGTACTTCGGGAAGGATTTGTGCCTCAATGAGCTAACACCCCTCCTCAGGCAGCCCAGTACACACAGACCACAGCATCCTTTGGGATGGCACAGCCTGCTCCAACCAGCGCAGCTGTCTGCTGCTCGAGCCGCAGTGGGAAGGGTGAGGAGGAGCCATGACCCGTCTCCTCCCCCCTGGGGTCCCACACATCTCCAGGCAGGGACTGTTCTCTTGTACAGGCGGGGCAAGGAGGAAGGGATCCTTGTATGTTCTTGGCCCCACCCACCCCCAAGGCTGGCTCCAGGCACCAGTGAAGTAAGCAGGTGCCTGGGGCAGCCAATAGAAAGGGGCGTCAGTCCGTCCGTTGTTGGGGCGGCATGTCCGGGTGTGCGGCAGCAATTTGGCAGCAGGTCCTTCAGTCCTTTGCTTCCTCTTCAGCAGCCACTCAATCGGGTTTCTCTTTCTTTTCTTTTCCCCCGCACCCCTTCACCACCGCTTGGGGCGGCAAAAATGCTGGAGCCGGCCCTGCCCACCCCATACCTGCATCACAGCCTGTCACAATCTAACCCTTCCTTTGTTCGGTATATAAGCAGATCAAGGCTCTCTGCCAGCTTTCGAAAACAGCTCACAGCAGCTGGACCGGAGATCTCCAAGAGCTAGATTGATAGAGAGAGTTAGGCACCTAACTGAACTTTAGACACCTAAGTGCAGAGCCTCAAAAACTTCTCCTCAGCTGCTGCCTAACCCCTAATTCCTACCGATAAATCCCCCCGGGGCCTAAAAATCTGCCATTCAGCACAGGCACTTCAGCCCCAGTTCACACCGCAGCCTCAGCAGGATGCACTGCCTGGCCTATTCCAGCTGAGGGGCCCCATGCAGTATGCAGGCTCAGTCCCAGGGATTTGAGCAGGGGTCCCCACATCCAAGGAAATGACCTAACCACCGAGCTAGAGAGTCATTCTTACTGTTTCCCTGGCCCACTGACTGCTCAGTTATTTACACAAAGTAGAGACGCTTCAATGGGGTAAAGCGAGACACACATCCCACCACTCAGTGGTTAGAGCACTCTGCGGAGAGGCAGGAGATGTGGGTTCGAATCCATGCTCCGCATCCGGCGGGGGGAGGAAATTGATCCTATGTCTCCCACATCCTGGATAAGTGTTCTAACCTCTGGGCTAAGAGTAAAGGGAGGGAGTGGGGAAGAGCCGCATCCCCTCCTTTTTCAAAGCACCTAACGGCAGCCGAGGTCTGACAGCAGTGAATCCCCCGTGGAAACAGGGTGCTGGAACAATTTTTATAACAGCGGTGCTGAGAGCCGTTGAGCCAAAACTGTAAACGCTGCATATAAGAGAGAGACCAGTTCAAGCCCGGGGGTACGGTGGCACACCCCTAGTTCCAACACCTATGGACAGCTTAGGTCACATTCCTCGCCTTAGTATTTCCTCCTGGTTAGCTTAGGCAGCTCCACACTCCATGGGCTGGCTCGATATGCTCCGCTCTGACCTACCCCTGCCTTGTGTGGAGAGCCTGGGTGCGTAACACAGGGTGACGTTCCATCAGGCACCAGGGCACCTAAAGTCAGCCTCAGCGTTGAAATGCCTAAAACCTGTTGTGGCTCTGGGCTCAATTGTACAATTTTCCTAATGCCACACCGTTCATCCCGGTGCGCATAAGCCCTTTGAGCATAAACCAGATTGCACCCACTAAGGTAAGCTTAGGAACAAAATTCCCCGTTCATTTCTTGCATTGAATCAGGCCTTCTATGACTTATTACAAACCGATATTAAAATGTTCCATTTAAATGATCTTATTTTTCATCAGCAAAGCTTATTTATAACCAAAACAAATTCTTCTAGAACATTTCTTGTATTTAGGATAATTTAATGTTCTTCTATTCATGATGGAAGGCAGCAAACGAATAAATTCCACATCGCTTTACTTAAATATTTTAGGGCAAATCTTGAGCGATATGTTTTCATTTAGCTGAAAGCAACTTAATAGCAGCCTTTTCCTCTGCCACACTTAAAAAAAAAAAAAAGTTTCTTTTTATTGCTCGTTAAAATAAATGGCATTTTTAATAAAGAGTGTCCCCATAACATATATGATTTGGTCACATTATGAAATAAATGTCATGTGAGATTATACATTTCAAAGCAGACAGTTTATGTTGTTTTAGTTATTAAATTCAATCACTTTTACTTCCTTTTTTCCCCCTGGAGGCAGGTATGGCTTTGATTAAAATGTGACCCCCCAAAAGTAAAATAATTTAAGTGAGTACTTTCATTTTTTAATGTGTAACTGCTTTCCCATAGGAAGTTAAACCAAAAAAAACCCCCCCAAAAAAACCGATCATCGTTTCCAACGGTAGAATTAAAATTTGTTTTTCTTTTGACTGACATTTTATTCCCAAGCGTAACATGCTACACTAATATGTTGTAGGGAACGCTAATTAGGTGTTACATTTTTAATCTGTAAAAGGGGCGTGGTAGAGGAGGAACATTATTATAGTGAACTTTCTTCTACAGTCAAACCAATACAAGTCTATGCTGCATTACACTATACTCAACTAGCACTTGCTAATCAACTGGTTTAATACCAGGCTAGCCTGGGGAGAAGGCTTCAAGATCTCCTGCCACCATGAAAAACACTTAGTCACATGGCCTGAAAAAAAAATCCCTCTTCCCCCAACTATTTTTGATTTCCCTGAGGAGCTGGGCAAACAGTTGTAAAATCTCAGTGTGTGAAGTGGAGGAATTGACATAGCTTGGATCTTTCCTAATTCCTCTTTAAGGACGAGATCTGAAGCTATTGATAGACTGTCATTTACTTCAATGGACACTGGATCAGGCCCTAACAGAGATGGGGATCCTGAAGGGTCTTGTTTTTATCCCTGCACCACACTTCCTCATGACCTCTTGTTCTTGCTCTATTGTGAGGGAGTGTGTGTGACTGGTTCCCCCTGAGATGCCACCTGGGACTGAGGTACCACTGAGGCCCCGACCCACCAGCCTGGGCTCCCTTACACACTGCAGCTTGTCACAGCAATACAAAGCCCTCCAGCCTGCACTTTCATCAGCTGCAGTTACATGCAGGCTCTCTGTCCAGCCCCTGCAATGAACCAACAATGGAAAGGCTACAGCTAAGGCAACTCCCAACTGCCCAGGCGCGCACCCTGTCTGGAGTATAAACCCAAAATTATACAGTCTTATGCTGTACAGTTCCCTGGGCAGTGCAAGCTCATAAAATTTTCCCCATCCCTCAATGTGGAGAGGAATACGCAACAGCCGTTGCCCCAGAGTTAAGATTCACATACACTTCACACCAACACACTGGTTTAGATAAAGCAAAAACAAGTTTATTCACTACAAAAGATAGATAGCAAACAAATCAAAGCAGATTACCTAGCAAATAAACAAAAATGCAAACTAAACCTAATATACTAGATGGGGAAGAATCTGCTAGTTCATATCCAGTCTAAGAGATGATACAAGCAGGCTGCAGATTCTTAAGGGGCAAGCTGCACTTGCTTTACAGCTTGGAATCCCCAGGTATTTCATTCACAGGTTATAAATCCCTTTAGCCTGGGTCCAGCATTTCCCTCAGTTCAGTCTTTGTTCTTCAGGTGTTTCCAGGAGTCTTCTTGGGTGGGGAGTGAAGAACACCAGATGTCATCACTCCCTGCCTTATGCAGATTTTGCACATGGGGGGAACCCTTTGTTTCAAAACTTGGTTCCTAGACCAATTTGTGGAAAAATACTGACATCCCAAGATGGAGTCCAGCATCACGTGGTCTGATCACATGTCCTTGTAGGGTCATAGCAGCCACTCTCACTGGCTGTTTGGAGTGTTCTCAGGAAAGCTCACCACAAGGTGGGAGATAAGCTTCTCCTAATGCCTATTGTTTATTTTCTTAATGGCCCATTGCCCTGAATAGGCCCTTCCCTACCCACTATCTAGACTGAAAGCATCTTATCTAGTGGGTATTACTCAACTGTAACTACATTTGAAATACAGCTACATAGTCAATATAAACTTCAGATACAAACATTCTATATGCACACAAATAGGATAATCATATCCAGCAAAGCATAACTTTTCCAATGACACCTCACATGACTTATCTTGCATAAAATACATCATAATCATGTTATCATAACTATGGGGAGCAGCATCACAGTGCGGTCTAGTGTTAAAGGGGCTAAGTCTCCTGAATTCTACTCCTAATGCTGCCACTGACTAATAACATGCCCTTGGGCTAGTCACTCAGCCCAATAGTTTGCTCAGCAGTAAACTGGGTATAAACACTTACTGGAGAGCTTCACAACAGTCTTGTGAGGTAGTAAATACTCGGAGATCCTTGGATGAAAAGCAGTATCAAAGAGTAAAACATCATTGCTCACCTCCTCCTAGTGATCTGTGTTGCTGTGTACCTTACCTTGGTGCAGCAACCTTGGCCCAGCGCCTCAAAGGGCATTGAAATACCTTTGAGCATCTGGGCCCTGGAGACCAATGATCAATAACGAAGATTAGCTAGTAGGGGACAGAAGAACACAAAGGGAAAGCTTTACCATATCACTGATGTGCCATTCAAGACACCAGACCATGAAACTTGTACCATACTGGCCTGGCCAGGGGATTGCCCATTAATTGTGTCAACTTGGTTACCTCAAATTTCCTATGTGTGTTTGTTCCTAAAACCCTAATTCCTCCTAATGCATTCGAATGATGCAAATGCTCTGTTACAATAAACCGCATTCCTATTAAAATTATTGACGACATGGGGTTTGGTCTAATAGAGAAATTATTTTAAACTAAACATCACCATCTGTCAGCGCCTTAAAAAAAAAAAGTGTGCGGTGATGCACGGCCGCACAGTGAAATTTTAAAGTGCGTAGTGGCTTTTTGAGAATGCCAGCCCTGAATATTAAACAAACACCTGAAGCTACTAGTGCCACTGCCTAGAACCAGCACTTCATTTTTGATTACGTGCAGTGACTTAAAGAGTGTTCTAGGCGCCGCCATCTGGGTTTCCCTTAATTATCAATGTGAAAAGCACATACAATATTTCACAACTCATTCAGAAAACAGTGGGACTAGGGCTGTGCATACTCCTTGTGTGGCATCCGTCTGGAATTCTTTCGGCATACTTGCATAAATGATGTTCACGGTCATTTCTTTGAGAAGTTGTTCCCCAGCTTGCTAGGTACAAGATTGACACACTCTGCTGTTCAGTGGACAGCAAGCGGGTCACGTATGATCATGTAAAATTTGAAACTGCCTTTGACAAAGTCCATTTTCAATGGCTTTGCTACTTTTACTTATTTATTTATTTTTAAAAAAAAGTGTCCTTTATTTTAGGTATTAGACGGATTGTGTAATTCTGTTCATCCGTCAGGAACATAGCAGAAAACAGGCTGATCAATAGACAGAAAAAGGATTACAGCAGGGGGAAAAGAGGGTCTGAGATACTCAGAAGTGGGCGGAGAGTCAGAGCTTGTGCGTTCTGGAACTCCGACCAGGAAAAAATCTGGTCCACAATAGGAGATACGAACCTCCACTTGTTTAAGTAATCAAAGGTTATTATGTAGTACTGGGGAACACCCGTTAGGACAAAGGCTGCAAACATCGTTGCAGAGGTAAAATCTATTAACCCTGAATAGTTATTACATTTGGAGGTAATCAGAATTTCCTGAACCGGGATGGAGTAAGAGGAATGCCATCTAGACAGCCCCACTTTGAGACTGTCTAGACAGCAGAGTGGTTAAAATGTTGTCACCCATAAATGCCTGTCTACACTAGTACTTCTACTATGGCTACCAATAGTAAGGCGGCACAGTTATCAACAGTGGTAAATTAAGGAAAAAATGCTAACAGAGGCAAAGCAAAAAAGCGCCTAGCTCCAGGTCAGGGAATTGCAAGATACCCAAGTCATCTCCCATAATCTTGTTAAATTTTACAAGAAATATTCAGCATACTACTTTATATTAAATGGAAATTTGATTACAAGAGTTACCTGAAATGGGCCCTGAGCTGGAATGCCTGACTAGGATCAAGGAAACAAACTAACATGTATCAGGTCTGGAACAACTTTTGGACGGCTGAACAACACATGGATAATAAATCCAGAAGGAAACTAATGCCTCAGACTCATTCATTTCTGGGTTTGTCATCTCCCTTCTCAACCCTGGTTCCCCATGGGTGCATCCCCAACAAATTAAACCAGTTGGGGAAAGTTTAAGCATTGTAATCTCTTCCCTTTTTATTACAGTAACACTACTTTCCCCCACCCCCCATCCAGAATTTATATCGAATGAGCTCCGGCACATGAGATAAGCACAACCAAATCATTTAACTCCACTATTAGCGCCACCCTTCCACCATCTTGGGTTGTACATCATGTTCATAGTGGTAGGAATAAAGACAATTAAAAAGTAGAAAACAAAAGAGGGAAATCAAATTTATCACTCTCCTAGTCATCCTTATTCCTTTTTGTTATAAATCAGTGATGCTGCATGCTCTCCTCAAGTTGTATACCCAAGCAACAATACCATTTGCAGTTAACGTTTGCAAATTAAAACAAGTTTAGAGCACCACTTGGTTCAATGCTATAGCTACGTTTACTTTTGATCTTGTTTACTCAAGCAATTCCCCCTCTGGAGCATCAAAGTTTGTGGTTAGTTTTTAAGTACTGTTAATCTACATGATGAATACAACAAAGCTTATGAAAAAATCCCAAATGGACAAGCATGATAAGAGATAGGACAAAGAGTCTGGCAGAGTTCCAGGTCCATGCAATATTTTTGTGCCCAACCTCTTCAATTACAGTCACATATTAGTCTATGAGTTTTAGCATCAAACTGTTCCAGTGGCTGTTGGGGAATATCCCTTTTTATGAAAAATGTTATGGTTTTAATTTCTTTACTGATATGAGAGACATTTAATGCAATGCATTTCACCGTGACTATGCAGCCAGGAAATTAAACAAAAGGAGAAACTTCACTGAACAGTAGAGTTATGAAAAGATCTTCTTAAAGGGACATTGCCAAGTCAAAAGAAAATCATTACTAGCAAAATACTGGGGGTCATTAGTTTGTCACCAAGGGGTCTCAGATGTGGCGAATCTAGGGTGAAGGGCTTTGGAGTGCCACATTATTTCTGCTCCTCCCATTCCTTCACACTGACTCTCTCTCAAGTGATTGGGACCAGCAGGGCATTTCAAGCACACTTCCCAACATCAGTGTGGTTGATGGATAATTTTATTTATATATATATATATATATATACACATACATACACACACCTCATAGAAATGGAAGGGACCCTGAAAGGTCATCAAGTCCAGCCCCCTGCCTTTGCTAGCAGGACCAAGCACTGAATTTTCCCCCAGACCTCTAAGTGGCCCCCTCAAAGATTGAACTCACAACGCTGGGTTTAGCTGGCCAATGCTCAAACCACTGAGTTATCCCTCCCCTGATGGATGGGAGGTCTGTATTAGAGTTGGTTGGAAAACAGAATGTTCATCCCACAGGAAGTGGATATGTCAACATTATTCCAATTCAACGTGAAAACTAAAGTCAAAATATTGATAGATTTGCAGAATGAAAAAAATCCCCTAAAAGTTTCAAATTGGAACTGTCCAAATGCCCCCCCACAAAAAAAAATAAATGTTGATATTTTTCATTTCAGTTCTCAACTGATCTCCCTCCTCCCCAATTTTATTTGGGGGGAGGGGCGGGCGGGCGGGCAGCGAGGGTCAGACATGTATTTTTGGCACAAAGAAAGTGTCTAAGAATTTGCTGAAATGTTTCTTCTACAGATTCTGGCCACTTTTTCTGTTCTATATAGGGTCTTACATCATACTCACCACTTTAGTATCTGAATCCCTGCCAGTCTTGCATGAAGTGACTGGACTAATATCGGTCATGTGTTGGTTGTTCTCTCCCCGGGGGGGAAGTGTGTGTGTAATGAAGGGTCTTGTTTGGGTAGGCTTTTTTATTTTAATATATAGCAACATGTATATTTGCATGTTACAGAAGGCAAGATCATAAGAACGTGCCTTGCACTTGGAGCAGAAGGTGACAAGATTTGTGATGGTCCTTAGCTCCTAGGAGAGTTCATTCCACGCTTTTGGACCAGCCCAAGAAAGCTCTGTCTCCCACTCAAATAAGCTTTACCCATATTGTAGAAAGTCCCATTATGTCGGAGAAACAGAGCTGATGATCATGGTCTTCATCCTAGAGTTTTAGTTTATCTTTCCAATATCCTGGTCCCAGGCCATCGAGCATCTTGGCCTATAAACAGGCATCTCAGCTGGAATCAGTGAGCATTTCTACTTAGAAACTAGTGAAACTATCTGGCCCAATGTTACTGATTTCTACTAGCAGAGCAGTTTGATTAACATTATATGTCTTAGACCAGAAAGTTGGGACTTCCAATTGATTTTGTGTTGATTTGGAAAAAAATAACTTGCTATTGATTGAAGTTTTTCTAATGAAGGAAGAATCAAACCCTGAGATGAAATGTCATTCCTGAACCTGAGATATGCAGAGTGGATTAAAAAGGAGAATTTTGCCTTTGGTTTGATGTTCAAATTAGATCACTAATTCAAACAGTCCTTTTGCTGTCTAATAAATTCAGATGAAAAGGGGAGATACATTCTCATACTCCTTTTGCTGCTTAATATATTCAGATGAGAAGACAAGATATATCAACAGAAGAATTAATTTATGCAGATCTTTCTCTAGTTTCATGATTTAAAATATCTTTTTAGATAAAAGTCCAGTAATACTCAGCACTTTTCACCTTCAAAGCGTTTTGAAAATATTAACTAGTGAATCTGCACAGCAACAGAGTAAGGTTGGTAAGGAGTGTTACCTCCTTGTGAATCTGAACAGCACCTTGCAAAGTAGAATTGGAATATTACTCTGTATAATGGAGATAATACAAGGCAGAGAGGTTAAGGGACTTCCCCATTAGGACACAATGAGTCAGTGTTAAACCCAGGTTAGAATTAAGGAATTCCTAGCTTCCAGTCCTGTAGTTGGACCGTAAACCATGCCCATCATTGAGATCTGTTCACTGCACATGATTTTTGTGCACTACATGTTGATGGTGCCACTTTGTTGTGTGATGAAAAAATATTAGTGACAAAATTGAATGTTAATGTTTTAGAAAGAAGGACTTCTACCAGTGTGGATGTTTAAAATGTCTGGCCAGTTTAAACCTGGGCCGCTCTTTTTGTTGTGTAGCCAATGATTAATGATGTTGATTAATCAACATGTTAGATCATATATAGTCATTGTATGTTAATTCGAGTCAATTTGTAGGATTATAGAAGTAGAAGATTATTCCTGCTAAATACTGATCCATCGTGTATTAGATATCCAAGTAAGAAAAGCTGGAACACAAGGCCTATAGGCTGAGCTCTGCAAGATCCTGCTTAAGCTATTTTAGGCCTTGGAGATAAGAAATGCTGACATAAGTGACGGGAAAAATAACCCGAAGCCCCAAGATTATAGGACAAGAGGTACCAAGTGGTAATATTGCAAAACTTACCCAGAAGATTAATTTTAAAAATCACAAAAATGCTGTAAAGGCGCATCTGTTTCCAACATGTGTCTTCACCGCAGGATACAGGCGGTGCATCAGTACTAATGAGAATAATGGGAACTCATAGGTATTGGATGCCTTATGTTTCTAGGGGACATTAGACCAATAAGGGACAAGAGAGTTGACATGTTCATGGACATGCACAGAAAACGTAGCTGTAGACAGAATCACATTATAAAAAGAGGGTGCCTACATTAGGTAAATTGAGCTCCCTATGGGAAACTCCAGCAGGCACCATCCCTCTACTGATGCTCAATCCATGAGAGACCCATCTGACCCTAACACTATTGTTAAGGATGTGACTATGTGTGCATAGGTCTGTATAGAATTTCTATATGCTTGTGTACTCATAACTTTAATAAAACTTCTAAAACAGACTAGACCTTGTACTTGTGAATGTCTGTGTGGGCGCTACTCTTGGTCTTTGTGTGTTCCTAGAGACTAAATCTGAAGCAAGTAGCAGAGGTGACTTTCACTCTGTTAAGCTTGAAACTATAGCCACCAGAGCCTAACCCACGGCAACGTAGTACCACATTACTAAATTCACTTTAAATAAAATAAAAGGCTACAGTTGGCAAGCACAACATGAAAATACAGAAAACGTTCCGAAACTGACGTTATTTTTCCATTTAAATACCCTTTAAAAAAAAAAAAAAAAAAAAAAAAAAAACACACCACACACACACTGTCTGGAGGGACTAATGATGTTTGGAGTTTCAAATCACTGCACAATGCGGACCTCTGCAAGATGAAGCAAGCAATCATCCTATACAGCTGAAGCACACTACAGACTGACATTCTAACAATGAATCTGACCCAGGGATGGGATTGCAAACTGCTCTGAACACAAGATTCCTCGTCTCAACCTTTCACATGGCTACCATCCTCAATGCACAGAACTCCACCTCACCTCCTCCTTCAAGCTCCCCCTAAGCAGACAGCTGATGCAAAAAGAAGAACCAGCCAGGAACAGAAGCATATAGAACACTCATAAGGAGAGCAAGAATGGAAATGATAAACAGATTCACATCTTCTGATTAGCACCAAGGTTTATTTACACCGATGCATATCTTAGACAGATGACACAAACATGTAGTAGTAGTAGAACAGGGATTCCACAGCTTATTCACAGCCTCTCCTGCTGGCAAGGTGATGTCATTGTTGTACTCAGGTCTAAATAGTTCTATGAGGCAATGCTGGTAAGACATTCAGTAACAAAAAGTCACTTTTCCCTTTAATTTCAGTTTTCTTACAGTATTACAAGCTTTTTGCCTTATAAAAGAACTTTGGCAAAGTATCTGTAAATTACCAGCCATGAAACCTTAAGCGGACAATGAACACTCACCAAGAAGATGGAGCAGATGCTTAAGGTTGACAGCAGGGCCTGGGAAGAAGTATCCATGTAATACCACCAAGCACAGGCAGGGGAACAGACAGACATGGACGAACAGGCCAAAGTGGCGGGCATTTGGAAGATTTTAAAAGACAAAAGTAGCAATGGGCTGGCTATGTTACACAATGAGACAGAAGCTTGACTACTGTTACAACAACATGGAGCTCAGTGGACAGGAGACCTATCAAAGATGCAGACCCAAGCTGGCAATCTTTGCAGGGCCCAACTGGGTCACATAGGGCCCAGAACAAAGCTATTAATATCACCATACCAAAGGCTTTAACCCCGAAATCCGTACAGCAGTTTTCTACATCCATGTTATCAGAGCTCCCATAGAAGTACGCTTGCGATGTAACTTTGACCAGCACACCCAGTATAACGGTGTTGCAGCAAATCACGTTTAAGCAGTGTATCTGGTAATTTACCTCTATAATGGTGTGGCTCAGAACAGAGTGATGAAATGCTGCTGAGGTGCACTGGGACAGGAAGCCACCTCACAGCGATAAAGAATATTTCTTGCTGACTCTTATGTCTAAATCTTCCCATGGATGATAGTCAGCCTGCAGCATTGCTATACAAATAAGAATCACTTATTTTGATTCAAGTGTTTAACATACAGATTGCTGGAAATCTAGAAGAGTAATGAAACCGTGTACACAGAGTGCCTCCTGCCCACAGACAAAGGAAGTACAGCCATACTCATCCAGCAGCATCTGATATCACTGGTCGCTTGATACTCCTGTCCCACCTACAAGAAGCTGCAGGGATGAACAGAAATACCCTGAAATGGCTCAGGTCCTCTCTCTCGGAGGGCTGCTATGGACAACTGTTCCTCCACCGGCCAAGCTTTCAATTGCAGATTCCCCCAGAGCTCAGTCCTTTCCCCAATATAATTGGAGATCCAGATCCAGAAGTCATGGAAGAGACAGTGAAACATCAGACACGGAGGTGCCAAGAAATACACAGATAACAGAGCACAGTCTCTTAGCTCTCTCAAGGACTAACCAAAATCTGCACCTGGATGAAGTGCAGCTGGCTAATGGAGAACCTAGATAAGACTGCGGGAGGAAGAAAGAAGCATTTTGAAAAACGTGTTTCTCCTATATTATTGGTCTCATAATCAGAACTGATGTTCCACTGTGCTAGGTGCTCTATAAACAAATACACAAAAACATGGGATGTGCCCCAAAACCATTACAATCTAAGAAGCCAGGTGCTAGAGCCTTGCAGCGGGACCTGAATCCCACGGGTCCCTCAGAACCCACTGCCATAATAGTAGGAGCGGGTGGGAGTGGGTATTAAAAATTGTTCGGCGCAAGTGGCATATGAAGGGTGAGGAGGTGGGGGAGATATAATGTATATATTTGCATTTTCTTTAATTTGCTTTGACATATTAAAATATATAAAGAAGCAGATATTTTCAACTACCTTCTTCCCCCCAAAGCCATTCATTGGACTAGAGTGAGCAAAACTCTGCTCCTCCCTGTTTGAAAGGTCTTGAAGGAGGGAAGAAACAATGACAATAATGAATCAAACTTTTTTTTTTAAAATGGACTTATCCCCACCTCAGAAATGTTTTCACATGTGTTTGGTTTCACTTTGAGGCAAAAATTCCTTTTAGCTCTTATTTTATCCAGATTGGCTCACTTAAGTTTACAGGGATGTCTCTTGTTCCTCATTCTCTTATTTTATTCTTTGCTGACACTAAGCTCTCATACAGCAGCATACACAAGTAATGCCTTCTACCATCTCCAAGCGGCAAGGAGACTCCATTGCATCCTGGCAGATGATGACCTGGCCTCCATTATATATGCCTTTGTCACCTCTTCTCTGGACTACAGCAATGCAACATTCCTGGGCATGAAGACTTCAGAATGTATGAAATTCCAGCTAATACAAAATACTGCAGCAAGTCTCCTCACCACCTCAGGATACCACAAACATCATACGCATCCTCAGCTTGTCACACTGGCTCCCCGTAGAATGGGGAGTGAAATTCAAGATCTCGGTCCTTATCTTCACAGTGCTCAATTATCTGGGCCCAGAATCCCGAAAAGATTCTCCAAACCTCTGGGATAAAGACCATTGTCAACAACTTTGGTCCTCTGACACAATGGAACTCTCTACAATAAGGCTAGCACCTGTGTGGGAGACAGAACTTTTTCAGGGCAGGTGAAAGACTGGAAAGAACTCCAACAGGAACTAAGAACCACCTCAAACCGCATCACCTTCTGCTCTAAGTGCAAGGGACTTTTCTTTGACCTGCCTTTGCCAATGTAAACACACAGAAGCAATGTACTTTAAAAACAACAATCTCACACTCCTAGAAATATATATATATATATATATATATATATATATATCCATCCCCTCTCCAAACACAGAGCTCCATTCTTGGTCCTGTTGTCTTCTCACTCTGGGTAATCTCATCCACAAATACAAATTCAACTAAGATCTCTATGTGCTGACAACTCAGTTCTACCTGTTTACTCCAGACCTGTCTCCTGTCCCAAGTAAAAATCTCTGCTTGTCTCTCTGACAACCAGCTCAAGCTCAACTTGGCTATAACCGAGTTCTTAGTCTCTCTCCTGCAAGTCCTCCTCACTGCCGCTCTCAATTACTGTGGACAATACCTCCATCCTGCCTTTCACTCACGCCTGTTACCTGGGCATCATCTTTGACTCAGACCTCTCTGTAGCTTCTCACATTGAGAATGTCTCTAAATCTTGCCAATTCTTTCTGCATAGTCTCCCTAAGGTACAGCCTTTCTTATCCTCCCACAACCCTAAACTTTTTGTCCAGCTCTCCTCATCCTACATGTAGATCACTGCAACATCATTTTCTCCAGCCTTAGCAAATGCAGACTTGTCCCACTCGTATCCATTCAGGATGTTGCTGCTACAATCATTCTTCTAGCCTGACACTTTGGCCATGTCACCCCCTCTCTTTGCATCCCGCCACTGGCTCCCCCTTCAATATCACATCAAAACTTGCTTTTCACTTTCCAGAGCCTCCATGACTTATCCCCAACCTACGCATCATCTCTCATTCACCGTCACGCTCACCTTCAATCAGCCAGTGAGACCAACCTCCATCCCCACTTGTTAATTTTTCAAACAAGCACCTTCATGCCTTCTCCCATGCTGCCCCTCATGCTTGGGAGGAGCTCCGTATCAAACGGCCACAAAGTCACCTATTAGCCTCCTTCAAAACTCTGCTCAAAACTCTTCTTTGTTATAATGCCTAAAAAAAATAATCATAATAATGGTTAGGCTGCTGGTGTGCTGAGACACTGACTAGCCATCCGACCATTGTCTCATTGTACTTGCCCATGGGTCTGGCTGTGCCTATCTGTTGTCTCTCATCTTATACTTATATTAGGAGCTCTTTGGGGCAGGGACCGTCTTTTTGTTTTGTGTTTGTACAGCACCTCGCACAATGGGGTCCTGGCCCATGACTGTGGTGCCTAGATGCTATGGGAATGCAAATAAAATCAATCAATCATAAAACACTCCATTGCACACCCAGTTCTTCCCCTGGGGAGAGGATGAGAGAGAGCCAACAAACCACATGTGATGAATGTCAGTCACATTGCTTAATGCATAACTGGAAGGTGCTCCAATACTACGATGATAAGCACGATATGAGAAGTCCTGTAGAATAAATTTTGCATGCTCAGCTTTTCTTTGTGGTTCTCTTGCCATAAATAGCTCACATGCTGAGTCTTGGACATCAGAACCAGTTATATTGAGAGTGACAGTGTTGGCTAGGACTCCGGGGATTCTATTCACCTCTTAAAAAGAAAAAAGTAAACCAGAAACTTTACCTTCCATTTGGACAGCTAAAAGGGACAGGGAGAAGGGACCACTCTTTAAATTCTCACTCACAAGGCAGGCTAATATTGTATTATTAGAAGTATGAACAGATAGCTATCTGAAGAAACATTGAGCACCCAAGTAATGGTGATTAAGGTAAGATGCCAAACTTTAAAAATCACATTTTGTTCACACCAATTATTAAAAATCATATATTGAACAGATATTAAAAATCAGACCTAGGGTAGGTCTTCACTACCCGCTGGATTGGCGGGCAGTGATCAATCCAGTGGGGATCGATTTATTGTGGCTAGTCTAGACGCAATAAATCAACCCCCGAGCGCTCTCCTGTACTCCACTGCCGCAAGAGGCGCAGGCGGAGTCAATGGGGGAGCAGCAGCAGTCAAGACACCACAGTAAGTCGATCTAAGTAAGTCGACTTCAGCTACGTTATTCACATAACTGAAGTTGCGTAACTTAGATCGACACCCCACCCACCCCACCCCCAGTGTAGACCAGGGCCTAGAGATGAGCTCAAGCAAAGAATTACATGAGCATCGTATCTGAACTTCATAGCTAAGTCCGATCTCTGACTGGATGAATCAAAACTCCAAATTAAAGTACCCCTCATCCCGGGAAAGTTCAGATCAGAATCTAGACATAAACATTCCAGCTCAGGCCTGTCTATAATTATAACCTTTTATTTCTACAGCCTTCTGTGTCTGGGCTGCTGAACCCAGTGTAAGGAAACTATCGGACAGGCACCATTTAAATGTTTGCTACATACTGAGCAGAGGGTACCGTATGCTGTCGAAGGTTAGGCTATCAAAAGGATACTGTGTGCTCTGGGAGAAAAGTAATATCCGCTTTAGCTTTCAAACATTTTGGCTTTTTTTTTTTTTATTAAAAATATGTACAACAAAAACCTTACACTGTTGTCATATACAAAAGGAGATAACAAATGGCATATACAAAAGGAGATAACAAATGCTAAGAAGTGGAAATCTGTCAGCTACGAATATCAAAAGGCTACATAGAGAGCCAAAGGCAATAAAGTTTTTCACCACATTTTTTTAAATAAGTAAGTGTTATAACTATATTCCTTCCACCAACAGTGTATTTATCACCCCGTGAAACACCATCCAAGTAATCACAGCATTTAAAAGGGGTCTGGTTTAAAAGGGACAACGGTGAGATACAATCATATTTAAAAAAAAATTCCTCACTTATATTTGTATTATATTATTAAAATAGAGAAAGTTAAAATAAAACTATGCATTTATATAGAGCCTTTCACCTTCAAAGTGCTGTACAAATATTCATTCATCCTCAATACCCTATGAGGTAGAAAGAGTATTTGTCTCCAACGTATTCGTGGGGAAAATGACAGAGGTTGTGACATGTCCAGGTCACTAAAGTCAATTCTAATCCCACATCTGTCAAAAAGGAGCTCCTAGTTCCCGGTATCTTTACACTAGCCAATGTTACCTTTCTCTCTGCACTCATTTTCACCCCTCACACTGTTTTTATTCAATTTTTCACTTCTCCCAGCTGGGCAGTGAAATTAGACTGGTCAGTTTCAGACTCTGGTCACATAATACACAGCATCTCTGTATTAGAGTGAGCTTCTAAAGCAGCATGGAAATGTATTATGTAACTCAAAAAAACTGCTGTAATTTAATTTTTTAAATTAAAAAAAACGTCATAGGGTTTCTAGCAGTACATTTTTGGGATAGGATGTTTGTTAAACATCTATATCCGGCGCCTAAACAAGCTTCTTTTAATTTCTACTACTAAAAGCAAGCATATGCTTTAAAGAGGTTATTTCAAGTAGAAGAGGATAAAGTGAGTCAATGGATCAGGCTCTCTCAGCGAGAGATTTAAGTTAATGTCTAGCTTCAGTCACAACTAAAGCAAGTTTGGTGGTCTCAATTTAGCACCTAGTGGGCATCTGTCCACAATTTATGGCAAAGCAGCAAGACATCAGAAGTTGAAAGCAGAGGTGTCTGTAGCTCAGAGTGTTATTAGGGACTGAGCTTGTTAGAGCGATTATCCTGTCTGTACAGGACTAGATATCTTTTTAAAAGATTGCTCTCCCCTCAGATTACCATACACACATCGCAATCAAACATGGTTAGCAGACTCAGCTCAGAATTCTTGCCCATGGATGGCAGTACTATCCATTGGGAGTCTGGAGACGTGGATTAATTGCTCTGTCACTAATGGACTCTGTGAGATGTGGCTAAGTGATTTGCCAACTACACCTCACTTTCTCCGTCTGCAAAATGGGGATAACAATGCTTATCCATCTTTGGGGGATGGGGAAGGGAATAAACCAAAAACCACAACAAAGCCTTTGAGAGCTATGGGTGAAAAGTGCTAGATAGGTACCAAGTATCATTCCTGGGTTATTATTTTTACAGACAGGATAATGAAAAGGAAGTGATAATGTATTTGTCCCCGGGTCCTCAGCTGGGCCTGATACTGACCCTGCAACGTGCTTGATTTATCAAATCTCACAAAAGCTTGTGTGAAAGCAAACCAAAAAAAGCTGCTTCTGCAACTTCACAGCCATGAAAAATATTTCTCACTCTTTGCTCAGCTCCAAGTACAGTACTAATTTTTGACACCTATGAGAAACTACAGTTCACCAGCTCTTCTGAGGTACATTGCTTAGCTACAAACAATTTATAATTTTACACTTCCTCAAGATCCTTTCCAAGTTAAGCCAGAAAATTAAAATTCTCAGAGAATTCATTCATAAGAGCTACACTTTTTAAAAACAAATGAGAGAAGAGAGAGGAATGGATACTAGCTGTTTCAAGTCACCAGCATCTGATACCATGGAAACCTAGACAAATACAAAAGGTAATATCAAATTGGAGGGGGCGGAACCCACAACACATCACTTTCCATCTTTAGACCCTTGTAGGGTGACCAGATCACCGGAGTGAAATATCAGGACACATTGGTTGAGCAGAGGGGGTGGGGGGTGGAGAGGGAGGGGAACAAGAGAGAGGGACAGACAGACAGAGGTGCACAGCCCCAACCAGAGACAGAGGCACACTGGTCCACCTGGCCCTGTGCTACCAGCGTGCCCCTTCCTGTTGGGGGTGGGCCCATGCTGCACCACACAGCTCCAATGCCCAGCGCCCCCTGGATCCACTGTGCCCAGAGCCTCCCTACAACTCTTCCACCACAAATGCACAGTGCTGTGCGCACACAACCTGCCAGCGCCCCCCTGCCCACAGCCGTACCACAGCTGCCCAGCACCCCACAGAGAACCCCCCACTCGCTAGTTTCCCAATACACAAAGATTTTCCTTCCCTCCCTTCCTCCCTCCCTCCCAGTGCCCTTCTCCATAGCCCTACCACCACAACTACAAAATGCCCCACACAGACCCCCCCCTGCCCAGTGCCCTGACACACACGGATCTCCCCCACTGCCCAGCACCTCCAACAAGCCCCCCCAATGTCTAGCATCCCAAACACACAAACCTCCCCCACTGCCCAGCATCCTCCACACCCTCACAGCCCAGCACCCCACACACACCTCCCAGACACTCACTCCATCACACCCTGCCCCCTTTCCTGGCCGCACTCACCAGCCCTGCTGGGAGGTCTCTGGCTCCTAGGGTGAGAGCAGCGAGGGGAGTCTCCAGCCTCTCCACGTGCTGCGCCTGCCACAAGCATACCAATGGGAACTGCCGGAGCCGCGGAGTGGAGCTTGCAGGCGCTGGCAGCACGCAGAGCCCCCACACCCTACAGCCAGAGGGACCTGCCTGGGGGCGAGGTGGGGAGTCCCAGCGGTGCTCACCTGGGGCAGCTCCCGTCCCGGGAAGCATCCGGCAGGCTGGTCCCTCTGGTTTCTAGGGTCACGAGTCAGGTGGGGGTGGAGGTCTCTCTCCCAGTGCCTGCAAGCCCCGCCCCTGCAGCACACGGCACTCCTGCTGGCGGGCGGGCGCCGGGAGCTGCCGCAGGAAGCGGTGAGCGGCGGCACCGTGGCTGCGGTCTGGACGGTCCCCGATATCAGGACAAAGGGCGTCCCGACCGATGTAAAGTCGAGACATGGGACAAATCCCCTAAAATCAGGACGTCTGGTCACCCTAGACCCTTGGGTCAGGTTCAGCTGCATAACTGAGAATGCTCTATTCTGAATTTCACCCAAATGTCATATTATCCAGGTCAGCTCAGGTAGGGCAAGACTAACCAGACAGACAAACTTAAAGCTCTAATACTCATGTGCAATATATATCCACTGGCAACTGCATTGCTTCAAATGCAAAACCAAGACGCCCCTTTATTAACACAGCGCTTCTCTTTGTCACAATGAAAATCATTTTTCAGCCTTGGCTGTGAAAGCCCCTTGCCAGTGCAGCAGGCCTCTTCCAAAAGCTCTCAACATTTATTTAGTGATCAACCCTCCAACCGGGCTACCTTAATCCTTTCCACTTTTCTGCCTGGGAAAGTTCAAAATGATCAGACAGGGAAATGGACTACGGAAATAATCCTGTTGGGTATGAGTGCGGGTGGAGGATGGGGACTAGAGGAGGAACAGGGAGGGGAGGTTTACAATGAAATCTAGCACCACACACAAAATAAGACTTGCTTGTAATAGTTTACATTGGCACAAGCAAACCAGAACTAGAAATATGCCAATATAGTCAGTGAGCAGAAATACTCAGTGTCTATGTAGCAATATTTGATCTGTAAATACAGCCACCATTCAAAATACAAACTCAAGACATTTTCCCACAAGGATGAATTCAAAAACAATGCTTCTCATGTGTCAGTTACCAACATGTATTTGCTTGAGCATCAAGCATGGATAGATTATTTAATATTGATTCCATCATATCACCAAGAGGGCCCAGTCAGGATCAGGGCCTGGTCCTAGGCACGTTGAGGCCAGGGCACAGAAAAGTTCTTAATCTACATTTCTTTCTTATGTTACCTTTGACCTCTAATTTCACTAAAACTGAACGTCATCAGTCAAGAGTATATGAAAATGCATAGTGGGGTTGTAAGCAGTTGCACTCACCACTATAACACCCTCTGGCATTAGAATGGGGCCTTGCAGGGGTCTTCATCTCACCACGTTGACCACTCCTCTGGCCCGGCAGCAGCCTGTCTCTGTCCTTGTCTTCCATAACCCAGGCCTCCAGCCAGGTAACCTCTTTCCAGTTCTGTCCCTTTCCAGGGTAACAAAAGAACTAAAGAATCTACACCAACATCTAAACAGAAGATCCTTCTGCAACCTCTCAGGCTACACTGAGGTCTCCTGCTCTTCATCCCTATTCCCAGGGACGTCAGCATTCCTTCTTTGCTCTCCATAGGCTGAACACTGCCTCAGGGCTTTTCCCTGGGGGCCCTTCTTCCTAGCAGGTTTCCCCACTGCCTCTCCTCCCTGTGGACTCTGACAGTCTCTCCTAGGGCCCTCCCTGCTTCTCACTGGTCCTATCTCAGCCATCTCTGCACCCCCAGCTTTACCTAATCCTTATGGTTCTCTCAGTCTAGCTTCCTAGAAAGCAGGCATTCCTTGTAAATCTCTCCACCTCACTGAGCTCTGCTTCCTCTCTGTGAAATCTGCTCTGATCCTTGCCCAGCTGGGATCACTAATTGTAATTAAGTCCCCAGCTCAGGATCAGCTGGGGGAGGTGGTTAACTGCTACACCACAGGGACGGCTGAGCCCAGCTCCCCTGGCCTGCCAGCCTGTGACAAGGTCCTTAGACCAAGGAGGTGGCATTCAGTGATACCGTATGCAGAGATAATGTATTAGAAGCCGACAACCATCCCAAAGACTTTGAGGTTGTCTGGACTTACAAACCACTCAGGTCTAACTTGAACATGAGCCCATCATAAGTGGACAACATTCTTCTGAGTTAGTTGTCATGGTTACAAGGCTCCACTGGTCTTTCAGAGTGCACCCTCCTCTCTCTAAAGCATGACCTTTTAACTGCTGTTTCCTTGTGATGTGTTAGTTCCCAGAATTGGAAAAACAGCTGTGTAACTTTGGCCAGAAGCTGGAATTAACATCTTCACAGCTAATAGAGCAAGTATTGGTTCTTAACCCTTAGCCTATTTATCAGAAAATGTTTTATCTGGATCCGTCATGTTGCCTTCCTGCTAATAGCTTGCTATTAAACGAAACCCCTATCTGCATACAGTAAGTATTCCTGTATAGTTGTACAATAAACATTTCCCATAACCTACTGCAATACAGTATTCATAAATCAATACAGAGCAGGCCCTTGCCCTTCATACCATGAGCAACTCAAGCATGAAACAGCCCACTGTTACAGGGCGCTGAGCTTCTGTTAAGATATTAAACCAAAGTCCTGGCCACCTTGAGTCATTAAAAATCCCATAGCATATTTAGCAGGGGTAAGAGTATTTGCTACAGTGTCCTGGCTCTGTTCCAATTTAGACAATTAGACTTTATCTACTTAACTCTCCCTCAGTTTCTGGTGTAACTGGTATCCTTCACTTCCTGGCCTAACCAGTGGTGCAATGGTAGAAACAGAGTTGTTAAATGGCCAATGTGAATTCTGTATCAGGTCACTGATCGGAGTGTATGTAGAACACCAACAGACCCCGGTTATCAGCAGGCAGGATTGAACCTGGGATCTCTGAAGCTTCGTGCATGAGCTAAAAGCCATAGGCCTGTTAGCTAAGACTGTAGTGCGGACTCATTAATCTCTCTTCTTGCTAAGTGGTCTCAGCACCCCTAGATGGGACAGAAGACCACACCCAGGAGGTATGTGGGTTACATATGCAATAGAACAGCTGTCCTTTGGAAGGTTTTTTCCCCAATGACATTATTCCTGGCAGGAGGGCTAGGAGAAGGATCATTTAACCATTACGGAAAGCAGTTCAGATGCAAATAAAGTAGTATTAAGTGAAGTATTAACCAGAAAATTGCTATCTTCACTCTGTGATTTTCGTTGTTGATTATAACAAATTAATAAAAAAACAAAACCCAGAGCAATCATCATTCCATGTCGGTTTCTGTGCTGGTCCTACAGCAATGTGGTTGCCAAATGGACAAACAGGCAGTAGGGCCAACATTTACAGACTTGGGCATCTAACTACAAGAGGGAGTTGCCAAGGATCTCTGACAATCAGGACATTATCTAGGAAGTTAAATATGGATTTAGATGTCCAGCTTTGAAAATGCTGGCATACCTAACACCTAAGTAAAAGTATGTAGCGTGTGCCAGTTATCTGAAGGATTCAGGTTCTGGGCCATTTACTGAGAGGCTATTAGTAAGCGCTTGGCAGTGCAGAATAGGTGGTTTGTTTTAATTGCAAGGTCACTCAGACCATGAGCAGTTTTTTTGCTTGCCTGAGCAACTGTGTCAGTGAATGGTAATTCAGAACAGCAGTAACCTGGACTGCACTCTGCTCAAAGTTTATATTCTCCATTCAGTACATCAGGAAATGAAATCTGAGAAGCTACCTACGTTTTGAGCCTGCATGCCTGAGTGGCAACACAAATATCTGAGTTTATTCAGTTATTACTCTACAGATCCACTGATAGCCATCAAATATAACCAAATATCAGTCTGCCTTCATTTTTCCCTTTCATCTAGGACAGAATGAGAAAGCACTAGTTCATGTTCTTTGATTTGAATAGAAGAGAGAGAGCCTGCAGTAGATTATGAAGAATTAGCCATCAAGCAGAATTGAACACCAAAACTCCCAGTCTTGAAGGCCAGTATGTTCAGAACTTCAACCCCTTTTGTATTTAAATTTGATGAAATCTAATTTAAAAAGTGAAATGGGTATTATGTGGCATTTCTGAGCTGTGTGAACATTGTCTCCTCTACGTGTGTGATTCACTCTACTCTTAAAGTAAAACAGCAGTACTTAAAGAACCAAACTGTAAGCCGGGAGAATATTAAGATTGCTTCACTTATGATGGGAAAGACTGCAATTGCTTGGGTATGCGCTCCTGTTGATGTGCATTTGTAACTCCCAAAGCTCTTTAAAAAGGTGAATGTTGCTCTTGTATAAATGTGTTGCAGACATGATAGATGTCAAAATAGCATTTGCACTCTACAGGAGGGAAGAGAAAACATGTTTATGAGTGAAATGCTCTTTGCAACACAGAACTCAAGTAAATGGACTGCATGGGCGGGCGGGGGGAATCTCTGGACAAAATCTTCCCCTCAAGGACACTCCACTGCTGATACTTTTGGTGTGAATCTTCAGCAACATACTTTAGAAGGCCACCCATTGACTTTAATATGCCTTAAATTGGGCCTTTCATTACATTCAACACTTAGAGCACACTGTCTACCCCAAGCCCACACCCTACTGTGGGACGTACAGTTCACAGCGGGTAGGCCGGGTTGGTGCCAGAAAGGACAAGCCCTGCAGATGGTCTAAAGGGCAGCTACCTACTTAGGATATGAACAGGATGCAATGGAGCTGTGCTGTCACGGAGGCGGAAGGGATGGTGGAGGGACTGGGGGGGAGCAGAGCCACTGCAGAGAACCAAATCTATCTTGTGCCTCCTGAAGATTCCTTAGAGACTGTGGAAATTTGCGGACAAGGACCACAGACCATCTTATTCCAGGGTCGACAACCCTGCTCTCACTCCTCTTCCACGTCCCCCACCTCTCTTTGATGGGTTTTCCACAGGACAGGTGATCTGGCTATAACAGTTTTGCATCATATACAGGTCTGGCAGAATTTGATTTTTACATTTATTTTGAAGCATTTTTTTCTATTCTTAGCCATTTAAATTTTCACAGTTATGGGAAATTATGGAGGAATCACACAATTATTTGATGAGAGTGTATTCTGAGATTCAAAAAGTTAAAAGCTTTATAACTGTTAAAACACAAATTGTCAACATCAAAGGTCAAAATATGCAAAGTAAATATCCTTAAGCCAAAGCCTAATATGTTCACAAGGAGCATTTTTCTCTCTTTGCCTATTTGTAAATTTCGATTGTCATGGATGGAAATATTTTTTCAGTTTGTGCAGGTATGGTGAAATTAACATTTACTGATATTTGCCAGTAAAAATCTAATTCTTCCAAGCCTAGTTATGCAATGTACTGAGTTACTAGCACAACTAAGCTTCTCAAAAGAAAATGTCATTGGTTATTGAAAGTGACCCAATGTATTTAATACAGAGAAAACCCCTGAGCAACAAATAAGTATTCTCTTAATCAAGCCTTTCACTAAACAGGGAGAATTTTGTCAGTAATTACTTTGAGGGTCCTAGATTCCACTGGCACACAATATACTGGGAGTTCTTTCTCATATGCAGATTAGGGAGGATAGCAGCCAATGAGATAGGCTCCAAAAGAAGAGTTTCTACTAACCTAACTCCATCCCTTCTACTGGTCTCTACTTAAAGTATTTCCCTTGGATTTGATTAGCAACCTATGTAGAATCCCGCTCATGCTTCTACAAACCCTTTTGGCTAGTCAAGAAGGCAGAGCCATCACCAGTAACATCTGGGACACAGAAAGGAATTGGCAGCAAGAAAAACCTGATTCCTGGTACCACGCAGCAGACAGGATCTGGTTTAGCCCTCACCATTAAAACTTCAGGGAGGAAAATTTAAAATGTGCCATAGCTTCTCAGATCCCATAAACAGACACTTTCCCAACAACCCTTTAACAGGTTGTTACCAAGTTAAGTGAAACTGCGGAGCCAATGAACGGAACTAGGGATTCTTGGTGTGGGGAAGTTCTAATCGATTACTGGACAGAGAATGACACCTGCAGATGCAAAGACATTGAGTCTGTAATGTCTGCAGTAATTATTCAGGGAGTGCAACCTAGATCCTTGCATAATCTCCTGAGTGTCACCTCACCACTCTAAGCCCAGGAGGTTTCAGTCACGTGAGCAGAGTAAGCCTTAATATAAAATGGACAGGGAAAGTCCGCAATTTTGTATGCCTATATTTCTCATATACATCGAGGCCCAAATCCACAAAAGGCCTTAGGTGCTAAGTCCCAGATTTAGGCATCACTGTAATCCACAAAACCCTCATTTGGCTGCCACCTAACCTACAGACACCCAAATTCACTCAGTATCTATATTTTCACTGTAAAAGTCCCCGTGTTTTTGCATCTGAACATGTGCATGGCTGCCTCAGGCAGGCATCCAGACACGTATCTCACATTTCAGACCCAGTGCAATCCTCAAACCAGGTGGAGAGGTGTTTCCCCACCTATCTCGCCAGCAAAGCCTGATCCTGGAGGCGTGCTCTGGGCACACCTAAACATGACACTTATAACTTCTATCCCAGTGCTTAGGGTACTCCACAGGACTCTAGAGTCGTTCTCACTCACTCTCTGGCCCAAGGCATATTTAATTATTTATACAAAATGGAATAGCATTAATAGGAGAAACAGAGACCCACATCGGAATATCCCACATTCCAATCCCTTTTCAGCAGGCAGAGAGAGAAATTGAACTGGGATCTCCCACATCCCAGCCAGCAAGACAAAAGCAAAAATACTGCCCAGGACGGCAGATACTATGGTATGCTGCCCCCTCCCAGTGAGGCACAAGAAGAACTGAGGGAACAATGGAAAGTGTGAAGCTAGTCTAGTTGAAGGTACCTAATAGGAAAGCTTTTCATTGGCTGTTATCCTGAGTCATTTGCTACCTATCTGTTGTGTACCAGTGAAATCTGGGACCCAAAATACGAGCTTTGGCAGAAGGGGAATTTTAAAAAAAGCCCAGTTGCAAACAAAAAGAAAATGCAAAAATATCAGCAGGCATCTAACAGTGAAACATTAATTACATTTCTAAAGGCGGTGTCCATAATTAATTTTCTCATGTCCATACAAATAGGAATAAAGCACGAAGATGGTGATTTCACAATGTTTGTAAATTACTAAATTAATTAACGGCCTATCATTAGAGAGAAGATGAAAGAAATTTAGAGGAACCTCATTTGACATTATTCAGAACTCTCAAAGGAAAGAAGAGACTTGTGAAAAAAAAAGATGAATTGCAAGTTTTTCTCCTTTATCTTGGTCTCATTTCTGTTTACATACTTAAATCTGCTTCGTCCTTCAGAATTCTGGGAATAAAGATTTTCAATTAAATCATCTTGGAGGAGTCACTAGTTCCTCATCTTGTCTCTGAGGAGTAGTTAACTTGGAATCTAAAAATAACGTGGCAAAGTCATAAACAAAATGTGCTTCGTTCCTTCTAAAACAGCCCTTAATTTGTCAGGGCAGTAAATTTCAGCTACTGGTCTAGGGCAGGCAGGTTCCTCTTCTAACATGTTTGATTTGTATCATTTTTCTGGGCTCTAGTTAGAGGGGTCCAAAAATGTGCATTAATTTAGCCAAATAAAAGATTGGCTTTAGTTTCTCTCTTCTACCCCCCATGGAAAGGAATGTAACCATAATGATTCTGCATCTCTCTAGAGCAATTTACTGCTACCAGCACCAGAGAAACTCCAAAGCTTAAAGGTGGCTCAGATGTTAACACAAATAATAAAACAATTGCTGCATCCTACTTGGTGTCTCACTTCAGTGTCTTCTGTTATAGCAAAGAGTCTGAAATCGTTGCTGTTTTTAGCCTGATTCAATTCTTTCAGGTACTTAGGTGGCTTAGTGGATCATTCTGCTTCATACAGAATGAACAGTAAAGTAAAAAGAAAGAACCTGCCCCGGTCTCATTTATGGCACACGTAAAACACTGAGTCAATTGGAAAGTGGCCTAGGAGGAGGTTTATGGCACTAGAAACAGGGCCCTATCCAGTGAGGCACATTATACATCAATTCCATAGCAAGGCCCTAATTTCTGTGACAGCTGCATTTGAATTAACGTGGCAGTGCTGTCTGAACACAAAATTATTTGACGATATTCAGTTTTACAGAAAAAAAATCTAAAATGGCACCATAAAGTGAAACTATGACAAATGCACAGTTAATTCAAATACAAAAATCCATCCGTCCCAGAAGTTGAGATACCACCAAGTTAATTAAGTTAAATACTTAGGGCCAGTCATGAACTCTTTTGCAATGTACTCAATCTGCATAGCTCGCTCAGGTGAGTATGGCTAGGTAGGCTGGGAAATATGCCTGATAGCAAGGAAACTTAAGGAGCTCGATCTGTTTAGCGTCTCAAAAAGAAGATCGAGAGGTGACTTGATTACAGTGTCTAAGTCCCTTCGATAGGGAGAAAATACCAGGCACTAAAGGGCTCTCTAATCTTGTGGAGAAAGGCAGGATAAGAACCAATGACTGGAAGTTAAAGCCAGGCTAATTCTAATTAGAAATAAGGAACAATGTTTTAACAGTAAGGGGGCTTAGCCATTGGAACAAAAAACCTGCCTTCTCTTCCACTTTGGGAAAGACATGGAAGGGGAGTTACATGTGCTTGCATTGGTAGCAACGTAAGATGCTTTTTGCTTGCAGAGTGGCTGTTCCACCTCCCACTGATCACATGAAGGTGAGTCCCAGCATTGTCACTATCGAGGGGAGGGGAAGCTGACATCTATACAACCACCCCTTTTTCCTCTGCCCTGCCTCAGACCCCATCTGCTCAATTGTTTCTTCCCTTTCACAGTATTCAGTGGAATGGAGCGTATGCCCTTGACAAGCTATTAGTGACCTCAAGAGATGTAACTCTTATACATGTGCAGGACCAGATAAAGGGCCTTGTGCACAAAACTGAAAACCCTAGTCCCGCCCCTTCCCAGAGGCCCCACCCCCTTCCCCAAGGCCCCCGCCCCCTACATTCCCTCTCCCTCGGTGGCTCGCTCTCCCCCACCCTCATTCACTTTCACTGGGCTGGGGCAGAGGGTTAAGGCAGGAGGGGGTGATGCCTCTAACTGGGGATGTGGGCTCCAGGGTGGGGCCAGAAATGAGAGGTTCAGGGTGCAGGAGGGGGCTCTGGCCTGGGGCAGGGAGTTGGGGTGCAGGAGGGGGTGAGGGCTCCATCTGGGGGTGTGGACTCTGGGGATGAGGAGTTTGGGGTGAAGGAAGGGGCTCCAGGCTGGGAGGTGGGGCCCAGGGTTGTGGGAGGGGTCTGTGGGTTGAGGCAGGGGGTTGGAGTGCGGGAGGGGGTATGGGCTCTGGGGTGGGCCCGGTGATGAGGGGTGGGCTCAGGGCTGGGGTGCAGGCTTACCACAGGCGACTCCCAGTCAGCTGTGCTGTGGGGCTAAGGCAGGTTCCCTGCCTCTCCTGGCACCGCACTGCACCCCAGAAGCGGCCAGCAGGTCCGGCTCCTAGGCGGGGGGGCCAGGAGACTCTGCGCGCTGCTGTCCCCAGCAGGCACCGCCCCCTCCAGATCCCATTGGCCACAGTTCCTGGCCAATGGGTGTGCGGAGTCTGTGCTCGGGGTGGGGACAGTGCGCAGAGCTCCGTGGCCCCCCCACTTAGGAGCTGGACCTGCTGATCGCTGCTGGGGTGCAGGGTGGTGCCAGGACAGGTAGGCACTAGCCTGCCTTAGCCCTGCAGCACTGCCGACCGGACTTTTAAAGGCCCGGTCAGCAGTACTAACCAGAGCCACCGGGGTCCCTTTTCGACTGGACAATCCAGTCAAAAACTGGACGTCTGGCAACACGAGCTGAGAGCCCTAGCTCTTGGAATGATGATCACATCAGAGTCTAAGCTTTCATTTTAAAAAAAGGAATTTTCTAGCCCTTGTGGCTGAGAAATAGAAAATCTGGCAATGTGAACTGAGTTTAACTGACGCAACAATGTCTGCTAAATCTGCAAAAGAGCCTACAGGTAAAATTTTCCTAACTGCTTAAGGAGCCTAAACCCCACTTTAAAAAGTGAGTTAGGCCCACAGGAGCCTAAATCACCTTTGAAATTTTTCGTCTAGAACAACTGCTTTGAGATTATGTTAATCCCAAGAACCATTTTTCTGTGGGTCCCTGCCACCACTGCAGCAGAGGACATGGTGTGTGGCAAGAGAGAAGACGACAGTGAGCTTGGCCTACTCACCCAGATACACTCCAGCAATGAGGGTGTGAGTGCTGGACGTCCACACCCTTCTGACAACCCCTCTCTCTTTGGAAGAGGAGGAGCCCTGGCCACTGCCATTGCAAATGGGGGAGGAGCCATGGGGCAGGGGGCAGAGCCATAGGGGTGGAACCTATGTGTGCCTAAGGCCCCAGGTTGTCTTAATCCAGCCTTGAACATACAGTATTCCAAAGTACTGAAACTACTGCATTAAAATAATCTATTTAGACATGTTCAAATGTAAAACCATTGTAACTGTTGACAAGCTGGAACTCTCAACTTCAAATATTATTTATACTGGTATTTCTCATTAAAACATCCCTTTGCTAAAAAGATCAAATAAAACAGGCAAAGCAAATTGTAAATACAATACCTTTTTCAATTAAATTAGCATTCAATATATTTTTTTTAAAAACAGGCAAATTCTCAATGAAATTTTGGTTTAAATAAGAAAGATCTAACCCTTTTTGACCATAATTTTCAATGTAGTACTTTTTTGCTATTGAAATCACACTGTGCAAGCTTCATGGATTTGATTCTTTGGGTTCTGGTACATTAGTAAGAGAGTACTGCCATCACATACTTCTTTCTAGTGCTCTTCCTTTACATTTCTTTCACTCCCTGAGACTCCAACAAAGCAATTCACAGAGATATCATTATTACTTGGTAAGAAGCTCCATCCAACACAACTAACACGGTTCTTCTTCTAGAGGCACTAAATGTATAATAGCTCATTTTAAAGTGAAAGATACACAGTTACCAATGACCATACATTTCCTGTGTATATTTCATACTACCTGTAACATTGTTACACCATAGCAAAAGTCAAGCTGTTTTTCATAGTCTTCATTGAATTTTCATGGGGTAATCTCTCAAGAATTTGAAATCAGATCAGATTGAAATTTATCATAAAAACAAACAGCCTGATGTGTATGGGTTGTTTTGTTTTTGATTGATTGGGATGTTTTGTTTTGTTTTTGGAATGCTACAAATGGTTTCAGAAAATAGGTGACAAGAACATGAAAGAATGTCACACACTTTAAGATTTAAGAAACCATTTACTAAGTAGAAAAAAATTTCTAAATGTAAGGCTTTAAGCAAAAATTCTTTAAACTTTTAAATATTTTTCCATTTTTGCCTGTGTTTGTTAATTATCAAAGCTATAATAAGACCTTTGACTTGTCTTCACCTCTACATTGAGTTACGTTATGATATCACTGCAGGATCAATGGATGCCACAGTTGTGGGATTATGGTTTACATAATTTTCATTTCCATAGTAACAGATTGGTGTCCCAAACAAAGGGCATGACTTACTTGCAGGATTACACACATGTGGAAATTAGGTGGAAAATTCTTACTCACAATTATTTCTATTTGTGTTTTGCAAAGATACTAAAGCAAATGACCAGCCAAGTATATAAAAAATGAGTACAGTTATTCAAAAATGAATTTATGTCCAATTCATTGTCTTTTTGTATTTAGGAAGCCTAAGATAGTGAAAAAATCATTTAAAATGTCAAACATAATAAAATTTAAAAATTATCCACTGCGCATGAAATATACAATAGTTGCATTTGGTAACATTTTTACGACCTCAACATTGTATGAACGATCACTTCACAATTCCACAATGCTGTTATGATGAAAAAATTACAATATCAATTAAGTTGATTGATGCTGTTATGACTTCATCAAGTACACTCGAAGCACTGCAGCTGCATTACTGTAGCAGTGTAGACACTACAGCGGTGGAAGGGATTCTTCCATCGCTGTAGTAAATCCACCTCACCGATAGGCGGTAGGTAGGTCAATGGTAGAAGTCTTCTGTCAACCTAGCAGCATCTAAACTAGGGCTTAGGTCAACTTAATTATATCACATGGGTTGTGAAAGTTTTCACAGCCCTGAGCTATGTAGTTAGGAACATAAGAACGGCCATACGGGTCAAACCAAAGGTCCATCTAGCCCCATATCCTGTCTTCTGATAGTGACCAATGCCCGGTGCCCCAGAGGGAATGAACAGAACAGGTAATCATCAAGTGATCCATCCCCTGTTGCTCATTCCCACCTTATGGCAAACAGGGCTAGGGACACCATCCCTGCCCATCCTGACGGATGGACCATTGATGGACCTATTCTCCATGAACTTATCTAGTTCTTTTTTGAACCCTGTTATAGTCTTTGCCTTCACAACACCCTCTGGCAAGGAGTTCCACAGGTTGACTCTGCGTTTTGTGAAAAAAATATATCCTTTGGTTTGTTTTAAACCTGCTGCCTATTAATTTTATTTGACTCCTAGTTCATGTGTTATGAGGAGTAAATAACACTTCCTGTGATGGGGTGGACTAGGCCCTGATGCCCCCTTGCTGGAGGCCTTGGGGCCCTGCCACATCCCGCCGCAGGAAAGGGTAGAAGAGAGGTCCTCCAAGTTGCCTAGAGTGGCTGTGTGGGAAGCAGCCACTCAGGGCACAGCAAGTCCGTATATGAAGAGCTGCAGGGCAAAAAGTGAGTTCAATTCCTTGCCAGAGCTGGAGAAGAGTGGATGGTGCTTTAGACTGGCTGCTGGGACTCCACAAGGACAAGGCTTTGAGATAAGGGTGAAGAATATGTGGGAGCTGTGGGGAAGTGGACCCTAGGGAATTAGAGCAGCAATGCAGTCTATTTAAAGGGACATTGTGAATGGCTGCTATCTATAGTGTCCCTGGGCTGGGATCCAGAGTAGAGGACAGGCCTGGGCCCCCTGCCCCCCACCAGCCACTGGGAAAGTGGCCTGGACTTTAAGGCACCCCAGAAGGGGGAGTGCAGCTGGGCCACTACAATTAAGAGCTGGGGCCAGAAAAGCTCTGAAAGGGCAAAGACACTGTCTCCAGGGAAGGAGCCTGGGGGCACTGCGCTATTCTGGAGCAGGGACAAACAGAGAGAGACCCCTGTTGGACTTGTACCCCAAAAAGGGGTTTGTGTTGCTTTTATCTCACTGTGTATGACTTGGCCAGAGGGCTGAATCAGCGAAGACCCACCAGAAGCAGGTAGAGAGAGTGCAGACACATGCACTTGGCCGGGGGGGCTTGTGAGTGCAACCCCACTACTTCCTTATTTACTTTCACCATACCACTCATGATTCTATAGATCTCTATCACATCTTTCTCCCCCGCCCCCCTTAGTCGTCTCTTTTCCAAGCTGAAAAGTCCCATTCTTATTTATTGCTCCTCATACGGAAGCTGTTCCATACCCCTAATCATTTTTGTTGCCCTTTTCTGAACCTTTTCCAATTCCAGTAGATCTTTTTTTGAGATGGGGTGACCACATCTGCACGCAGTAGTCAAGATGGAGCATAGCATGGATTTATATAGAGGCAATATGACATTTTCTGTCTTATATCTCTCCCTTTCTTAATGATTGCCAACATTCTGTCTGCTTTTTTGACTGCCGCTGCACCTTGAGTGGATGTTTTCACAGAATTATCCACAATGAGTCCACGATCTCTTTCTTGAGTGGTAACAGCTAATTTAGACTCCATCATTTTACAGAGTAGTTAGAGTAATTAAGGAAACCCAACTTTGTAGTGTAGACCAGCCAAGGTCAATCGGAGGCATGAAAAAAGTGACAAATATACTCAGTTTCATATGAAATCTTTCATCAATCCATTCTGAGGAAGCACACATTTCATTTTCCAGGATATTTCTGAAATAGGGCCACTCTCCCACTGAAAACTTGCAAATTTCTGCATATGGCCTATGTGAGCAAATTTGAGTTTGACTTTTTTCATTCAAAAATAGTCTTGGGGGTTGAGAATTCCCCCCCCTCCCCACACACACACACAAAATTGGACTTTTAAATATTTGAAAACCATGATTTCAGGATTTTTGCATTTTTAATCTTTTTTCACATATGCCTCTAAGGAAAGTGATTTTTAATGTCTAAAAGAAACTAAACGTTTCCAATACAGAGCTAAATAGATCATAACATCAGAATAATAAGGCCACATTACACTACAAAGAACTAGAAAGAAATTCAGCAAAAACCACCCCACCATGTTAAATGTATGCTATGGTTGATACAAGCCCAGCAAAGGAAGAAAATTCCAGTTGCCAGCTGGCACATGGAGACTTGAAACCAGCCCTTGATAAGTGACAGAGTACCTAGCATTCTCCATCCGATGGCTTGATCCTACCTACCCCACTGAAGTCAATAGGAGTTTTGCAATTGATTTTCATGGGAGTAGGATCAGACCAGGAGACAGAATTCCACGCCAAGTTACTTAAACTGGGTACGAGCAGGCTATAAAATAGGACAGCTTGTTCATTGCAGCTACACATTTAATTCTAGCCACTATTGCTGAATATTGTTACTGCCTGAGATTAACACTGTTTAGATACAATTGAGTTTAAGGCTAATGTGACAGCATTAATTCAGAATGTCCTTGCTCTCCATTAATTTGTCAATGGAAACGTTATTTTAAATAGTGATCTGTGCTTAATAGTTTTATTTTTAAAAGTCCACACATTTTGGCTGATCATAGTCTAATGATCTTGAAATCTCATCATTAAGTCCCCCTGAAAAAGCCTGGACTTGATATAGCTCAATTTATTGCTACTTAGAACTTCCGATAGGACAATAATCTACACTTAAGACAACAAAGGAGTAGCACAGTTATCCCGTCAGATACCGCATCAAAGTTGCAGTGCAATGAAATTACTTCCTGCAGGGGAACTGCACTTTCATTTGACAGTCAAGCTCCCTGGCTGTCCAGATGCAATATAACAAGCTGCTTCAATTGACAGTTGCTTTCACATGACTAAATAAATACAAGAATTCTAGACTGACTGTATTAAAAAATCCTCCATCTCCGTAAAGCATCGCTAAAGCCAAACCTGTCTATAACAGGCAGATCTGACAAATGCTTTTTTCCCTGCTCTTTTTAATTGAGCTGAGGCGCATTTTGTATAAGTGAGTGAGGTATTAAAATCTGTTTGGATTCTCTCCTTTAATATAATAGCTCATTTCCCTTATAAAATCATTAATAGAAAATAAAGCCCTTTTTGTTAGCTCTAATCTTTCTCCTTTGCAAGAATGCCAGAGGCACTTTATTATGGATCAGGTCATGAATATTACTACTGTAATTTGTAATGTGTGGCAACAAAGAACTGAGATCATTTATGTAACAATAATACTCTGTTCCCCCTTTGAGAAAAGAAGGTAAACAGTATGCATTGATCTCCAAGACAATATAAAACTTGGTCCCTTTGAAGTGTTTTTTCTTTTGATATTTACAAATCCAAGTTTACACTCTCAAATGATAGCACAGCGCTAACCTTAGAATGTTAGAGCTGCCATGGAGTTTAACAAAATCCTATCATTTCAGGTCAAAATTCTGTGACTGTGTCAACTGTATCTGCTGGAGTGTTATAAAACATCAAGTATATATGGCGACTGGAAAAAGTTTGCAGGCACCAGCCTTGCAAAAACTAGAAATCAATATGGCAGACCCATACTGATGGTACTAACACCACACAAAGATGGGCTGGATTATGGAAGAGTTAAAACATTTTCTAGATTGGTAGCTGCAATAGAAAAATATTGACATTTAAATTTGCAGTAAATCTAGCAATCAACATTCTAATTCAGAAAAATTTGCCTCATTTAAAATATGCATCTGAAGAAGTGAGCTGTAGTCCACGAAAGCTTATGCTCTAATAAATTTGTTAGTCTCTAAGGTGCCACAAGTACTCCTGTTCTTTTTGCGGATACAGACTAACACGGCTGCTACTCTGAAACTTGCCTCATTTAGGAGTTCAAATGTATATACTTTTTCATTGGTGGGTAATTCTGTAGAGTCACATGACCGCTTAGGCTTTTCCCTACTTTTACTGTTTCAAGTAGGCAATCTGTTCTTTATACTGTTTCAAAGGAAGAGGTAAAGAATGGATACTGATCAAAGGGATTGTTTGTACAGGATTACTGTTCACAATAAAGCCTTCTATTCCCTTAGTTTCAATTAAATGTGCATGAAACCAGTCCATTATTAGAAAAGCTTGTTTCCAGAAAAATGCATTGCATTAAAAATATAAACACATTATTGGAAGGTACTGCCTTCAGAATGCCCAACTTATTTAATGTCAACCTAAACAAAACTTCAATTAGTTCTAATTTAACAGTAAATGCCAGCTGTTCAATTTAACTCAACCCATGTTAGCTAGCTGTTCCCAGCGATACAGAGTGTTTACTTTAGAAGTGAACCTTTTTGCACCATCCGGGTGCTTTAATGCATGCAGAAAGCTCCTTGCACCTAGGGTGGTAGACGCTGTAAGCACGGAGAGGTGGACTGAAATCTTCAGAGATCTTTTCTCTGAATAATTTTGAATTCTTGAGCAATGTGCAGAGGAGCGTCTGATGTGCTACGTCTGTCTAGAAGAAGCTCTATTAGGATGCTGGTGCTGGTTATTCCTACAAACTTTGAATCTCTGATTTTTGGGGAGACAGACTAGAGCCCTAATCTTTGATTCAGCAGTAATCTACTTTTCCCAGGCTTCATGAAATATTGCCTCAAATAAGCTTAGCCTATATTCATCTTTCAAGAAGAGTAGAATTATCACCTTATTAAAGAATGTTACAGTGGAATTATATTAGCAGTACAGTGTTTAACAGTTCCAGGAGCAGCAGGAAGGAGAGGGAGAGGGAACGACAGAAATTTTCTCTAAGCCTAAAGGGCTTTTTTAAAGATCAATTCATGAGTATTTGCCAGAAAAGTGGAACCCAGTTCACCAGTTGTTTCTCTAACTTTATCTCTATTTTGCTCTTTAATAAAAAAAAATAAGAATTGAAACCTACGCTGATAGTAGAAACACAGTTCTTTCCTACCTAATACCCCAATTCAGGAAAGCATTTAAGTTCTGTCTGGAACAGTGATGCTTTTAGGCTAATACTTAGTTCCATACCCTTTTCTGTGTAATTATAGCACTTCTAAAGACAACAAAAGAACTGGAATGTTTGTTTGTATTTTAGAACTTTTTGAGAATTACATGAAATGGGCTTGACACTCCGAGTGTACGAATTATAAATACTTCAGCGCTGATCCAACAAAGCACTTAAATGAGTGCTGTTATGGCACTATACCGCATTATTTTGGTTTATAATGCATCCACTGAACCATGCGTCATTTGTCTATTTAATTTTTCCTTAAAATCCCCTAGAAGAATCCCTGCAATTCTACTTTCAAATTATCCCAATACATATAGACAGTTTCAATAGGAATGAACAATATGGTGTAACCTATCAAGTGTTTAAAGGAAGAAGATAAGGATTTGTAAGCATCCCAAAACTACCAAAAGCAGACTTTTTTGGGAAGGAAGGGGGTTAAACACTCAAATCAGTGAACTAATTGACTTATTGATAACCAAGGTGGGTGTCTTTTATTGGACCAACTTCAGTTGGTGAGAGAGAAGCTTTCCAGTTACACAGAGTCTGGGAAAGGTACTCAGGGTGTCACAGCTAAATACAAGATCAAACAGATAGTTTAGCATAAGTAATTAACACATATTCTAAGGGACCATTCAAGGTGAAGTGACCCGTTAACACTCCTGCAGTCATATGACAAAAGGGGGGTTAGTGGGTTACAGAACAATCTGATAAAAGACCAAAAAAACCCCACCCACCCTATCATCTGTGGTGAATACTTTTCACAAAGTGATCACTCTATATCTGACCTCTCAGTCCTCATACTCAACAGAAACCTGCACAACATATTGAAAATACAAGCCTGGGAGCTTAAATTCATAACTTTGCTAAACACTAAAAATCATGGGCTAAATAGATACTGTATTTATGGCTTATTACAATAATCTATAACCCACTAACCCCCGTTAGCCCTATGACTATGGAGTGTTAAGGGACAACTTCGCCTTGAATGGTCACATCAATATATACTAATTACTTATGCAAACCTATCTGTTCAACCTTGCATTTCTTTTCCAGACCTGAGGAAGAACTCTATGTAGCTCAAAGGCTTCTCTTACCAACAGAAGTTGGTCCAATAAAAGGTATTACCTCACCCACCATGTCTTTCTAAGGTCATGTCTTCACTACATAAGAATGGCCCTACTGGGTCAGACCAAGGGTCCATCTAGCCCAGTATCCTGTCTTCTGACAGTGTCAGGTGCCGCAGAGGGAATGAACAGAACAGGTAATCAAGTGATCCATCGCCTGTCGCTCATTCCTAGCGAATAGCCATTAATGGACCTATTTTGCATGAATTTATCTGCCGCAGCAGCGCTTTAATGTGGCTGTGTAGTTACAGCACCAGCGCTGTGGGAGCGCTATTAAAAAAAACCTATCTCCATGAAGGGAGTAGTTACCAGCGCGGCTCCCAGTGCTGGTGCACTGTCTACACTGCCACTTTACAGCGCAGAAGTTTGCAATGCTTGGGGTGAGGGGAGTGTTTTTCCACACCTGAGTAAAAGTTACAGTGCTGTAAAGTGGCAGTGTAGACAAGGCCTTACACCCTGAGACTGACAGCTCCAACACTGCATACCTATTATTAATAACCACACTTTCGTAAATACAGTTTTATAGAAGTGCTATCAGTTAGACACTATCTTCTAGATTGCTCAGTTGTTTATGGGTTTGCCAGATTTAAATTCTTTTCTCGATAGCATCTACTCCCAAATCCCTTGCATGAAACAAGACACACTAGAAGACGTTGATTTCATCCAGTTACAGTCATTAAGGGGTCATTTGGTCATGCCAAAAGCAAACATTTCTTTGGTTTTTGTGCCATAAGCCTGACTGACTCCAATCCAGAAAATAAGTTCTCTTGATGCTTAAGCTTGTGTTCAAATATTTCCATAGCTCATTTATGGACTCAATACAATTAGTACTAGAACTTATTTTTCTATTACACATTTTTCTTGCATACAGAATCTTTTTCTTTTCTGAATGTATAAAACACTAATAGAGAATATAAATACCATTAAGAATGTAGTGCTCCAAGAGAAATTGTAACACCTTCTGAATAGGTTGCATAGATATAATACTTTCTATCTAAAAGTTTCTCTTATGTCTGAAAAGATCATCAATTGAGTTCCTGTTAGAAATGCTTACAAGTCATTCACATACTAAAACGGAGAAAAGTTTAGTTTTTTTTTTTTTTTAATTGAAACTAATGGTGACCTAATTGGTCAAGATAAGTTTTAAGGGAGCACTGTTTAGCTGCTCTAGACCAAATATATTAAAATAGAAACAAAAGATCATAAAAGCAAGCAAATTTATAGGCAATTTCAGGAAAACACTGCAAAGTACAGTGAAACTGTCTTACAGTAAAGAGGTGTGGGTTTTTTTTTTCTTCCCTTTTCACCAGAACTTCACTTAAAGCAGAGGTTTACTATGGCTCAGATCCTGCATAGAGATTTGTCCATGTAGCATCCCACAGACTTCACTAGAAGAAAAATGCAGGTCACTGTTTGCAGAATCGCGATCTGTACAGAACTGCAGTCGGCATGTTGCAATGCATTGGAACAAGCTCGGAGTTTCACTCTCCTTTGAAATTTCACTATTTAATGGACTAATGCATTAGTTAATGGACTTGCCTATTTAGTAAGACTTTTGATACGATCTCACATGCCCTTCTCATAAGCAAACTAAGGAAATGTAGTCTGGACAAACCTACTATAAGGTGCGTGCAAATTGTATTCAGAGAGAAGTTAATGGTTCATAGTTAAGCTCAAAGGGCATATCGAGTAGGGATCTGCAGGGATCTCTGCTGAGTCTGGTTCTTTTCAATATCTTCATTAATGATTTAGATAATGGCAGAGTGTACATTATAAAGTTTGCAGATGATACAAAGCCAGGACAGGTAGCAAGTGCTTTGGAGGACAGGATTAGAACTTAAAATGATTTTGACAAACTGGAGAAATGATCTGAAATAAATAGGATGAAATTCAATATGGACAAAAGCAAAGTATTACATTTCAGAAGGAATAATCAATTGCACAAATACAAAATGGGAAATGATTGTTTAGGAAGGAGTACTGCAGAAAAAGATTCTGGGGCTTATAGTGGATCACAAACTAAATATGAAACAATATAATACTGTTGCAAAAAAAGCCAACATCGTTCTGGGATGCATTAGCCGAAGTGTTGTAAGGAAGATACAAGTAGTAATTTTTCCACTCTACTCAGCACTCATAAGGTTCTAGAATAGCGTCCAGTTCTGGGCACCTCACTTCAAAAAAGATGTGGAAAAATTGGAGATAACCTAGAGAACAAAAAAGGTTTAAAGGCCTCGAAAACATGACCTATAGGGAAAGACTGAAAAAATTGGGTTTGTTTAGTCTGGAAAAGGGGGGGGGGGAGAAATGGAGAAGTCTTCAAGTAGGTAAAAGTTGTTATAAAGAGGAGGGTGATAAATTGTTCTCCTCCATTGTGGACAGGACAAGTAATGGACTTACATTACAGCAAGGGAGGATTTAGGTTACACATTAGGTAAAACTTCCTAACTGCAGGAGTAGTTAAGCACTGGAACAAATTACCAAGGGAGGTGGTGGAATCTCAGTCACTGGAGGTTAAGATAAACACCTGTCAGGGATAGTCTTCTATCTAGATAATACTCAGCCTTGCCGCCGTGCAGGGGACTAGACTAGAGGACCTACCAAGGGCCCTTCCCGTCCTACATTTTTATGATTCTATATCTGAAATCACTTAAAGCAGGTTACATATCTAGCCATTTTACAAAACTGCTTAAAAATACATCAACGTTTCAGAATGAGATCCACACTAAGTCAGTTCAATCGCATCAGCAAAAATGCCACACAAATCAAGACGACGACATAAGTAAAACACTAAGACTTTATTAAAAATCCAAAATTTATTGCAAATTGTACTTTGCTTCCCTCCTTTCTTCATTTTTACATGATTTATTGATATCCATGATTTTTTCACAGATGTATTTGTTGACTTTGGAGAGTCTCTGTGCAATTTCAGTTTCATCCACAGTTTCTTGTGCTATTCTGTCATACAAACATTCTGGGGGGAAAAGTAAGAGAACAGCAGTTATTTTTAAGAAAAGAATTTAGCCCTGTGCTGGAAATCAGTACAGCAAATAAAACATGCTCAAGGTACTATAGAGCCAGCACTTCATAAGCAACTTGTATATTTTTGTAATTCAGTGTTCTATTGTACAATAAAAGGGTTCTCTGATTCATTGGTTTGATCCCCCTTATCTGGCACAAGTTTAGGCTTGCCATGTTTGAATCTTTGTAGGGCACAAGCAGCTCACAAGTTATGACATTTCTCTGGCCTCATGAGTAGAAATGGGGGTAAATCCAAACTCATATGGTGTCACTCCTACCCTCTCTGTCATCAATGCCAACCTTAACCCCTTCATTTGTCCACATCTCCCAGAACAGTCTTAAAGCTTTCTTCCAGACGACATAGAACACCCTTACTGAAAATGATCTGTCAGGCCACTACCCTTTCCTCCTTCAAGTCACTTCTACCGCCACACCTACAAGACATTAGCCAAATAATAGTGGTTAGGAGGAGAAGCAGTAGGAGATAGGGGACATTTAGTTCACATTTTTAAAAAAATTATGTAGTATACATTAATATGGCTATATCTTGGTTATACATCTCTTCCCAACCATTTGTATTTTGTTGGTTTAATAGATTGGGGTGAAGACCATCTTGCTCTGGTTTTGTACAGTACTTTGCATATTGTGGGCTCTGTTCTACTGGAATATAAATATAAAATAATAAAATAAAATCAATGAGGTCAGTGGGAGCAGAGACCACTCTCTGCCACCCGCAGATGGCACTTAGCAAGTTGCAGGATCAAATGTTTTTCTGCAATGAATTAGAGAGGTAGCACCCTACTTTCAGCTCCTTAAAATCAGGTGTGCATTTTGTTATGTTTTATAATTGAAATAATTTCTATTGTCGTGTAGGCTACGAGTAATAAATAGCTTCCAAGATTGATTAAACAATCTCTGCTTTGCTTTGGCTAGTAATCAATTTTAGCAGCCATTTATTGCTTCATATTCTAGAAAGCTATAGAGATTATTGCTTAATTAGCACGTTTTATAATGTTGCTAATGCATCGTATTAAAAGTTATGAAAATTAAGTATTATTCATGCTTTGCAGTTCATTTTGAAGCTGCTCAGAAGTTTTATAAAAGGTTATATTTTGCATTAACAAGGTTTATAACAGTGCTCGGGCATCAAACTTTTTATAACTTCTGTATAATATACTGCACAGTAGGGGTTTTTAAGCAGCTAGAGATGTTAGCCACCTTAAGGGCTAATTCTGTCCTTTTAAAATGTATTTTAAACAAACTATTCTGCGACTAGAAAATGGTGAAAACATCTGAAATAATATGAATTTTATGGACTCTTCACTGGAAAATTTATTGGCTATTGTTAAATAAATAAAACCAATTGGCAGGCAGACTAACTGGGATGTCAATATGCAGCAAAATATTATTTGAAATAATGTGGCAAACAATGGGGGAATTAACTGTAACACAGATTCATTGTGCTCAAGGCAGAATATTACATCACTATAGAAACTTCAGTAGTATAGCACTGAACTATTAGTAACAAATAGGGGGTTTCTGCCCAAGAGACCTGCCACATAAGTACAGACAATATTGTGACTTTACCACAGCCCTGAACAAGGGGTGATGTGTAAGTTGTATCAATTCAAAAGTGGCCCTAGGAGTCACGGTGACTCAGACATACCCCATGAACCACAATTCCTCCCTGCTTCCTTCCTGCCCGCACCCCAGAGGGCTATAAGGGGGAGTAATTTACTGCTGGTATAAGGCTGCTGGTTTAGCTACTGATCAGTGAGATGGGCTCCACCTATTCCTTGTGGTCCAGCTACGTGGAGGGAGTAAGTAGACAAGTAGCCCCATTCTCTCCTACGCAACTGGATCTGAGATTCAGGTAGTCTGCACAGGTGTGTAAGAGAATTGTACTCCTTTGTTTAGGTGCACAGTCCATGTCATGGGCCTTGCTGTGCATGGCCCTACACTCAATGTCATGGCATCCCTGTGTCTGTATTGGGATAACTTTTGAACACTGAATCCAACCAATTTCAAAGTTTCAGGGACTGGTCTAGGCATCAGTGGCAGTACCCTGTTGATTCTGGTGAAAACCAGAAAAGCCGGACTTGGAGGAAGATATCAGGCCCACAGACTGCCTGATGTTGCAAGCAGAAGAATCGCTCTGGCATCCCCCGATGCTGCCTACACATATCACAGGCAGCAGGTAACTGGCTGCATGAGGAGATTGTCTACAGTGCAGCAGTTCTCAGTGGGCCAAGCTGTGTGCTAACGGCCGCCAACGTGCCGGGGTCACCAGCCTGCCCCGCATGGCAGGAGTCTGGGGTTAGCGCTGGTGGCTGGTCAGGGATCTGGGGCTCCCACCAGGGTGTGGGGCAGCCATACGGTGGGGATCTGGACAGCGGCTGGCCCCATGAGCTCCAGGGGCTGGGGCAGCCGGCCCACCCCATGTGACGGGGTCCGGGGCAGGCAGCCGTGTTCAGAAGTGAGGGCAGCCACGTGGCGGGGGTCCTGGGCAAGCAGCCCCACAGCCCTGCATGGCGGTGGTCCAGTCAGGGCAGCTGCATGGGGGTCTGGCAGCTGGCTAGACCCGCCAAGCCTTGTGGGGTCTGGGGTGGGCCACGGCAGCCATCCCCACAGCGGGGATCCAGGTTGGGGCAGCCGTGTGGCTCCAGGTGGTGGGGATCCAGGTCTGCCAGCCACTCAGCCCCACAGGGCAGGCGTGTGGCAGGGGTCTGGAGTCGGGGCAGCCAACCCTGCCCCTCACCTCAGGGTCCAGGGTGGGCCTCAGCAGGCAGCTGGCCCTGCGACAGGGGTCTGGGGTCAGGGCAGCTAGCCCAGTAGTGGGGTCCGGGGGCTAGGCAGCAGGGGTCTGGAGTCAGGGCAGCTGGCCGTCCCGGCGTGCCCCACCCAGCCTCATGGTAGGCAGCTGGCCCCATGGCAAGGGTCTGGGCAGGTGGGGGTCTGGGCAGCCACGCGGCTCCACAGGGTGGGGATCTGGGTCTGCCGGCCAGCCCCAAAGGGTCTGGGGCAGTCACACAGCATGGGTCCAGGGTAGAAGCAGCCCTGCTGCAGGCATCTGGGGCAGGTGGCAAGCCCCACAGGGGCTGGGGCAGCCACACAGGTCCGGGGGCCAGGGCAGCCAACTGGCTCCGCATGGTGGGGGGGTCCAAGCTCAGGGTCCAGGCTGCCGCTGCCCTGCCCCCTGCAGCCCAGATAACACATTGTGGGCCACATATGCGGCCCGCCGTGTGTAACAAGTTGAGAACCACTGCTCTAGAAATAAGAGAACTTTATAGGATACACTTTGAGGGATGCGTGGCAAAGGGAGAATGGTGGTAATGAGGGAAGCAATGATCTGAAGAGGTGGTGTGAGCAGGTCAAGCAAGGACCTAGAGTTGTGGTGGGGGAGAGATACTGTTTATAATGAACCCACAGTTTTTCCACAAATATCTGCCCTGGAAGGAGAAGGGACCCTGGTTTGTAAGTAAGTGATTCCCAAGCACAGTTTGAGGAGGAGGGTGCGAAGGAGGGTTCTGGTGAGGTAAGGGTGTGAACTAACAGCAGATTAATATGCTGCTCTCTCTCACCACAGACGCAATAGTGTGTGACCCTCTAATAATCTTGCCCTAAGCCCATATGAAGGGAGTGCTGGTGGATGATAGGCACGTTACCTACAGAAAAGAGCCTGATTTAGGTGCACCAACCAGGCTACAACTCTCAATTGGTAAATGAGTATTAGGTAGAGATCATGAATGAGAAAACAGGATTCTTGTTGCTTGAAGCTATATTGCAATGGAAATTCCCCCATCAAAAAAATCACTACACTAAAAACCAAAAACAATCCACACTCCATTAGTGATGTAGGTAGCATCTCTATCTTTTTATCAGGGATTTGGAGCAATCAAATTTTTGAATTGCTCCGCTTCAGCTCCACTCTGGCACCAATATTGACTGCTCCAGCTCCGCTCCGACTCCGCGCTCCGCCTCAAATTAATTTTTAACTAAATAAAAAGTGCATACTTTGTAATTTTGAAAACACATTTTTTTATTCAGACTTTTAAAACAATTTAAATGTCATCAATGATACAAACTAGAATCATTCATAATTCATTCTGTAAAAAATTATTGCAGCAATCAAGTCATCTTTCATAGCCTGCCGCAAATCATTTAAAATTAACTTTAAAGCCGAAAACAGTCGCTCTACACTAGCTTGAGTTGTTGTCATGCTTGAAGCAATTCTACAGGCAGCCTGAATGCGGTGTGGGTAGCTGTGAATGGCCTCAAAAACAGACTTAACTTTTAGCCTACCAATAGACTCCATTGCCTCACAATCTTCCCAAAAGTTTCTCTCAAATAATGCTTCATTACAATTATGAATCGCAGAAACTCGCTGGCGTCTTTCTTGTTTATCCAATTCCTTTTCGAAGTCGTCATCTTCTGAAGAATTGATGCTTGAATTATCTCCATGTCCCCATGATGGCTGAAGATGTCTCACGGATGGACGCTCGAACAAGTTCAGAGTGGAGACGGAAGTCTGAGAACAGCCTGCTACTTCTGAAGGATGTGACCTTTCAGAAACCGCAAATTCGATGGTTGACTCCTTTTGTTGTGTTTCATTTTCTTCAACCTCTTTCGCGGAGTTCAAATATCGCAATAAATTTTGTTTTTCGAGTCGTCGAGCAATATCAAGGAGGCCTTCCTTTGCCTTTGGTATTTCCCTTGAGGTAAGAAGAATCCGATACCTTGGGTCAACATAAACTCCAGCAAGGAAATGAATATTGTCAAAAAGCTTCTCTTCGCGTTTCTGCATGGAGGACAGAATTTCTTCTGCAATTTGTCCACCATTTTCTTGCAAGAATTTTGACAGTTTTCGCCATTCTTTCATTAAAACTCCGGGGGTTACATCAACAGCTTGAAGATTCACGGTTGTTTGGTTTGGCTTTGCCAAGAGGTCTCGCAGGTTCTTCACTTCGTCCCATTCAGCTTTTGTTAACTTGAGTTCTCTTGTTCCAGCAGCAGCCATTTGTTCACAGTAAGACTGAAAAACGAGAAGCCGATCAATCATCAAAAATGTTGAACCCCAGTAAGTCACAGTATCCAATGATTGAGTTACTCCATGTAGATCAAGCAGAACACTTTGAATACTTGGGGTTTGTAGTTTAACAACGACTTGTCGAATTTTTGCCAGAAATTTCTTCGCGTGTTCTTTGTTCAGTCCATCCCAGATTGCCAACTGAAGAGTGTGAATACCACACCTCATCAGTTGGACTTTTGAGTCATCCTCATGAAGCCATGTTGGAAGTATGAGGCTAGGGTCATTAACCCACTGCGCAGCAGCATCCACATTGAGTTCGATTTCATTAATTCCTTTAGCTCCTTCATCAGGCAACATAGCTTCAGTTCTGTCCGTATCCCTGTTCTCAGAGGTCGAAATGGTTTCATTGTCCTCGCTGAAATTTTTGACAGCACACGTCATGTTTGCTGCATTGTCAACGCAGATGCTCAGCACTTGCATTTCACTGATCCCAAATTTTTCTAAAATAGCTTTTACTTGACTTTTCACATACGAAGAATTGTGACACCCTTCAGTGTCGATTATGTCCAAGGTTTTTACCACAGCTTTATCTTTTCCTTCTTCATAGTACTGAGCATTGATTGCAAGGAAATTTCTGTTTCCACGGGTTGCTGCATCCATTTTCAGGTAGCACAATTTTTGCTCCAAAGCTTTCTTGAGCTCTTTGCGACCAGACTCAGCTGTGCTGACAACTAAATGACGAACCGCATCGTGCCCCGTCGAAATGCCAAGCTGCCGACCCATTTCACCTGCAATTTTTTGGAATCCTTTGTTCTTTAGCCTGAAGGTAGTGAGCGGTGTTGAAAACAAGCAAACCATTTCCATCAGCCCTTCACGGAAAGTATTGGCATCCATGGTGACTGTAACCTTTGAGGACTTCAAACATGAGTCAAGTTTTGTTTGCTCAATTTTGGGTTTCTTTTCAGATGAAGATCCGCAAAAAATATTTTCTCCAGGAGTTTTCAAAGAGCCAGATGAACGTCGTTTAGCTGCGTCAGCTTTCTGTTTTGCCTCATCTTCCTGGTTCTTTTTTGTAACCAGAGCCGCATAGTTTTCAGGATGGTTACGTTTTACATGCCGCCAAAGGTTGAAACTTTTCACGGCACTTGCTTCACTTGTCTTGAAGCTACATGGTTTGAGCTCGCCATTCACTTCCTTTTCCACCTTGCACGTTGCCGATTTCTTCTTTGCTTTTCCCAAAAGCCCAAATTTGGGCTTTTCAAATTCAAAAGTAAAGACGTCATTGAGATCCTTTTCCGTAAATCGGCTATCAATCATGGGGGGCAGATTTGATTTTTTTGTTGAAGCCATGGCCAAATCTTCTTGTGCTGCTACCGCATCCAAATGTTTCTTGTTATGATCTTCAAAAAGCAATGAACAAAAGCATTACATCTTTTTATAATGTACTTGCTTGTGATATCTTAACCAATTAAGGTACTTAGACTTTATTTTGGATTTTCTGGACAAAAATGATTGCATTTTCTTTTTACACAAATTAAAGTATATTTTAATATTTTAACATGTTTCTTGCAGTTTTAATGAAGTAATAAGTATTTTAATATACATAAATTTTTATTTATAAATTGCAAGTTAGTTTTTCTTATGAAATTTTGCAGTAAAACTATTTGAAATATTTTCCACGTTTTTAATATCTCAAATGCTTTAATATAGATATATCAATGAAATTTGGTATGTGCCATAGCATTAGTACATGCTATCGCTGTTCTACAACATTAATTGTTGGGAAGTAATGAGGCTACACGTTACAAGGTTAAAAATAAACTTTCACGGGAAAGTGGGTTCAAATTGCGAGCACAGTCCCTGTAACAGAGAGCAAATTTTAGGAAATATGTTTTTCCTTCATCACCCTGAATAGATTATACAAGATAGAGCAAACAACAGGTTCTATCTTGTATAATGTTTCCAGCCTGATGAAGGAAAAACATATTTCCAAAAATTTGCTCTTTTTACTAAAAAGGACTGTGCTTGCAGTTTGAATCTGCTTTCCCGTTACAGTCTATTTCCAACGTCATGAACTGGGGGAGGGAGGGGGGAAGACTAGGCCAATTTTATTTAATATTTTTTAAATCTTCGACTATTTAACAGATACGACCCTAGCATATGATTTAATGCTAAAACATGCATTAAAATGGTACTCAATGTATTTTGTATAATTAACCATTTCTGAGAAAACTGTTTAAAAATTTTAATCTGCTTAAATGCTTAGAATGATGCAAACAATTTTACTTATTACTTATTTTTCAACTTTGGAACCATAAATTTTAAACGCAATAATAAATGACCACCAAAAATTAACAACTTATTATGGAACATAATACTACCTCGTAGTCAGGGGCGGTCGACAACAAGCCTTTCTTGAAATATGAAATAAAAATGAGCAACCGCCAGTTTGGGACACCTATGGCTTAAATAATTTTGGATAATGTAATATGGTAGCACATACTAATGCTAAGACACAGACAATTTCATTACTTTATATTGAAGCGTTTTTGAGATATTAATCAGAAATTAACTTTTCATCACCTCCTTGAAGGGACTGTAGCTCCCTTAGGAAGAATTTTAGGACCCGTGTTCACAAAAACGTTTTTTCTTAAAATGACGTAAGGATCCACCTCCAAAGTTGTGTTGGACATTTTCCAATCACTCTGGATATATCACAAAAATCACTCCTAATTTATGCAAAAATGTTTACTGTATACTTATATGCCTGCTGAACGTGATTTTTTCAATAAATTTAAAATTACAAACAACAACACTACCAAAAGACCGTTGAACAGATAACATATAAATTAAGTCCACCAGAGTGATACAGGAGCATGTACAAATGAACAAATGTACCGGTAACGGGAGCCCGTGTGAGAAATGAGCTTAAGTGGTGAATATGTCTTGCGATATCTTAATATAGCAATAAACAAAAACATTTTTTTTTGCAATATACCTGTTTGTGGCATCTTAAATGTTGCGTCTTGCATCACACTTTTCCGTAATCGCAGCACTCAGTGCATCTCGTTGATCAACCCTTACAAAAGAAGTATTAACACATACTAATCTAACTAATCTACGCTAGTACGTACTCGCCTAACCTTGGCACAAGGGTGGGAGCAGTCTGCAGTGTTGCCGGATGTCTGATATGTTTTATTAAAGAATCAGATAACTATCTCCAAAAAACGTTGTCATTTTGTATCTGTACATTAAATCTTGATTTCGGCCGAAGTGAGAATAACTGACGTATTACGTAAAGTGGTAACGTAGATGTTAATATCAATTGCTATACAATCTAAAACTTTTTGGCACCTTTAGGACTTTCTTGCTAAATATCATTCATTTTGGATTGAAAATGAAAAAAAAACTGGAGCAGTCAAGATTTTCTGTGCTCCGGCTCTACTACAGCTCCGGGCAAAAACCTGCAGCTCCACTGCTCCGTGCTCCAGCTCCGGGCTCCGCTCCAAAGCCCTGCTTTTTATACTAAGCTCATCCATCCATCTAGTCTATCCTGTCACTGCAGTATCTGGACATTTTATGCGTATTTAAAAATAAAACAAGTTTTCCCCCCTCTCTCTTCCTTTCCAACTTGTTGGAGAAATAGCTGAATTAGTTTATAGTGCTAACTAACTTTTGAGGCAGAGAATCAGGAGGAAGTTTCTAGCTTCCTGCCTTGATTTCCCATACACTTCCCATCTCTTGTTTATAGGAATTATGCAACTTGTCAGGCCTGAAAGTGGACTATTGCAGCTCACACTTCTGGAGACTGATTAATCTCTGTAAAGGTCACTCATCACAGTGTGAAACCTTTGGGAGAGATATAAGTACATTCACAGGCAGCACACCCAGTCTCTGCCCTAAAAGCCCATCATCTGTTTGCATTCTAGGTTAGCCTTCATACAGTGATTTAGTGGAGGGGAAAAAAACCCACTAAGTAATAGCCAACAAGCAGAACTACAAACCCTATAATCAGTTACCTATAAAAGTCTGCTTTAATCGTCTTTAGGAATAAATTACTTTTTTTAAGTGACCATTCTTTTCTCCTGTAGAGATTTACCCAATTATTGCTAGTAGAAGCTGGTGGGCGACAGTCATAGCTACTCAGTGATTTCATTACAACCAAGATATTATGTAATACTACTTTACTACTGGTGCTATGGTAACACCATGAGTCACCCACCAGAAATGGAGACCCTTTAGCAAGGCACTGAACATACAGAAGAAAGCATGGTCTCCTGCCCCAAAATTTTTATAATCCAATTGAAGTCCAAGGCACAAGAAATGAGTATAACTAATTACAGGAGTGAGTTGGGATGAGGGAATTGGAAATAAGATCATTTTACAACCTATACGTACAGAAATTATATTTCCTGCTTCCAAAATACAGCCACTTTTGATTGGAATACAGCCGCTATTTAATACAGCTCGCAGGAACCCTACATAACAATTTAGAATAATATCCCACTGAAACGGCACAGGGAGCTTTAGGAGGCAGAATGCAGAGGCTAACACCCCAATCTTGATAAAAATTCCATGGGGAATTGGCTCAGTTTTAACTGAGAGAGGACTCTGTAGAACCAAAAGACGACTGTTAGAAGTGACAGTGTAAAATGCAAGCATGATGATACAAAAAGATTGAACTTTATTAGTCACTTAAAATAAAGGACAAGCACTGTTTGACTCTTTCAGCACCTTGCACATGGGGTGCTTGCTCGTGGTCATTCAAGGTCTCATGACAATCCTTCTTGCCCAGTTAGTCTCATTGATCTACATTTCTTGTAGAAATTCCAACTTAGGGACAGAAATTGATTTCTGCCCATCTAAATTCACTTTGGTTCAAATGGAAAAGCTGTTATACATCTGTTTTTGGAAGGGGAGATGAAAATTTGTACTGACATTATAATAATGGCTTTTGTGCCCCACCCCAGAGGAAGTTGTATCTTAGAGATGGGAGAAATGAAAGGCTCTCTCCCCATGGATAGCTGTAATGTTGTAAAGTTATTCCAGTGTTTGTCAAAAGTGATACATGCATTACAAAACATCAGTAAGTTAGCAACAAATTCCATCAGCGAATGCTGTCTGCAAAGCTCATTTGGGGCCTACCTTCAAATGCCTGCTTTGACATAATGAGTACCCTGAACCCCACCAAAGTCATCTTGTAGCACTGGGCCCTCAAAAGACTGCACTGTACCTGGCTATTGAAGCAAGTGTCTGTTTCTGGGAGGGGAGCAGTTTGTGTTGCAATAGTAACTTTTATTTTAGTTTTTAAGTGGATGCATTTTACACAAGATACAGAGAAGCACTTTTCATCTCACTGATTAATGTTTAAACTACACAGCAGGAACCCAGTTTTCAAGTAACCTACCTCTGACAATGCTTAATTTGTGAGGTGAGAGAGGTGGCTTGGGAACTGCATCTTTCTTTTTTTTGGTTGCAACTCCTGTGACGCTTCTGTTCTTGAGAACATCTGTTCCCCAAATCATTACCGCTAGGTTTTTTGTATACTTTGAATCTCCTTGTGTTACTTGCAGCTGGTGCCATTTCTCCTCATCTACCCAGATTCCACTGCCCAAATGGACCTAGAAAGTAGTAATAAAACAAACAACAACTTAGTATCTATGGTACATGGCACACAACAGTGTCCAAGCACTGTATGAACACTAGTATTAGGTATTATAATTAATAATAATAATAATAAAGACTAGGCAAACTGAATTTGATTAGTTTTGAACCCTGTCCAACATTGTGGGTCAGTAAGTTTGAGTCGAACTCTTACATTTTGTGTTTCACTTTCCTTTGTTTTTCCAGTCCTTTTACTCTTAACTCCTCTCCCTCCCCCCCCCCCGCCAATAGTCTCTCTCCTGAAAGACTATGATAAAAGGACCAGAAATAGGACAGAGAAAAATTATAATTAGCAAATATATCTAGTACTCTCTATATGCACTGTATTCAAGCCAATCACTTGGGCCAGCCTAATTTGGGGCAAGGAAAAATGTTCTATTCTTAGTACACAGCACAGGCTTCCCTTTTACCAGAAGAACCCAATTTACTCAAATCACACTTTGGGAGGTGGTGGAGAGGGAAGCACACTCTGGGCCAAATTCTGGTCCCACTGAAGTCTGTGATAAACCTCATGTTGACTTCAATTGGAGTTGGATTAGCCCCTCCGCCCCCCGTTTAAATTACAAGGGTGGTGGTTGGTGAGGTGGAAGGAGGAGTTCAGCACTCCAATTAATTGTTAACCCTTTGAACCCAAAAGACTGCGTGCAAGCTTCACAAAACCTAATTCCAGCAATGACGTTTGTCCATTCCTAATAGCTACAACTGAACTACTATTATGGAGAAATGCAACAATATTTCTGTAATATTGTAAAAGGAAAAGGGAAGGAAGAAGAGAGCTTCCTTCCTTAGAATTTTCAAATGGACAAAATCCTAAAAAGGGGGGGGGGGGGGGAGAGATAATGGACACAAGTATTGTGACAGCCCAAGTTCATTTTTCACAAAAATTGAGAATTTTTTAAAAAAACTTTTATAGCATGAAAAAAGGAAAATAGTCTAACAGTAAACTTAAGTTGTTGTTTTTTTTTTTTTTACATCTTTCATGTTGAATTATCTAAAATTTTATCTATGTTACTCACAAAAGATCTGTATTGCACAGCTTACACATAAAGGAGTGACTTTATACATGCAAAGAGTCTTATTATGTTCACTAAAAATGGGCAAAGACATTTTTAAATTTCATAGGTCCAACCTCTGAGTCTCTGTTAGTCAAAATTCTCAGTGACTTCAACTGGAGGTTTTCCTGAATTAGGACTGCAAGCTATTGCCTGAAAATCATTTTTATTATAACAGTGTCTGTGATATGGTGTGTTTGGCCTTTGTGGCTCCCTGCTGGGAGCCCTGTGGTCCTACTACACCCCATCCCAAGTAGCAGCAAGGTGAAACGAAAAGAGCAGCAAAGGAGGTCTTTCAACTTTGCCCACAGAGGAGTCTCCAGAGTGGCCATTTTGGAAACTAGAGAGACCTGGATCTCCAAAAAGCTAGAAAGGCAAGCAATAGCCAACCAAGGCCCTGGTGACCCAAATAAGAGGAGCTGCCTGGCCTTAGCAGTCCTGGCCAAAGGAACTTGAAGAATAGCCAGAGTTTGTTTTCTGACTGCGTTTTGTTTGCATAGCTTGCTTTGAATGGAGGGTGGGAAGGGAGGACCTGAGATAAGGATAAAGCTAAAGGGCCCAGGTGGGAAAACGCCAAGGAAAAAAAAGCAGAAAAAAAACTAATCAAACAGTATGTGGCCACTGTGTATAGAGCCCCTGGGTTGGAACTCGGAGTAGTGGGTGAGCCCAGGTTCCTCTACTGGCCACAGGTAAAGTGGTATAAACCCCAAAGAAAGGATGGTGCTTATTTGTGAGCCTGAACAAAAGGCTGAATTTAAAGGGCCCCAGAGATGGGGCTGAAGACCCCAGCAAGGGCGAATAGATTGTTTATTTATTGGACTCTAATACCCCAGAAGGGGTTCATTTGGACTTTGAGGCTCCAGGGATGAAGGACTGCAGTAACTGCTTCTGGGGGCATTCTGCACCAAAAAATTAAAAATTCTGCACACAATATTTGAAAATTCTGCATATTTTGTCAAAATAACACAATATAATCATGCCAGTTACCATTATTTCGGTAATTTATTTCAAAATATCTGTCAGCAAGGATGTCTAACAATATGGACAAAAAAAAATATTCTGGTAATTTTTTTTTTTTTTGGACAAATAGATTCCTTACTAGGCATATTAATACAGAACTTTATGTAATACATTTAAATTACAATACAGAACTGTATTTCCTGAACCTGTCAGAAGCAGTGCAAAGGCTTGGGGGAGTCAGGGGTAATGGAGGAGCTGAGGGAGAGGGAAGGCACCTAGGAGTGAACCTGGAGGGTATTGGGTGTGGGTTGGAGGCTTTTCTAAAGGGAGAGGATTGTTAGGGTGTTGGGTAGGGTTACCATATTCAAACATTTAAAAAAGAGGACACTCCACAGGGCCCCGCCCCAGCCTCCACCCCAACTCCGCCCATTCCCCACCCCCGGCCCCGCCCCAACCCCACCCCTTCTCCACCCCCATTCCAACCCCTTCCCCAGAGTCCCTGCCCCAACTCTGCCCCTTCCTCTGAGCACCCCGCATTCCCCCTCCTCCCTCCCGCTCTGATCTTGGTTGGGGGTTGCTAAGTGCTTCCCTGCTCCCCACTCGCCCCGCAGCCCCTATGCCCTTGCCTGCCCTGCTCCTCCTCACCCTGCAGCCTCTGCACCCCCCTGCCCCTGCAGCCTCTGTACCCCCTGCTCCCCACTCGCCCTGCAGCCTCTGCACCCCCCCGCCCCTGCAGCCTCTGTGCCCCCTGCTCCCCACTCGCCCTGCAGCCTCTGCACCCCCCCCGCCACCTGCCCTGCTCCCCCCGCTCACCCGGCAGAGGGAGAAATGCAGGCTCCACGTGGAATCAAACACAGCCGCGCTGCTCTGTGGGGGTGGGGGGAGCGGGGGAGGGGGAGGGACTCTGGCTGCTAGAGGCCCTAGTGGCTGCGAGCGGCTTTCAATCAGGCCAGGCGTCCAATCAGCCGCGCCACACTCCGCATGAGGGGAAGGGGGAAATCCCGGACATTTCTACTTGATTAGAAATCCCCCCCGGACGGCCATTTAACACTGAAAAAGCCAGACATGTCCGGGGAAAGCCGGACGGATGGTAACCCTAGTGTTGGGAAGCTTCCCCCATGCAGACCCTGGCTGACCCCAAGCCTCTTCCATTCAGTCAGGCACGTCTGCCCCGTTCCTGCACCCCTCATCCCCTCACCCCCAAAGCTTTGCAGCCCTCATCCCGTCCTCACTAGCTCCTGAGCCCATGCTCCAGTCTGTCTCCCCCACCCCCCATAGCCATTCTGAACCCCACAGCAGCCCTTTGTGCCCCACTCTGTCCTAACCTGGCGCCGCAGACAGGGTGATGTTATGAACTCTACTCCTAGGGCAGTTCTGCTGCACCGGGCATAGAATTTTGTATTTTGCCCCAGAAGTGCTGCAGTTCTGCCTTTTGCCCACCAGAGGCCGCTGTGGCACCAGAACAGCCAGCTGCATTAATGATGGCTGTTCTAGTGCCACAGCAGCCTCTGGTGGGCAGAAAGCAGAACTGCAGCACTTGGGCAAAATGTTTTTATGCGGGAAAATACAAAATTATGCGGGACAGATGAATTCTGTGTGTCCGCAGATGCGCAGAATTCCCCCAGGAGTAAATACCGCACCCAGCTGTAAGGAGGCAATCAAGAGATGACGGTCCCTTCAGTGTCCTTAAGTAGCATTGTTTAGAACCTTAACTGTCGAAATATTAACATTCTAGTTACTGATTGCCACATGGCAATCAAGTAAAGAGTCTAGCTTTCTTAAAAGCATGAACACAAGCAAATTGCCTCTTCTGTGTATAATTTCTTCAGACAGTGGTGAAACTGCAAAAGGCAGATTACAGTTTGTTTGTTTTAAACTAGTCATGCGTAAAAATATTCCTTTCATGACCAGATATTTTAAAGAATCTTACAACATAGGTAAAAAAAAAAAAAAAAACAAATGGACAAACAAGTTACATAATCCTCAATATACAATTACTTCCTTCTCCCCACTCTGATCAGTCTCTATATAATTACTATTTATTTATTTATTTTAAAGCACTCTCTTTTGGTTCCATCCCCATACTCTGTAAAACAACTCCAATCACAGCCAGCAGCCAGTGCTCAGAAGTCAGGATGATTTTGGACTTTCCAAGACTAAAATACAAATACTCTAAATAAGAAACACAATGGAGTTGTTTAGAATATTTCATGGAGATTTAAAACAAAAAATCGGTAGCATTCTGAAGCGCTGAATTCTGGGTTTGACTACTAAATGAAAACCAGAAAGCTGAATGCTCCATTTTATCAAAAAGCTAAGTATAGTGTATTCCAGGGTACAGCTAGCAGCTCCATACTAACATGCATAGATGCCTTAGTCTCTTTCTAGGCCTTAAGTACGTCATGTATTCACGAGTTTTTACTTAAAATATTTTAAACATTTTTTAAAGATTCATGTTTCAAACAGAGTCTCCATTCTTGAGAGCTTTTCATTTATTCGAAGGAAATGTTATTGTTGGTATCAAACAGATGTCTGTGGTTATAGTAGGCCACTTGACCACAGGAATCCTAAGTTCTCTTTTATATTTCCAGCTCTGTTGCTAACTTGCTGTATATTCTTAGGCAAGTAACTTACTCCCCCATCCTCTTTTTACCCTTCTGTAAAACTGGCATGATAATACTTATCTACTACTCTCAGAGGTACTGCTGTGAGGCCTAATGAAATCAGTTTTGTAAGTATTTTGTGATCTTTGGATGACAGGCACCAACCAAGTGTAAGATCCTTTGCCTGTTGAAGTCAATGGGAGCTTTGCCACTAAAATCACTGAGCTCAGGATCAACCTCCAAGAACAAAAACAACAAGAACAGAATACTTTAGTAACCATGACAACATGAACAATGTATCTAACACACACCACAGGCTCTTCTTACATTTTCTTCTTTAATGCTGTCCTCTCTTTTGGGATAGAGAAGAGTTTCTCTGACATGAGTGAGAATCCTACCATGATCACATCCAATACCCCAAAGTGTGAAGTTTGTAAAATAGCCTTTCTACAACTCCACTGCAGATCAGGTTAACAAAAAGAATGGTATGAATTAGTGAAAACGTTAAAAACTGGCCATCTTAAGTGTGTCACCAAAATATATCAATTGTTTTTAAATGGTTACAATGATCTAAATCCCAATAAACAAAGTGTTTGGATATCTCTGTTAAAATATAGAACAATGAATTATTATTATAACTTCATATTCAAGGGAAATGTCAAAAACCAGATACAATCAATAGCGTGATGTTGATTTTAAGGTGAAATAGAATGTGCTATGTTTTTCTGCCACTATAACTATGTTAAATAATATTTGGTAGCCAAAAGGAGCACGGGGGAGCCTGATGTGGCTATTGCTTTCTAGAGCTTTCTCCAATTGTGGCACTAATTGCATACACATCCCAAGCATGGGGATCTGCTGAGCATGGTATAATTTCAGTGGATTTACGTAAACACTAAAGTTTATTCATTGTGTCCTTTTCTGTATATTGACTGTGTGCATTCACTTCAAAGTATCATTGATCATCTTACCACCAATTATCAGTTTCAAATATGGTACATATTTGTCTTTTACTTAGGGAGTAGTACCCGCAACCCCATGCTGTCACATAGGTGTAATTCGTAAAGTCATAAACGTAAAAAAGTTGAAAACAGCTGAGAACTTAAAAACTGGACAGTAACAAGTCATGAACCTCCAGTGATGACAGAACCTGGTGAACAACAAGAGTTCTCAACCATGTTTGTAGTTGTTTCCATCGTCTCACACTAACTCAAACATTTTAAATACCCAGAGTGACGTTTGGCGTTGTGGTATGTGCTGATCGTGCTGTTGAATGGAGGGCTGTGTTGTGCTGGAAGAGATATGAATTTGTACACATTGCAAATGAAGGGTATATGTTGTGGTGAGGCATGTTTGGGGTTACTGTGTGTGCTGATTGCAGTATGTGGGGGTGGTTGTGTTGATTTGTGTCTAGAGAGGGTTGCATTGAGAGATGTGTGTTTTGTGCAGGTGGCAGTTGCCAAAATCTACAGTCTCCCTCAACTTGGCTGTAGAGTAAAGGAGGCAATTGGTTGAGTTACCTCTGAGATCACAGTGGTCTAGAACTTTTGGCATGCCACAGATACATGCTTTCTGTAGCTGTACACTGTATGGGTATAATTTGTCAAGTCAAAATGGCTGCGAATTTAAAAACTGGACGGTAACAGATCACAATACCCAGTGACATAGGTGCCGACTTCTACTGGTTCCGGTAGGTGCTCGACCCCACTCTGCCGCTGGCCCCACCCCGACTCCACTCCCTTCTGTCCCCATTCCAAACCCTTCCCCAAAGTCCCCACCCCAACTCGGCCCCCTCCCTGCCCCTATTCCAACTCCTTCCCCAAATCCTTGCCCCGGCCCTGCCTCCTCCTCTGAGCACGCCATGTTTCCACTCCTCCCCCCTCCCTCCCAGAGCTTGCTACAGCTGTTTGGCGGCGGCAAGCGCTGGGAGGTAGGCCGAGGAACGGGGACGTGGCACAATCAGGGGAGGAGGCAGAGGAGGTGGTGTGGGAAGCTTGACTGCTGCTGGGTGCAGAGCACCCACTAATTTTTCCCTGTGGGTGCTCCAGCCCCGGAGCACCCACAGAGTCGGCGCCTACGCCCAGTGATGATTCATCCTGATAATATTCTGAATTAAAAAAGAGCCACCAACCATGTTTGTAGCTATTTCCATCATTTCCTACCAACTCTACAGACATAAGCTTCTGAGTGATACACAGAGTAATGTTCCTGTAATCTTATTATACAGATACTATTGTACTTTGTGAAAATTTAGGAAAACACCAAACACAGTAGTAGCTTACAGCAAAGATTCTAATGTCATGAAAGTTTGGTATGAAATCCACCTGAAGAACAGTTAAAGACTATTTATAAAGTATTTAGTTTCAAATACCTTTCCGTTCTCGAGAATATACTTGTCCATTACTGGAACAGGGGCAGGATAATATGTTGATGTATTCGCTTCCTCACTGAATGTTTTCTGTATCTCAGGCTCAGGCTCAATTGATTCTGGTTTTCCTTTTTCAAGCTCAATGGCAGGACCTACACAGTTAAGAAAAGAGATTGGTCTGCTATCCCAAAGAACATGAAATCAATCATTTTACTGACCAATGGTCAGCATAGACCACCACATTAGTCATGTTTGTTTTAGAATGGAAGTGGGTCCAAAGCAAAACCCTTCATCTGAACAGTCCCCAATAAAAATCGGGGTAAGAATTGAGGCTCTAACCCATTCCTGCTTTAAACACTTAACGCTAAAGAATCATGCTTAAAAATAAGGGTGTGTATGGACAGTTCAAAGAATATGGGTGAAGGAGCTATAACCTGTACTCAAAGGAACGATAATACAACAGAGTTGAACATATAAACCAGAGGTGGTAACAGTTATCCTTCAAATTAGAAATACTGTTAGTTACTTGGAAAATTATGTGTTATCTATACTTTTTCATGGAAAAAATTAAAAATATTTAAAACATTCTTTAAATAGGGGAATGTAAAATAAGAATGAATAGAAATGGTTCAGATAAGTGAATGGACTTGGGATACTTATGCTAAAATTCCATAAATGTAAGGAACATCTCAGTGTTAACGCAACATACATTAGAATTTTGATTGCCTGATCTATCAACTACAGATTTGTATTTTAATGTAATCAACAAAAATTAAGCACAGTTTAAACAATGGAAGATTGCTAAGCAGATGTTTGAAGTTTCTAAGGAAGATAAATTAACTATCAATGACACCAGCTCTTCAGAATTCTCCCTCCTCCCCACCAGATCTGCTACTACAAAGTGATCCTAAATGGGTCAAATAATACAATTTGTGAACTGGATTTTATAATTTCATTAATTATAACTGTGATAGCACCAGTAAATACAGTCTAAGGCGCCGATCCTGAAAGCATCCGTGTGAGCAAACCACAGGATACCACATGAAGCTCCATTAGAGACACTGTAGTTTTGTACAGGTACAGGTCAGTATAGTATCAGTTGCAGGAGCAGGACCAAAGGACAAGAATAACTCCCATATTCCCTAGAACTACACTATGATGGAGTGAGTTAGCATTGCATATCTAACATTTGAGTCTTGAATAACCACAAAACTAGTTTAATAACCTTTAACCGTGGAAATGAGTCTCAGCAGTTGCCGTCTCTCTTTTTGTATACACAGCCCCAAGTTTTGTCTTGCTCTAACCCAGCAAATCAGACTGCGGTTTCAGCTAATGGCAGTATAGCTGCTGTATCATATTTCTTGGACATTCGCTGTATCTGAAACTATTATGACATCCTTTACTCCTTATGCTGCACAGAATCATATGAAAGCTTAGTATGCAAAAAATAGCAATTTCCCCATGTGGCTTAACATTGCTTGTACATGATGTAAATATCAGTTATTTTGCACTTGGAACTAGTGGGATGCATTTAGCTTATTGTCAAGGACCAAAAATTCCAGTTCTTTGGACAACTCTATTCTGCAGTGACAACTATTGGGTTTCTTAGGAAATGAATGCAAGTATGGTACCAATACAGGACCACATGAAAGACAGAACATTTGCATTATAGTTTCACAGCAGCATCCACAGACATCTGCAACATCATACACAAGCAGACACTGATGTTGGCACCAAATAAAGACTGAACAGTTCCATTTAAAACTGACAAAACCACGCATAGCAGTAGATCACCTGCAAGACTCTCTTTTATGAGTGGATGTGGTAGAAATGTTCAACCTCTTCCCACATTCTTTAATGAACTGAACAAGCAGGGTACTGATACACAACTACCCTAAAGCAGCCGTTTTCAACCTGTGATCTGTGGATTCCTGGAAGTCCACAGACTATGTCTAAGGGGTCTATGAAAATAAAGTTTCAGATCCCAGAAAAGGCATTAAGAACATAAGAACGGCCATATAGGGTCAGACCAAGGGTCCATCTAGCCCAGTATCCTGTCTTCCAACAGTGGCCAATGCCAGGTGCCCCAGAGGGAATGAACAGAACAGGTAATCATCAAGTGATCCATCCCCTGTCGCCCATTCCCAGCTTCTGGCAAACAGAGCCTAGGGACACCATCCCTGCCCATTCTGGCTAATAGCCATTGATGGACCTATCCTCCATTAACTTATCTGGTTCTTTTTTGAACCCTTTTATAGTCATGGCCTTCACAACATCCTCTGGCAAAGAGTTCCACAGACTGACACTGTGCGTTGTGTGAAAAAAATACTTCCGTTTGTTTTAAACCCTCTGTCTATTAATTTCATTGGGTGACCCCTACTTGTGTTATGAGAAGGACTAAACAACACATCCTTATTTACTTTGTTTTTCTGATCAATCAAAAGTATTTGAATACCCCCACCTACAGGCCAAAATCCGGAAGTGTTGTCATTACCACAGAAGCCCACAGTTTAGCCCCCTTTCTCACGGTTGTGTCAACTGCCACGCCGAGCACGTGCAACATTTACAGTTGAATTCTGTTCAGTCAGTTTTCAGTGTAAGACTTCTATGGTAGGAGTTCGCAGACCAGAGGTTGAATTTCCAAAAGGGCTGCATCTCTATTCCAAATTGTTTAGGGGTCTGCACATGAAACAAAGGTTGAAAACCACTGCCCTAGAGATTGTCTTGACTATAGGCAGGGAAGAGAACATTCCTGCCTTTTCTTGATGCAAACTGTTCAATGAGCTCAAGGAAAGTAATCCTCAAGATGTACAATTCTGTGCTTTGAAGGAAAATTCAGGGGGGAAAAAAAACCAAACAAAAAAACCTACGTTGAAGTATTTTCTTCCTAGACTGAAAAGTGTTTCTTGGTTTAAACATTTATGCTATTTTCTACTTGGAGGTTTTTTACTGTTTGTTTACAGCCAGTATATTGCCACAGCTGGGGTTTGGTTTCCAGATTTCCCTAAAGAAGAGTAACTGGTAAAAGTCCACTGTAGCAGCAAGTCTCAGGAGCCACAAAAATATCAAATTTAACTGATGCTTTATTGCTTGGAAGCCACAGACACAAAGCCTTAAAAATGCCTTATTTTATACTCTAAAAGCTTGCTCCCTCCCCTCCAAAAACCCATAAAGCTGCATCTAACTGGCTAGGCTTCACAGTTCTTTTCACTAAGTACTCAAGACTGCATTTTCAGCACAGCATGTTGTGAATTAGACATGCAACTCACTCTATTGCTTTATTGCTAATGGGAGTTGCGTGCCTAATTTGCCATGCACCACACTTTAAATTTACTTTTTAAAGTTTCTCTCTCTTTGTAGCTTTTTTTGCTCTCTCTTTTTTTGTTTTTCTAAATAAAGGGAGGGAGGGAGCGAGTGAAAGAAATTGGCCACGGCGCCAAGGCTCAAAAATGCAAATATTTACTACATAATGATTATTTTAAAATACAGCAAAGACAATTTTTAAGAATGGGAAAAAGTAAAGAAAGCTTTCAAGTTCACTCCGAATTTTCAGTTTTTCTTTAGGGGGAGGGTTTCTGAATTAGTGATTGCTCAATATGGAACCACAATAGCTTCAGCTGCAGTATCAGATGCCAGGCTTTCCACCGTGTGTGGATCACCTCATTCTCTCAAAGACACATTGCAGGCTTTGATGCTACTTGAGATGTGTGGAGGTGCATTGTTCAGCACTTCCCTTTTGTGGCAGGAAGCTTCTGCTTTTCCCCATGTCTACCAGAAAGGGACCGCACATGACATTAGAGGAATCTGGGAAATCTTGGATTTTTAGACACTGTTCTTGATTTGCTGCCTATTTACTGTTACTCATGGTGCTGCAGTAAATGTTTGTTTGTTCAGTTCTACTGCCATTTGCTTATAAGACTCTGACTCTCTCTTTCACGGAGAGAGAGAGAGTCCAGAAAGCAGCTCCATATGGCCATTTGAGAATTCTTCTGGTGTGGGGCAATTCTCCGCTGGTGCTGTACCAGCATATCCAGCTCCTCCTCCACTCCGGTTCCCAGGCAGGGATGAGGATGCGGCTGAAATTCAACGTGTTCCTGCTAGGCTCAGTTGGGGTAATGGTTCCATACTGACTGTAGCCATCCAGAATAAATTGGAACAGCCCTGGGCTGCTCTTACCTATGTCACAGACCTGGCCCCAAGAATGAAGAAGCTGTAACTAGATAAGCTGGAAGATAAGCAAAGAATTTGGGTGAATATCTCCCTTTCTGTCCTACTGCAATACTAAGAATTAAGAGTATAGTGTGAAAACAGTCATAAGTGTAAGAGGCTGGTAGAACTAGCTAGAGCCATGCATTGTTCCCATAAGAGATGTGCAATCTTCCCAATAGAACACTACTGCTTCTAGAATCATCCTCTGAGTTGATACGGACAATCAATCATACTAAATTGTGCAGTGCTTACCCAATGTGAACCCTGTTATCCTCTAACATTTTTATATTATTCAAATCCATATCACTCGTGATCCCAGTAATATTTGAAGCTGGACTTCCAGAGGAGAAATGTCTACACTGAAATAAGAGATCCCTGGCACGACTGTGGCTGGCCCAGGTCAGCAGACACTCACTCATGGAGCTCAGGCTATGGGACTAAAAATTGCCATGCAGCTGTTCAGGCTCGGACTGGACCCTGGGCCCCTCCTCCCTTGTGAGGTCCCAGAGCCCGGGCTTCAGTCCTAAGCCCAAACATAAACATACCAATTTTACAGCCCCATGAGCACAAATCAGCTGACTCAAGCCAGCCCTGGGTGCATGTACTGGATCATGCAGCCCCTTACATAAGGGCAAGATTGTGCCCAGTCAGGTGTATTACACACAGGAGAGGGAAAGTGGTCAAAAATAGTCTTTGCATGTGTGCAGAGGCCTAGCACTATATGATCCTGGCTAGAGAGGTGAATGCCATGGCAGTGCATCCCCTCCAGGCAGCAGAGGAAATATCCATTGAACCAAAACCCTTGAAGAGGTGCAGCATGTACTTTCTCCCCCACCCCTTTGCTCCCTGGAACTCTAGGAGATATTGTGTCTCCATGAGACCGTGTACTGCTGCACCACCTCAAATGAAAGGTTATGCCTTAACATCAGAATAGAGCCCTTAATATTTCATAAAGAATAGCGAAATACTGACCATCTTATTCTCCTCCTGATGCATCTGAGGATGCTGTGTCAGCTATGGCAAGTCATTTCCAAGGCCCTTGTATAATCAATTGCAACTCAGTATAATAATGTAAAGGGCTATGAACACTGATATTCACACTGTCAGTGGGGCAGCAAGTTCCAGTAACAGAGAAAGAGATTAACTGAACTTTCTTCTACATTTGGCCTTCAAGTTTAAAACATCAGCAATAATACACGTTTCCCCCAGCTGTGATTCATCCGTACAAAACAGCTGTCATCTCACACAAAGAAAGTGTAAGTCCCTAGGTGAAACAGAAATGCAATTAGTTTGCATTAACAGTAGCCTGCTAAAAGTATAACTTCACATAAATTATGTGCAATTTGAAACTCTAGGTTCATAAACTCACCATAACAACTAAATACAAGTCCAAGACACTACCCTTTTAAACTATTTTCATGGACAGCACATATTCACAACCATCATAAAGTAACCATTTTGCTTTGTTTGAGATCCCCCTCTTATCACAACTGAAGTCTGCAGTAGTTCCACATTTCTAACCATAAACTAATTTTGCATCTATTTTCCCAAGGGCTGACACTTTTTCTATTTTAATATAACCATTACAGGAAATGGACATTGAATTATCTGCAGTTGCTGCTTCAAGTCTTGACAGAATGTATATGGCTACATTTAGGTCCAACTTTTACCTTTGCGCATTAATAACCCCACCAAAACCAATAGGACTGTATAGATTTAGGGAAGAATTTAATACGCAAACTATACAGTCAAACACTCCACAAAGGCTAGGAATCCAAGTACTTTCTAATGTTTAAGGGATTCCCCACCCCTATATTAAAAACAATGGAACTTTCTAAATTAATATGCACATCTGGACAGGGATTGAATTCAAAATTTAAAAAGCGCAAATCTTCATTTTTTATAGTGTCCCAAAATTACAGAGTACAACAAACGTGTTTGCTCTGTATAGGAGTGCAAAGGAGGCGGAAGAGGCAACGAGCGTTCCATTTCCTTTGCAAAAGGTCTAATACAACAGCATCCTTGCACACTGCTAGTGCTGCTGCTTCTTCTAGCTTTCTCCAAAATGTGGAGGGGGAGGGAGGAGGAGATAAGGGCAATGGGAGAAGCAGATGTGACCAAGCAGAGAGGTTACTCCTGGGGGAAGAGTGTGTGTACGTGTGTACGTACACGTGTGTACGTGTGTACAATTCATGTCCCATACAGATTTTTTCTTCCTCTGCAGGAAATGTGTTCTGCTGGGGTGGCACTACAGTTATGACTTTCACTCACCAGGGGCTGCTGTGGTGCCAAAACAGAGGGCAGCTGGCTCCCTGGCCACAGTAGCCAATAGGGGGGAGAAGAGGCTGCATTCCTCACAGCACCCTACCCATGGGGCCAGAGGAGGCGGCACGGGGCTGCTGGTGGGGTCACATAGACTGGGGATCAGAAGGGCTAGTGGGGGGAGGGAAGACAGACTGGGGCAGGGACTGAATCGGAGTGCAGGGACACTTGGGGACAGGGGCAGATGTGCATGACTCAATAGGGGAGGCTAGGGATCAGCATGGGGGAGACTCCCCAACTCCCTAACAATCCCTCCCCAAACCTGTTCCATACTTCTCCCACCCACACGTAACAACCCTCCAGGTTCACTCTCAAGCTCCTTCCCAGAAATTACTTCTCTCTCTCCCTCAGCTCCTCCCTTACCCCTGACTCCCCCAAGCCTTCTGAGGGGTGGTGGAAATACAGTTCTGTATTGTAGTTTAAATGAATTACTTAAAATTCTGTATTAATATGCCAAGTAAGGAATCTATTTGTCAAAAAACATTTCCTGAATCCTTTTTGTTGTATGTATTGTTACAGACATACTTGCTTACAGAAAGGTACTCTGAAATAAAATTACCAAAATAATTGAAATTGGCATGATTATATTGTGTTATTTTGACAAATAAAATATGCAGAATTTTAAAATATTGTGTGCAGAATTTAATTTTTTGGCACAGAATTCCCCCAGGAGTCGGAGGTGGGAGCTGCACCCTCTTCAGGAGTGAAGCAGTGACCAGATCAATGGGACGCATTGTCCATTTCTGCAAAGCGGACCACAGGGTTGGAACTGCATGAAGTTTGTCTTCAGCAAAATCACTCCCAATAGTGAACACATAAGCCAGGTATTGGAAAGAGGTGCTACTAGTTTCACTAGTTCATTGCAGAGAGCCTATTTCTATAAATGTCTAGATTCATCACTCAAATCTGAAATAGTTAAAAAAAAATCTGCTGAATGGATTTCTTCAATGCTGGTGGTATTAATGATCATTAAAATCGTGCCAGATTGATGCATTAGAAACTCAAGTCCACTATCTAGAGAATATATTTGGCATGGGCAACACCTTTTCAAGTTTTTTTCACCAGTCTACGCAAAGATGTATCAAATCCCTATTGAAGAAACTATCCCTAGGAATGAAAGGATAGTCCATAGCCTGTGTTCATTCCAGTTTTGGCCTCACAACTGAGACTACCAGCAAGCACGCCCAAGCATAGAACAATGATTAGCAGACTTGCCTGCTAACATCTGGACTGACAATTCACATATGTCCTACTATCAGCTAAATGAACATCTTTTCATCCAAGGAGAATTTCAGAGAACTCACTGGAATTTACAACCACCCACATTGTGTCTCTGATACTGCGGGGAAAGCCTTGCTTATTTATGTTTACATGCCCTTTAATTAATTACTCTGGGTATTCACCATACTAAATACATCTTAAATCTTTGGAGTCAATTTTTCAAAGTGAATGTCAATCAAGCACACTTTAATGTGTGCAAAAACCATGAACATGTAATTTTTCACATCCAACATCTTGTGTGGACAAAACTCAGATTGGCACGCAAACCACATACACTCATGCAAATCTAGCAGGTGGCCCTCTACTCAAATTATGTGTGAAAATCTACTTCTACATGTCCCAAAACAGACATGGAAAACAGCATGCCAAAGCTTGGGCGTGTAACCTATAACTGCAAATTACAGTGGCCAGGACTTGACTATGGACCCTTTTGACTATTGGGCTCTGAATTTTATTTACAAATAAAAACAAATATGGAAACTATTTTTAAAATCATAATGAAGTATTCAAGTTTTATCACCCCCAGCGACACATTACTATTCTGCACCAATTCCAATATAATAGCTAAATAGTTATCACTGAACAACAAAAACCAAAAAAAAAGTGCCATTGATTCAAGCTATTTGGCATCTAAATCCAAAATTGTATAAAACCTGCATTTAATAACCAACAACATTCTTTATAATGGATCATTGTGATTATTAAAAAATATACTTATGTTCTTGAATAGCCCATAATTTCTCAAATACCTTGGCTGTTTAAATCAACTGCCATAAGGTTCAAGAACATAATCTAATGACCTACAAAAAGTTTTAAAAAGCCAAAACTTGGTTATTTATTCATAACAAAGAAACCTTAAACAAAAAACCCACAAACAGCTGCAATAGTAAGACCTTGTGGTCTGCCTTACAGTTATTGTGTGCTGAATGGAATTTTTTTTTAAATGTAAATTAATAAAGGAAAGACAGATATGTTCCAAAGATAAACTTTACTACAACTTTCAGCTTGGGGTGAAAGTTCAGTTCTTTTTAAAAAAAAAAAAAAAAAAAAGTACTTTAACATGGAAACTCTGAGTCAGACTTACCGGCACAAAGACCGCTGCTATCATTAAAGAAAGATCCAGAGGCGCATGGTGTACAAACCCAATATGAACAGCACAACTGAAGTGGAAAAAGCTTTTTAACAGGCAAAGTCCTGTTTGCCCCCCCATCCCTATACCTGGAAGACGTTTCAGTTTCTATTTTTAAGATATTGTAAAGCCTGTTAAAACTAGTCCCATATATATATATCGAGCACTTACCACTGCCTAGTCTCAGAAGCAGCACATCCTGAAGTCTCCTGTTCAAGTCTCTGAGCTCTTTCATTTCTGACACTAATGCCCCATACTCCTTTAGCTTTTTTGCCTGCTGCACAAGCTGTCTCCGTGTTCTCTCAAGTTCTTGCTGAATATGTCTCATTTCTTCTTGCTGCTGTTGGTAACTCCTCAACAATTCTTCATAGAGAACACGAGGAATTACAGCATCGTCCATGTTGTTGATGCCTTCCGAAGTCTCCATAAAGGTTTCCTCAGGGCTCGAACTACTACTGAGACTCATCCCGTTTTGCTTTTCTAGGCGAGCAACAACTGCTTCGATGCTTTTGTGTGCACCTTCACTTTGTTTCCTCCCATCTTGTCTCTGTGTGTCACAATAATACAGAACATTAGCAGAGCAGGAACTCAATACATAACATGAACTAAAACTCCAGCCTTCAGGACAATTAAGGCTGTTTTCCAAAAAAAATGAAACAAGGTCCACCTTACAAAAAAAATGTTGCTCCTAAAGGATGCTTGTGAACACTCTTACCATAACTGAATTGTGTGTGTAATAATATGCAAACTTTAGGAACTGATGGAGGCCTTTCTTGGTTGCATTTGTCCAAATTGTGTGTGCAAGTGAAGTGTACTTTAGACAGACCTTTCCTATTTAAAAAAAAAAAAAAAAAACCTGGGCTTCTCCCTTTTGAAAGTCCGGCCCTTCATGTTTGGCATATATACAGTGTTTATATTTCCTTTTCTGATTGTCTTAAAGGGAAAAAGGGTATCAATTATGTATTTCGTATGTTATCCATAATTGCAGGGTACTTTAAAAAACGACTGAAGTAGCGTCTATATTTTTTCACCAGTATAAATAAGAGCAGTTTTACTGAGTTAAAGAGAGAAAATGGGTTGATAGAAGCACACCATTTGAAGCCATTTAATGAACTGAGGACTTGTCCTTTCAATCACTACGCAAACAAACTTCCACTGACTATCCCCACCCCCATGCATGCATACACACACACACCCCTCCCCATGAAAATAAATGAGTTATACTATTTGCAAGCACTGGAAAGGGAATTAGAATAATAAATTAGAGAATATACAATCTAGTCCCATCCCCCAGATCAAGAGATTCCTTATATATTAGTACTGCATTGCAGATGTTTAGTTTCCAGTGAACTTCTAGCAGCAATTTACCTTTGCTCTCTCTCACAGTAGTCCAAACCCTATTAATAAATGCATACTCCTTTGTAAAGGGTCTGGATGATGGTATTACTATGTATCAGTATAGGCAAAAAGTCACCAGTTTTTTTCAACTGGCCAAATATAGAAAGAGTATTTGAATTTCCAAGTAACTGACAGGAAAACAAACCTAGCTCATGGGTTAAAACACCAAAAACTGATGCTATCAATTCCCATACCACGTCCATGAGTAATGTGGCAGAAAATGAGATTATTCAATGTTATTCCTGCACCATACATGCTCTAAAAAATGCCATCCCACCATAAATAAATCTACTAGTATAATTCCTGCACCTAGACAACACATGAAGCCACAAAGCAATATTTCCCCCCCCCCCCCCCCCCAAGTTTGGCAGACTTTTAAAAGGAGAAGTTACTTGAAAACAAAAACAAAAAAATTACAGTTTTTGACATCTCAACCTGAGGAGACCATTGACCTCTATACCAGAGGGATTCAATCTTGTTAGTTTTTCTTCCCACCCATTTCTTTAGTCTGGACTTTCACAGCACTCTGTTCTATTCAAGACAAGCTGAGTACAATGGGTTAAAAAGTGCCACCCAAGAACAGCTGCTTAATAATAATGTAACTGGGGCAACCTGGGCCAAAGTTAAACAACACCGTTCCAAAAATCTCTAACAGCAATTCAGTTTTGCAGACTGTATAAACAAAAATAATTCTCAACTGCACATGAACTGGATTTCTGAAAAAGTGGTCTGTAAAGCAATTCAGAATTCTCACCCACAGCCCCTACCCGCCAATGTGACCCAATTACATCAATACAACGTTTTAAGGGGATGGAAAGCCAGCCTGGAATTCTTCAGCTATGACATGTGTGCATATGCCCCAAGCACTTTCACACACACAAACACCCAAAAAAACAAAAACAAAAAACAAAAAACTTCAATACCTTACTGTGTCTAAGCTCCACATCTTCTTCCCCATAATCTGTAACCTCCCCAGCTTCTTCTACGTGATTGAGAGAGAGTTTGGGGATTTTAATTTTCTTCTGCATCACACTGTTTTCAAGGTCAGTTTTGTCTTCTAAAATGTATATTAAAAATAAAAATGTTGTTACATTAATCAAAGTCTTCTTACTTCCAAATATTGCATGATTTAGGCAAGACCAGTTAAAAAAAAATTCCCATGCTTTACTCCCCTCAATATTCAATAGATAAAATTAATCCAGTGTAACTCCTCTGACAACCATTAACCACAATGGTGCTATACCAGGGACAACTTGGCCATATGTGATTGTGCATATTAAAAAAAAAATGGCAAGTTAAATTTATGGGATAGTGATCAAATGCTTTAATGTATAGCTATTAGTACTAAAATAAAAGGTAGAAACCATTTGATGCTGTAAAGAATTCAACTCCCTAAGAACTACTTCCATTTCTTTAAATTATATTTATCAACAAGATCATATATCATTCATAAACTGCTACTGAAAGTTCACATTCTGTTTAGGTCTAAAGTAAGAGAGAGTTTGGTAGTTTAATTGTAGGCCCTACTCAGCATGTGTCAACAGCACAAATCCAGCACATCGTCCGGAACAAATAGCAGATTCTGCAATGCTCAGGGCTGGAAAAACAGCGGGTCAGATTTGAGAGGCACTTGCAGAGAGCTGTGTGCAGAACCTGTACAGTGACCACTGACACCACCCCTATTTCTAGTTTATAATACTAATCCTTTGTCAGAGAAAAAATCCAGACAATAAAAATGTATTTATCCTGAGACCCAGAGAGGGGCCTATGTAACCGTGATTTTACTGTTAAAATATTTTTCATATTTGAAGTATTCTACACAAGCTCCTAAGATATGTACTTTACTCGGTTATTCTTTGAGACATACTAGAGCCAAACCCTAGTTTTTCAAAAAGTGCCATGGGAATCTTTAAAATTCTGGCAGAACAGACAAAGTCTGTTTGTCCTGAACATTAAGTCAGTTATGAAAGGGGGATAACTTTAGATTGTAAAGTCATGTGTTCTATTTGTACATTGGAAGATTATGAATAAGACAACAATCAGTCCTCTTATCCACCTTCGAACTGTAATCTATGAAATGTCCTATGAATATCTTTGAGAAGTGCAGTGTGGATACCAGTTGTGTGTGCTTAGTCACAGACTTCCACTTTTTCAAAATTAGCATCTCTCCACAGGACCTCCAATGGTTAGTTCTGACAGTGCAGAAAAGGGAAACAAAGGTAAATCACAGTTTAATGAGCAAGGCATTCATTAGAACCAGATTACACAGAGGAATGCAATTTATTTTGCTGCAAATAGAAATGGATTTCTTGTAGGCAAATGGTGATATTACAGCCCAAGGCTTTGTAAAGTAAAGAAGATGCAACAAACAAACAAAAGACAACCTGAAATGAAATTCAGATGGTAGCAATAGATACTAAGACAGATGGAAGAAGAAAGAAAAAAAACAAAAAAATGTAGGCCTTATTTACATCTATCTCCATTCCCCAGTGCATTTTGAATGCTTATGCCATTTTAACAAAATGGCAGTCTAACTGCTAGGTTTGGAAAAATCATGTCTGGAAACCATACAGAAGTAAGAGTGAAGTGGTCCATCCGTGTTGTCAGAGAGCAGGACAGGAAAATTAGATAGCCTTCTATAAGACTGAAGAAAAAAAAAAAAAAAAGATTTAGAGGTGATAAGGAGAGAGAGATAAAGGAGTACTGATTATCTCCTTGCAAGCAATTATCAAAAATTAAAACTTAATGAATAAAAAGAACCCAGTGTTGGCGAAAGGCACTAGATGTAAAGCTCTTGTGCAAAGAAGTGCTATTTTTGCATAGTACAGGTATTGCACAGGCAAGCTGCAGAGCAAGTTCTCCTACAGTGCCTTGCAAATAGGTTTCAAACTAACCTGGAAGAGAGCCCTTTTCTATAGTTGGAAAATGGAAAGCAATCTCCATGGACCAATCGGATTCTTGTCCTAGAAACAAGACTGATACAACCCATTCACTTTGCATAGGTTAACTAAAGCCATCAGATGTAATTTTCAAGTCACTACCAATCTGAGCCACATGCGAAGTAGGGACAATGAGGTAAAATCCCTAGTCTGTTAGTTACTGTTTTTCACCGTCAATGTGGCTCCTTTCAAATTCTGCAATTTGGTTTTCCCCTTTTTTGATTTTGGTGCTTATCTTGTGAAATTTACTAGAGACTGGACAGGTAGATTGAAGAAAACTCACATTCTCCTACACCAAACTTTTAGACATTATGGGAGGAAAAAATGGATGTATAAGTTAAAGCAACAGTTAGGACATTTTAATTTATTCAGCTAGCTTGGGAGCAACAGAATACATAATACTCTCTTATGGCTGGTTTGTTCTTCTAGGTCTATTTATGCTTAATACAATTTATCCAGTGTTTTAGATCTGAACAAGCTGAAAGAAAAAGTCTCATGCTAAATTCTGGGATAATGCAGGAGTACTGCTTCTAATGGTGTGCACACATGCATTTGAAACAGTTCCCTTTAAGACTCTAGTTTCACTACTCCTGCTATTTGTTAGGATGCCCCTGGAGGCCTCTTTCCACTCAGCTTCCCAAGAACTCAGTTCAACTCCGGCCTTTGTCACTCAGGTATCTTTATTTGGCACACGGCAGTGCTATGCTGAATAGCTCAGATGGGGAAGGGGAGGATAAATGAATGCAGACTGCAGTGTTGTGGTAGGTTAACAGGAGCAGGTCCAGGAGAGGAGTCTGACATAGAAGAGAATTTGCACCCTTTTATGCCCCAAAGAAAAGTAGAATATGAACCAAAATGGCTGGACTAGTATAAACTCAATGGCCCAAGACTAGCATAAGAGATTAGCAGCCCTGGGACAGATACGGCTTGAAGATTTGATTTGTAATGACAATGTGGCCCACGTGCCTAAAATTTGTCTTGAACCATTTAAACTCTGTGCTGCATGTTAAGAATTGCACCATACCCTTAGGTGTTTATGGTTGTATTTTCAATTAGTTATTTCTATAAAATCCTGCTCCCATAGACAGAATAAACCCTTCAGCAATATGGCCACATAAGGACCTGAGGAGGAACCATCACTAAATGGGCGGATGTAGCAGAGCGAATTGGTTCAGGATGAGCCACAAGCCTGCATAGTACCGTGGGTTTTGGCCCTCTGAAAACAGGTATTTTGGGCAAGCAGCTCCCTGAAGGATCAGGTGATGCATACTTGGCTGGTCATGTGACTAAGGAAAGCCTGTGACTCAGTAGAGAGAGACACAAAAAAACTAGAAAGGATGAGGCAGTTGCTCCATGAAGAGGTGAGAACTGGAAAGTGGGTCTCTGACAAGGAAGGTGGGGAAGCGTAGGCACAGAAGGGGGCATAAAGGAGACCAGGCAAGATTGGGAAACAGTTTTGAATTGACATTTGGCTGACCAGCCATGGTGTTACAGTCCTAGGACTGGAGACATACAGTAGAGCAGGGAAATGGTCACCCTAAGATGTCATCTACCAAAGTGCTGTTGAAACAGCCAAGCCAGAATCAATGGGGTAAGGCAGAGTGAGAAAGGGAATTGTATAGCGCCTAGGAGGGTTGGAAAGACAACTGGACTGAGGAAAGGCTAAGGAATTGAGTTGGAGAACATAGGAGGGCTAGCAAAGGACTGCTGGGGCTGGAAGTAGAGGTCAAAAACACAGTGGCCTACAAGCCTGTGGAAGTCAACTGAGGCATACATGACCAGATGGCAGAGAGATAATCTGTTTGGTTACAACAGAATGGTTATGTGAAAGCCCTAAGACTGAAAGCCATATTCAGTAGTCACAAATTGGAAACCTAAAAGTCTCCTTAAAACATTCCTTGTATTCTAACCTAGCAATTGGGACTTGTATCTTGGTCAGACCTGAATAAACTGGATGTTTTAAAATACAGTTCAAATGTAGTCTTTTCGCCTCTGGAGTAAATGATGGAAAACCGCAGAGAAATAGCTCTGCACTCTAAGTGAATGAGAAATGGCAGATCCGAGATTGGTCCAAGAACAAGCTTGGCAGTGCTGTGCATCTGATGATACCAACAGTAAAATGAGAATCTAAGTCCATGTTTTCTCCTTTTCCCTAAATTTTTAGTAAATTTCAATCTTTGTGGAAGATGATGTACTAACAGAGAAACTTAAAACCCCTTCAGCCAGAGATCAGATACACTATGACAACATGGGTGCAAATTGCCATGCCCATCTGCTTCATTCCTAATTTGGCGGAATCATTTCTGTGATGAGGGGAACTTTATCTCTGTATTTACTTAAGCCAGTGATTCTCAACTTGGGGAGCGCATGCAGCCCAATTAGCACACATCTGTGGCCCAGCTCAGCTGTGTGCTAAAGGCCACATATGCGGCCCACAATGTGTAATAAGTTGAGAATCACTGATTTAAGCTTTGGCACTAACTAGCCCTAGTTTGAGTTGATAGATGCTATTTATGGGGGAGCACTACTATTTACCCTACCCAAGAACATACCTATATCTTATAATACAAATAGACTACATGATCCCTAGCCTCCCCCACCGCCCTTTGCAAATGTATTTCAGACATGACAACAAGGAGTCTCATAGGTCAGAAAGGATGGGGCTACACAGACTAAGTTCTTTGGAGAAGTGACCATCTTTTTGTTATGGGTGTACACAGTGCCTAGTACTGTGGGGCCTTGATTCATGATTGGGGGCTCTTACGTGCTACCACAATACAAATATCACTAAGACACAGAGAAGACTAAAACAGCAAGATTGAGTAAAGAAGATAGATTGGTTCATTTGATGATGGAAAACATCATTACAGATGACTATCAATTAGCTTCTTGTAGGCATCAGGAAAAAGGGGGTCTCTAATGGGGTTCTCCCCCCACATTAGCCTTGACAGGGTGAAGGCAGGTTGAGAAATGGGCTAATAAACTATCAGTCCACAGCTGAGAGGAATTGGATGGCTAAGCAATCTCCTGACTAATGGAGGGAGCCCAGCTGCGGAAGAACCAGCTTGGCTGGATTTATAAAGACAGGAAATTACCTGAAGAGGGGCTGCTGGGAACGTCTGAAGTCACTCTCTGGGAGAAGTGTTTGGAGGCTACAGCGACAGGTAGCCCATAGTTACTCCCTGGATGGGTGGGGAGTTAGGAGGCTAGCAAACCCAGAGAGAAGGCAGCACCAGATGGTAAGGAAAAACTGCCTTTCCCTGAGCCTAAGGTCTAAAAGGGAAGAGATCTTGACTGCTGACTAGAGGGTCCCCCTGCCATCCACTGAGGAGTGGCACTGGGGGCAGTGAAAGGGAAGACTATCTGAGGTTGTTAGGGAGAAAAGCTTTGGTGACCTGGAAGGGGAGAACACATCATGACCTGGTCAGACAGCTGTGTCATGAAGAGGCAGCAGCTCATGGAGTGTGAGAGGTGCTGCAGACTAGCAGAGAGAGATGGAGTGCAACTGTGGGAAAGGGAGCTGACCTGGTGAGTTACTCTCCGAAGTGACCAGGAGGAGGTGCCATCTTAGGAGTGAGGGGAGGACCCCGTCACAGGGTTTTTAGAAGGGATTTAAGAAAAGGTAGTGGTCTTGCAGAGCAGGCATTGGAGAAAGTAAGAAGAAATATTCTGAGAGAAGCAATCTTCATGCTAATAAGGCATCAAGGCTGGCATCACTACTGGATAAGAGAATGCATGGGGTAACTCTGCAAGAGACAAGGTTGGACAAACTGGCAGGGGGTGGAGTTGTGGAAGATTTTAAAGAAAACAAGAAGTTTGAACTTGATGTAGTCAAGAAGGGGAAGCCAAAAGCTGAATTCAAAAAGATGTAGGGATGGCCAGATTGACAGGCAATGTATATCATCTTAATGGCTGTGTTTTGTACTGACTAGAGAGGGGACTTAGTTGGAAGGTCAGAGAGGAGATGACAGGAGACAATAAGGGCCTGGACAACAGTTTTAGCTTGGTGGGCAGAAAAATAAGGATAGATATTAGAAATGCTACAGAAATATTAGGATTCAGAAAGTCTCAATGTCAAGGGCAAAAGAGAGGACACAGTTTAAGATGACCCAGGTTTTGGGCCTCAGATGGTAGGTCTCCAATCCCCCGCCACACCCAAAAATGGGGGGAGTTAACAGAATTAAGGAGAAAGATAGTTTGGGCCATCATAAAATTTAAATGGTTAGTGAGACATAAAAGGAGGTGATGATGGTCAAGCAGTTTGGAAGATTGTTTTGTTCCATCCAAACCTGATTAGGAGCAGAAAGATGGATGCATGAGTTGGCACTTGAAGTCCTGAGTGGATGAGGTCTGCCAAAAAGGTGACATTAAAGAGAGTCCTATGAGACCTATAGAGAAAGGGGAGAGGAGGATGACACACTGGAGGAATGGCAGAGGAGTAGAAGGAGAACTAGGAAAGCACAGCATCATGAAAGCCAAGGGAGAACATCATCAAGCAAGAGTATGATCAACAAATGTCAAAAGCACCAGAAAGGTCACAAAGGATGGAGTACACGTGCTGGGAATTGGCCTGGAGAAGACTGACAGACCTTGGTTGAAAGCAGTTTCAATGGAGTGGAAAGAACAGAAGCCAGATTGGAAAGGACTCAGAGTGGAATTGAGAGAGAAAACTAGAGACCGTGGTTGTAGTCTGCCTGCTTGATAGGCTTGGAGGTGAAGGGGAAAAAGGAAGATAGGCAGGAAGATGGAGTCAACTTATTGAGGATGGAGATCAAGGCATGCTTGTTTGATAGAAAGAAGGAGCTGGAGGACAGAGGTTAAGGAGGAGGGAGCAATCCTGTATTAACATAGGAATGGATTACATAAACTAAGTCTCCTCCTTCTCTAATTTCTGTGTCTGAAATCCTACATCAAGGCTGGCTCTCCTTTAGTAACTTTAACAATAAAATATACTGACAGAGTATGGGTGTGAGCTGCTCCCACTAAACACCAAAATTCTCCAACTACAGTGAGAATAGGAGCAGGTCTTAAGAGTAAGACTCGAGTTTGAATGCACAAATTTGTTAGTGAATCACAACCTTGATATTGGGGAGAGGGATAGCTCAGTGGTTTGAGCACTGGCCTGCTAAACCCAGGGTTATGAATTCAATCCTTGAGGGGGCCACTTAGGGATCTTGGGCAAAATCAGTACTTGGTCCTGCTAGTGAAGATAGGGGGCTGGACTCAATGACCCTTCAGGGTCCCTTCCAGTTCTATTTAAAAAAAATAAATAAATCTTGATTTGGATAATGATCTACAGCAGAAACCATATTAACATGCATACTAATTTGAAGTCAGTTGTCTCAAACCTGACAACACTGCTACATATCATAATTTTGTGAGCCTTTGTTTACCAGTACTCTGCAGTGGCACCTTTGGAGCTATTCTGGCTGATTGAATAAATCAGTATGGTGCAATAAAATTAATACATATACAAAACAGTAGATAGTGGGGGAAAAAATCAGAAAACATCTAATAAAAATGTTAGTTCAAAATTCATGCCCACAAGTCTATACTAAGCATAGTAGAGTTTTAATCCTGGCTCCTACATTTAATCATTAGTTGATGTTGAATAATTCACCTTCTCTGTCTTGGTGTCCCCCCCATCTATGCTTGCATACCTCACAGGGGTGGTATGGAGATTAGTTAGTTAATGCTTGTACAGTGCTCTGAACATGTAAACCATGAAGGTTTATAATTATGGAGAAACTCCTTTAATCCTTACTGAAACCCACTGCAGTTTTTTTTAGAAATTCAGAATTTTTTAAAAATTGAAAACAAGTAGCACATTTTAAAATAAGTACTATCCTGTATATTTCAGTTGTTATATTCACCTATACAACACCTTATGTAGGGGCTGAGGATTAGTTGTTGTTTAAGAACTTTACAAATGAAGAGTGCTTTACAGCAACAATTAACATTTATAATGACAATTCCTCTTTATAAAGTGCATTTTGAAACCTCAGACAATAAGAACTACTAGGCTGGAAACCAACTCAATAAACTTGGCTATGGTTTGGCTGCCTGCCTGCCTTGCTAGAACACTTCTGAAGGGGCTCTAATGACCACAAGACCGCAAAGTGGTGGAAATGCTGCATTTCAGCTGCACCAGAGGGTTAAGACCTCGAGCACCCCACCACAAAGGGAGTCTCCCCAGTCACCTACCCATCAGAGACTCCGAAGGCAAGAGGAGAATGGACTGGAGGAGTAGCCAGCAGATTTACACACTGTGTGAGCCCATATAGAAAAGTAGTAACAGTGTTAATATTGGATTCATAATACATTAACATTTTAAAAGAAAATAGTTTGGCCCCTATCTTTTCTTAAATACTTCAGTGGCACTAAGGTAACATTATGGAGAAATGCCTTTAAAAAAGTTAAGAGGAAAGTGTTTTTCAAACTTCCATTCATTTATTTTTGCTCCCATAAAATTGGTAGATGCTTTTAATTGTTAAATGTTGTAATTAATTGTAGGCACAGTCTTCTTAAATCCTCAAAAATAAGTAATTTTAATGGAAATGTCACTACAATATTTCAAGCACAACTCCATATGGTAGGAGACACAAGTACCACTTACTGTTACTGAAAATGACCTGTACTACTTTTTTTTTTTTTAAACAATTAAATTAGCTTTTGAAAGTTAATATTGGGACAGGGCTGGGGGAAACCAACTGTGATGCCACATTCTAATCTGTTCAGATCAGAGTATGGGGCCAAGTGTCACTCATGCCAATGCGTATGCCATTGGAGTACTATATAAGCCTGTGTAGGGATTCATATGCCATATACCCACTTAACTGCAAGAGTAAGGGGAAAGGTTTATAAACAGTGTGTGTTTGGGATATCTTTATATTATGCCAACCCTCACAATGTCCGAACAGTGCACATAGAAGAAATGCACTGAGTAGCAACAGAATCACAACAATGCAAGTAGGAGCTTCAAGCCAACTTTGTATACACCACTTCCCTGACCAACACTCTGCATTCTGGATGCACCTCAGCATCTAGCCTTATATATTTTCAATCACTGTAGTCCTTGTGCAAATATTTCCCTTCCGATTAACTACTGCCCTCAGAGTTCCTCACCTGTATGTCCAAAACAAACAAGTATCTCAATTTCTCAGCCCATTTCCACCCTGCCCCCACTCAAACCTCCAAGTGTCATGCTGTGACAACGTGAATGGAAGTTTTAAATGCCCCTGAAACACAGCAAAACATTTCATCATGAGATTTAAAGGCTGTCTTAAAAGTCATCTAAAATGAGTTAAATTTGACAGGTCTATCTTAGTATGGGACACAGCCTAAGCCATCCCCAATGGGCAAGGACAAGTGTGTGGGAACAAAGACAGATGAAACTGGAGTATATAAAACCATTTTGGATAGGGGGTAAGAATCTGAGGTAGCTGTGTTTGTTGTGGTCATGTGGCTGGGAAATTTTGAGGACAGTAGCCAGAGTACAGAGATATTTATTGTAGCCAAGGAAAGTATGTTTCCAACTAGAAGATATTCCCTTTTAACTTGATAATGACAATAGTCTGAGGTAATAAACAGTGAGACCTCTGCTTCTGAGTTGATTTTCTTTTAGCCTAGTATATGGTTACCTGTAGCGGGGTGACCATCCACTCCAGCCCAGGAATTGGAAAAGCCCTGCAGAGGGCTGGGGAAGGCCAGGGAGTAAAACCCCAGCTGATTGGGGAAGTGGCTACAACTGGGGCCACGCCCCAAACTAAGCAACTGGGCCTTATAAGAAGGCCAGGGAAGCCAGAAGAAGCAGCAGTCTCTCTCTAACTTGAGAGGGAGACAGGCCTGGCTTCTGGGGAACTCACCCAGGGGACCTAGAGGGAGGCAGGGCTGGGGAAAGGCCTTAGGAGCTGGGAAGCCCTAGGCCAGCAACACCCCAGGCTGCAGGCCCTGGTTCTAGGCCCACCTAGGTATTGGGCTTGCAGAGGGGCAGCCGGAGGGTGGGTAAAGGCAGCCAGTCCAAACCCCTTGTTGCCTGTGATGATCGGCTGATAGGGTGCAGGGGCTAAACAGAGACTGGCAGTAGCCATGACTGAGGTGATGTGGGGATAGGGGGTGGGGGAAAACCCAGTAAGACTGTAGGGTACTGCAGGAGGCAGAACTCTGAGATGAGGGTCACAGGGGGCCAATGGCAAGCGGATCACCGGTCTGCAGAGGGAGCTCCTCATCCGAGGAGCACCAATTCCCAAGGACAACCAGCAGGAGGCGCCGCAGGGCTGAGTCTGTGCTGTGCTACATTACCATTTCATAAGCAGAAAGGACCCTCAATTTAATCACTTAAGGGCCAATGATGTTACCTGGTATAGGATATACATAACCAATGGCAGAATTTGTCTACAAATATTTTGGATGTGCGTGAAGAACCTATGAACTACAGATGGATATTGCAGCAAAAAAGGCTAAAAGGACTAATTCTGAGAAAGAGGTCAAAAAGAAAAGTCAAGTAGTGGATCATTATATGAAGAGGCACCAACCCTTTCTAAAAAGTAAAGTACAAGATGTCACTGTTGCCTAAAATTCTTGCAATTTCAATTAGATTACACTATTAACCTCCCATTTCAAAGTGCAGTGTTCCTGTATGCTGTTGTATGGCAACCACTTTTCATTCTAGTGATGAATGAAACAATTCTTCTAGTTTACTTAACAGCAATTGCCTGTGAACTTTAAGTCTTGAGATTGTCACAACTTCTGCTTTAAGCGGCTTTCCAATGCTCAGTTTTCTCTAAATTTCTTCTCTGGGTCTGAAACTCTGTCCTTGGCCTCAATCCCTGTATAACTTTTTCAAAAAGTTTAAGGAAAATCTCTAATTATTGAAGTGTTTAAAAGGTGACTTAGTATTTTCCTGCCCCCCATCAAAGGCTATAACAATTGTGATCCTTTTGAGCATGCTCAGAACATTTTTTTTCTCTTAAAACAGAGTCCAATTTTGACAAAACATTTTGATAGCTGTACCGCTTGTGTAGCAACAGCACTGTCCCTTCCAGTATACTCTTGCCCAGCATGGCCTCACCGGTCTAAGGATTGTTGCTGGAATACTTAAGAAGGGAGAGTATAAGCATAGGATTGAAATGGTGTGGGTTATGGGCCTGAACATATAGTCACTCCTATGGGGAGTCCCACTGAAGTCACAAGCCACTTATTAATGCACCTAAATAAGGACTTGCGGTCAACGTTTGAAAGGGATTGGCTAAGGCTTTATTAGTAACACAGAAAAGGAAACACTTGTTTCAATGTTTCAAAAATCAAATATTTAATTGTCCTTCTTAATGCACATGGGCAATTTATTTTCGCCATTCCCCCCATCTTCCCTTTTAACAAAAAATTTAAAAAAGGCAAGGAAACAAATGCCAAGTTTCTCAGAATGTCATTAAATCACCATTGCACAGACAGGGTTTGATAGTGTAAGCACATATGCACAGGCATGACTTTACTCACTTGACTAGTCCTGTAAAAAGCAACGTTTTACAGATCCAGAATAACACGGCTACTCCTCTGATACTTTAATAGTCCTGTTAATTCAGTGTATGCAAATTAGCACCACTAAAATTGTGGAAGATGTTCTCTGAACATGCTCAGAAGTGAGCACATATCTTTTAAAAAAACCCTATTTTTAAAATGTAATATATGAATGACGGCCCTCATCCTGCACTTTGATCCACACGGGAGGATCCATGCACCTATGCAGAACCCCACAGAAGCTCTGGGTACTCTGCACGGTGCAGGCCCATCTGACTGAAGGACCAAGGCCTATGCATGTATTTTATATATACATATATGCCTTTCAAAATGACACTAAGTTTACATACAATAGTTAACTGATTAGTTAGAGCGCTCTGGAAACCTTGGGGCAGTCGGGGGAGGGTGCGGGGAGTGATTTCCTACATACACGTGAATTACTATTGACTTGTAAATGAGTAACAAACTCCAATATTCTATTTGCCTGCCATGAGACTTTAGTCCTGAAACTGTATGCCAATAGAAACATTTTAGAAAGTATTTCCTAACTTTACAATTTGCCATAAAGTAACTGATTTTAAAGCTAACTTGCTGATAATTCTATCAGTGCCAAAGCTGATACAGACTAACTCTGCTACCCCCTGATACTTGTATCCACAAAAACAACAAGGAGTCCAGTGGCACCTTAAAGACTAACAGATTTATTTGGGCATAAGCTTTCGTGGGTTAAAAAACCTCACTTCTTCAGATGCACAGAGTGAAAATTATAGATGCAGGCATTATATAATGACACATGAAGAGAAGGGAGTTACCTCACTGGAGAACCAGTATTGATAGGGCCAAAGCTGATATATTAACTACAAACCCAAATTCTATTCCCAAGATTTCTAAGTATAAGATCAATTTCTCTCCTCAGGCACTAGAAGCTTCTTGGAATAATAAAATAAACATTTAAGCTACAGAGATGGCCAGAAGGTGATAGTTTCAAGAGTAAAACAATAATTCTTTGTGTGTGGTGTGTAATTGACTCAGTGGTAGAAAAGTTGGTTTTTACAGAAAAATTCAGGGTTCATATCTTCCATGTACATAACTTAGCACTTAATGTCTGAGTCTTCCCTCATATAGCTAACGAGAACATCAAGAGTCCCTGTTCACAGGATTAAAAAAAAAATAGTATAAGAAATAGAAACCTTCATACTTCAGGGGATAAGCCAACAAAAACAACTATGAAAAACTTCCTCTATGGTCAGGCTACTCCACAATGAGGTTTCTTACACCTTTATCTGAAAAGTCTGGGGCTGGTCACAGCTAAAAAGACAAGACTTATCCTGTATAAGATGGACCACTGCCCTGATTGGAATTGACAATTCCTATGTTCCCAATATTTTTGGAACATTGTCAACTCAATGACTTCAGTATAGTTACTTCTGATTTATACTGGTTTGAGAGGGGAATCAGGCTCTACCCTTCTCACAAAACTGTATATAAATGTTAAAATGGATGTGAATTATCGTTCCCAATTTACACCTGAAAAAATAGGCACATACGTTAAATAACTTGCCTAAGTTCTTGTAATGATGCTTACTCTGTTGTATGATAACACCCTGTTAAACAGAACTGGTGAATGATTAAATTCCTGTATAATGGGTCTTAATGGGAGTATTTCGTTTCTGACATTTACCTGGCAAAGATTTGTAAACTTTTTAAAACTTACTAAATAAATAGCTTAAAATTACATGCCTAAGTGTCAAAATCAGGATTAGAACTCAGGAGGGTCTCACTCCTAGTCCTATATTCATTCCACTAGACCCACTGTCATGGTCACTGCACTCATTGAAGGCAGACTGCAAAACTCTAGAGTCTTTTAAAAATAAATTTGTTTCAGAATATACAGCTCGGCAGGCTCTCTAAGACAGTGACATAGTGATGTGACGATTTTAAAGAAATCTCACATTTAAATGTGAATAAGCTTGATGCAGCAATAGCAAGTTTTACAGGGGCTAGCTAGAATATGTGGTCCTGACCCCTCACTGCACTGCACCTTGTGAAGTTGTTTACACCAATGCATAGTGGATGAAAAACGCTATCATTCTGCTTTGGTAGAACACTACATCCACTTGCAATGCTGTAAATGATTCCAAGGCGCAGGGTAAGAGAATAAGGCCCTGTATGTATAATGGGGATCTAACTTTTTTGTAATAGAAGCGAGGGGAGTTTTTTTATTCTTGTTAGGTGCAGTATGATGATTTTCAAATATTAGAAGGTGGGGGTTGTTGTTGGGGGGGGGGTTAAAGTTCCAGATGTGCCCCTCGATTCCCAGGTTGAGATTTCAAACCACAAAAACGTCAAGTGCACAGCGGTAAAGGGTGTCCTGGGCAGATGATAAAAGCTAGTCCTAAAATCAAAGATAATATGAAGTTGTGGCAGTAACTTCAGACAGGGGCAATAACACCACTAAGGGGTGTTCCGTGGCAAAACCTCCCATCACGAATTCTCTCTCTCTCTCTTTTGGAAACAAAATCGCGCAGGTAGTTGCAAGGAGGTGGGGCCCTTTTAGTCTGACTGCAGCTCAAAGCAGCGAGGAGATTAGCCTGCTTGACGTCCCCCATCACCTCCCCTTTCTCGCGGCCTCATTTGCCGGGGGGGGGGGGGGGATGTGATTCAGTGGCAGCTATGGGAAAAGCCACCAAGAAAGGTGACCCCCCCCTCCCCCAGGTGCGCTGCAGCCGGTCAGGACGTGGGGTGAACCCCCCCCCGGCAGTCCCGCCCCCTCCGCGCCGGGGAGCAGCGAGCGGGGCGGGGGGGGGGGGGGCCGCCTCCGTCCTCCCGCCCCCCTCGCGGGAGCGATTTGTTTTTAACTGGTCCGGCCTTCAAACGACCCACCCCTCCCCCCACCCCGCTCCCGCCCGGCCTCACCTGCCAGCGCCAGGATCTGGGCCTTGTGCAGCAGCAGGCGGTCGCCCCAGTCGCCGGGGCTCTCGTCCTCGTCCTCCGCCTCGCGCGGGTTGCGGTACACCGTGTACACCTTCTGGTTGTCGAAGTCGAGGCGGGACGTGGGGCTGAAGTCCCGCACGCACGAGACGGGCAGCGCATAGCAGACGTTGTCCTCCAGGAACCGCACAAAGGCGTACATGGCGCGGGGGGGGGGGCGGCGGCGGCTCCGGGCCCCTCGCCGCCTGCACTGTTATTGTTCCTGAAAGTGCGCCTCGGCGCTCGGCTGAGCGCGCCTGGGCGCCCCGCCGCTGGGGCCGAGCGAGCGGGTCCGGGCTCCAGGCAGACCGGAGCAATCCAACGCAGAGCGGAGGCAAGCCCGGCTGGCGCGCGGCGCTCGCTCCCTGCGAAGGGCTGCGGAGCGGGGCGCGAGCCGAGCCAGTGCGCTCCAGCCTCCCCAGGAGCCGCTCGGCGGCTCGCCTGGCCCCGCGCATGGCCCCCCGCTCCCACCTCCTGCGGGGAACGCGGTGCATGCAACCCCCGTCCACACTGCAGCGCAACAGCCACACGAGCCCGCGGACCTGCACACGAGCTCGGGTGGCTCCCAAGCTTGGCTCTCGCACCCCCAGCAGAGGGTCCCATAAACACGTTACCTCCTGCAGCTTGTCTCGGCTGAGACTCAGTTATGAATGGTTTATTACACTCCATTTTAGGGCTTGTTTAGGCCCCTGAAAAGGATTCCCCCCGAAGTCAGTGGATGCTCCCCAGGATTAAGAACAATCCATCACAACACTTGAGCAGGGCCTTGATTTGGACTCACTGGAAAAACTGAGTTTACATTTAAGGTCTGTTTTTCTCAGAGCTGAGCGTACCCTCTCTTCAGGTGGAATCAGGAACAGTCAAGTCTGTTTGAATATCAAGCCTTTACACCTAGGATCTGGGACCTAGCTTAAGGAATTTGCTTCTGTTATTTATCTCCCCTTTCCGGAGTCACCTGGCCCAGAGAAGGGGGCTATTGGGAGAGGGTCTTCTCTTTCCCTCTCCTGGAAGAGTAGGGCCTGGCTGACTACAGCTCAAAATCATCCTGCTGCCTGGACCAAGATGATACAACTGTGCCCCGGGCAGGAACTAGGAGCAGTGGCGCCCCTGCCCTTAGTAACAAATAGTGGAGATAAATTCCTAGAAGCCAAATAGGTAGAACATATCCTGCCATAATCATAATCACAGGACAAACCTATTGACACTGTTCTATTTACTAAAAGAAAAGTCCTTTTTTAAAAAAAAATTTGGTTCTCAAGTTCCTACAAGATGGAGACACCTTCCTATCCTACAGCATTACCCATTGGTTATGGGTAGAAAAACCCATGCCCCCCGCTGACTCCTTATTAAAGGTGAAATGAGCTACTCACAGAAAATACAGTAGGACAACTGGGTCTCATCCTCCAAAGAGGACAGCAAGATGCAGAGGGATTGTGTGGGATCAAAGGGCTGAAAGACTCACTGGAGTCTACCATAGGTTTGGAAAACATCTGAGCTTCTGGATACTTATTCAAAGTGAACTGTGAATGTTTTGGAATTTACGCCAGGTGCATGCATTCACTTGTGTGCTCTCTAGATAGTATTCCCCTCTGTTTTAGAAGCGGGGGGGGGGGGGTGAGACAGTTAGCTCCGTGGTTTGAGCATTGGCCTGCTAAACCCAGGGTTGTGAGTTCAGTCCTTGAGGGGGCCACCTAGGGATCAGGGGCAAAATCAGTACTTGGTCCTGCTAGTGAAAGCAGGGGGCTGGACTCAATGACCTTTCAAGGTCCCTTCCAGTTCTAGGAGATAAATAAATTAATGGAGATATCCTATTTATATTTTATTATTTAAGCAGAGCAAGAATTATTTCCAGGGGATTATATTCAGTTCTGAGAGTCATTTGTAGGAATAACTTGAGAAGTTTAATATACAGCACATGAATCCTAAAAACAAGGAGCACTAGGTTTTAGTCTTACAAAATGCAACACAAACATAAAGTACCAAAACAAACAAAGCCAACCATGGTAGAAATTTTGTCCATATCTATATAAAGTACATAAAACGACCAGGAATAAACTAAACGTACAATGAAGACATATCAAACGGATATAAAAATAAAATGCATGTAGCTAACAGCTGTAAACTTCCCATATGCTAATGGGAGATTTATTACTTGAACATGGACAAAGTCTTCCATATCCTCCATTTAAGGTTTGGGATTTCAAATGCCACTAATTTATATTAACAAGCAGTGGAACATCACCAGGTTGGTGTGTAATTTAATGTCAAATAAAGTCTGCTAAAAGGCACAGATGAGAAATATAATCTAGCATTTGGGCTGCAAGGGAAATGAAATCTCAACAAAGATTGTGTTGCTGATCAAACAATAACAGCTGCTATAGTGATTGTATCTCGTTACAATAGAAGTAGGAAGAGCTGCAAAAAGAAACAACAGGACAAATTGATGCCTGGTGTTATTCCACTGGCTCCATTAGAGGTACACCAAGGACAAATTTGTCCCACACAGTTCAGTGGCTAGTGAAGGATTCGGTACACTGAACCTTATTGGGATTGTATTTCCATTGCAGCTGAAATATATTTGAAATATTGAGTACTGCTGTACAGCGAAAGAAAAGAGGAGGAAAATGGAGAGGTAGCAGATAACAGGAGGAAAGACGACAAATTGGAGATATGGGAAAGGGGATAATAGGGTTGAGTATTGGGAATAAAGTTACTCAGATGTCAGGAAGGCCTGGACAATTTGTCCTTAGGTAGGAAAACTAAAAGAAACGATGAAAATAGAAAGGTAAAAAGGTTAACTCCTCAAATTTCCACTAGCATTAGAGCAATTTTTAGAGTCCATTGGTCTTAGAAACACTTTAAAGAGACTATAAACTGCACATTTTACAAGGTCCAATTATGGCACCAGCTGCACAAATATGTCCAAGAGAAATCCTCTGGTTGGCAGTAGAAATGGTTTCAAACCCTTTGGAGAGGCTGCTCCACAATCCTCTGTAGACAGAGGGGCATTCAAGATGATGGGCTGCATGTTTACACCCCCACCTGGTCCCAACCACATACATAATACTAAATAATTATTTTCCTAAAGGAAATGGACACACTGTATTTCTGTTCCTCCTAGAAGGAAGATTGTTATTGGGCTTGATGCAGGAATTATTGGGTGAAATGCTATTGTCTGTGTTATGCAGAAGATCATCTATGGATTATCTAAGCTATGGTAGATCATCATAATGGCCTTAAAAGTCTATCAACAATCTGCATTAGGTAAAGTGAAGAATTAGCTGAACAGGGGAACCACTTAGAGACAATCCAGAAGTTCATCAGTCCTCCTTTTATTGTGCCTCTGTGCACCAGTTTCATACTGGGTATAAATCTCCATAGAGATCAGAGTTTGGTCACTGCTATTTTAGAAGGATAAAATCTCAGCATAAAGCTTACAGATGTTGCATTGCTCTTAACAGGGCATGGTTTCTAAACTCTTAGAAGGGAACAACTGGTTTCTCACTATAATTGAGATTTTCAACTTCCAACAAACTCATCCTTGACTTACCCATTCTAAAGTTGTAAATAATTATCTGTGAAAAACATTGTTGCATTGTTAAAATATGAACCCACAGATCAAAAAGTCTTACTCCAAGAGTCAGGAAACCACAAAGTCAAGTCCCAGCCCTTCCGGAACTTGTATAAAGAGAGTTCCAGGAAATAACAGTTCACCTGTATTTTACTGCTGTTAATTCTGTTGAAGCATTAAAGCCAAAGATAAAGTCTGCAGTTCTGATGTGCATACCATGTGTTTCACTTAAGGATGCATAATAAAAAGTCGGTAGTACTAAGCAAACAGTAGTAACCCTGGCACCCAAATCTCTTTTTGCCAACAAAGCAGTAAAATCAGGCTCACCAGTAAGGTGACCTCCATGTTCAGTGCTAAACCATACATCGAGGGAGGCTATATTGATCTCTTGTCACTTGGTGAAGAAATCCACATTTACCTTCAGCATCCAAGAGAAACCTGACTTATCATTGATAACCAATAGACCTGGACTACCCTTTTAAGGCCTTCAAAATGATAGCTGGAGACCCTGGATTGCCCAGGGTACATTACAAATTTTAAATGTGTTTTGGAGTGCTATATTTTTGTGTTGCCTTCTTGTAAATTTTGTAATTTACTTATATTCCAAGCATTGTATTTCATGCAATCAAACTGTCAAACACTGAATGAACCTTAAACAGCAAGTATACCCACAATTTTGCAAACAGTGTGACTGTCTATAAAATGTATAGCCTGGGTCTTGCCTTCCATATTATGCTCTTCCAGAGAGAAGAGCATAAAAGAGACACTAAATATTACATCCTAGATTTAAAAAAAAAAAAAGTGTTATATTTTTCTCTACACCAACACTATGGCTGAACTTACTTTAGCTATCACCATATTTTAATGACATTTCACATTTAGAAGAACTCAGAAATAATTATACACAAGAACTAGACAATCCCAAGTTGTGTGTGCATGCACACACATACAATTCACTGATGTGCTGGTTAACTTTTATTATTAAAGGTATGATTGCTAAAGCGTTCTGATCTTAAGTTATCCTGCCTTTTGGCACATATAGAATCATAGAATATCAGGGTTGGAAGGGACCTCAGGAGGTCATCTAGTCCAACCCCCTGCTCAAAGCAGGACCAATTCCCAACTAAATCATCACAGCATCTCTTTTTAAATCTAGGAATGTAACAATAAAACCTGCTTAATTCCACATGTAAATGAATCCTCCTCCTGTAAAGGTCACACACATTGTTAGCTCAAGGGAGCGGAACTAAGGTTTCCTGAGAGCTATTCACACTTCAAACACTTAAATAGTTTGGGGCATTTTTGATCACACAATAGCTGGATAGGAGGTCACCAGAATACCAGATTAAAAAAAAAATACAAAAAAAACTGAAATCCAGTCCCCATGGACCAGAGAAAAGAGACATATCTCTGTGTGTACACTTATGTTTTCAAGGCACTTCAGATACCATGGTAATGGGTGCTATATAAAAGACCTAGATTAGATAGGTAAATCCCTGAGATTTAGGTCTTCAAAATCCACCATCCCCAGATCCTTCCCACCAGAGGAGGTAGTGCACTGCTGCAGGGAGACTCAGCAACCAACACCTCCTGAAAAAGAGTGATCTAACCTTAAGTGAGGTTTAGGGTAATACCCATCATTCAGCTTTTAAATTAAATCCTTTGGCAGTTGAAGGTCTGTGCTTGCATCTTGGCAGTAATTTTGACAGAATATCCATTCAAATTAATGAAAGTTTAAAAAAACAACACCACTCTTGATCCATCCGCACAGGAGATATTTATGTCCTGGAGGCAGCTGGTATACTCTGTAGCATTAAAAGGGAATGATTAAGCAATAATGCCCAGTGCAGAGGGCACTTCCTGGCTGTTAATGACCATCTGGATGAGTTGAGGGTCGGAGGTGAAAGCAGCTAGTCATTAATTGCCAAGAAATGCCCGACCTGGAGGGCATCATTTCTATCAGAAGTCATGAAAATATAAAACATCAAGAAAACGTTTACTTGTGTGTTGGAAAATTAAGTCTCTTACAGAGAGAGCAATATCCATGGCAACATAGTTGAACTCCTAATTTTTCAATCCTTCACAGAGTAGGAGATGATCTAGGTGATCCCAAAGGCTTTTCCATGCTACAAACATCCTAGCAACTAATGGTGTAGTAACCAACAGGCAAGAAGAACTTGTTTTTCAAGGTGCCCTGTGCATAGTCTCCCACTTGCAGGATCTCTCTCTCTGGTACCACAGAGCTTAAGGAACCTTCTTGAAAGCAATGCATTGATTTGTTTTTTCTAAACCAGACTTCCCTGTGTTAATTTTACTAGTACTTAGATAGTTTTAAGGAATTTTAAGCACTTAGACTTTTCACCATTGCAGAAACTAGATTCCTCCAGACCTTCAATATCAAGAGGTCTTTTTAGTTTTTATTTGGCTAGAACTAAGGCCTTTTATGGTCTTTGGGCATTAGTGTAAAGGGAATGTCATTTCCACTCAATGTCTGGGATTATGCACTGAGTCCTGCTCTGCTTTAGCTAGGGTGACAATACCTGAGGGCTTTAGGGCTAAGGCAGTACTAATAGCCTATCTTCATAGTGTTTCCATTTTAGATATCTGGATCGCTGCTACTTGGAGTTATCCTCACACATCAACACAGCTCTGTTTTCTCTTGACTTGGCATCTAAATCTGATTTGAAAATTTCCATTCTGCAATCCTTTTTTTTTTTTTAACCACAGAAACCTTAACCCACCCTCTTGAGGGTTGCATTACTTGCTGGATTCACACAAGTGGGAATACCATAGATGAAAGAGAGGTTATGAACTATCTGCAATTCTTCCAGCACGATACCTCTGAATAGTCACATTACCTGTCTGCCTTTCAGTCTTCTTGGAGTTCTGATCTCAGTCATAGGACTCTTGGGTTTAGATGGGCCCCATGCTCTGGTCACAGCTCTGAACAGCCAGTGCTGCAAAGCAGTGCTCGTACAGTTCCATTAAGCACTACTTTTCTATAAGATTCTTGAAGCTCAACAATATCAGGGAGAGTATTTCTCAAATGTGAATAGAGACAAACTCAAAACTCTTTTCATATCTCAATACTATAACAGGTTTAGAACTGGCTGTATTTCAAAATAAGCCAGTTCCTACTAAATATTTCATTAACAACAACTAGTATCAGCATCTTTACAGTTAAAGAATCCACTGTTTTCTACCTGGCATAAGGATCATTATCACTATAGGCCTAATGATATCTTTGCAGGGTCTTTAATATATAAACATGTGTGTGTGCTACATTTCTTTGGAAGGCCTGAGGGAGTTAACATGAAATAGGGACAAGTCTCTGGAATATTTTAGGAAAATGCATTTTCCTGTAGTCTGTATTACTTAATAGAATTTAATCATAAAAATGTCTTTACACTCCTAACACCATCCATCCAAGCTTCTGAATATCTGAAAGCACTTTACAAACATTAAATGAATTTAGTTTCAACAACCTTGTGAGGCAATTCCTTACAGATTTAAGAAACTGCAACATGAAGCTATTAAATGTCAATGTCACATACATTAGTAAGGCACCATAAATAGTTCACAAGTTCACTCACCCCTAGGCACCCCCTGATGGCCAGGTGTGACATAGCAGCTGGTCACTCTGCTCCAACGGTTCCTCTTTCAGTGACTTGGCCCTCTGGCTGGACACCATCTTGAGTCCACCCCTTCTGTTCAAACTGAAAGTCCGCAAAACGTCTTCAAAAATCCTTCTTCCTCTCTGGGGCTCTTCCCCAAACTGTCTTTGCCTCAGCCTGTAGTCCCCTTGCTAAATATTGTAAAACTTGTGGTGGGCTTCTATGCCCCTTCATTGGGGCCAATAGGTGAACCCAATCCCATCCTCTACTGCAGGGCCACGTACTGAACAGCTAGGTCTCCTCCATTACATACACAACAGTTTAGCCTGGACCACTTCCTACCCTGCCTTTTAAGTTATCCTCTACCTCTCTTTCCTTACACTCTGAGCTTTCTATCAGCCATCTTTCCAAACCTTTCCCCAGCTGGGCTTTATCACCCCTTAAGCCTAGCTCTTGTTCCCATTATTGCTACCACCTTCTGCTCTTTATGGGGAATTGCCTGATTCCCTGTAGGTAGGGCTCATTTTGTAACCAGGTTGGCTTAGCCCCAGGCTCCCGCACGCAGGGGGCAAGCCACCTTATTACACTATGCCTCCCACTCTGTAGCTTAACCACATGACCTCCTCCTTCACAGGCTTCTGCCTGACTTGACTAGGTAGGTGATTCAAAAGCACAGCTCCTTTCTCTCAGGCCAGACAAACTGGAAAGAGTAACTCTCACCCATCACTGCCATGGAACCTGTAGCAGTGCACAACAGGGCCCCCTTAGCTCCTGCCTCTGTGAGGTCCACAAAGTCACTCTGAGACCCTGGGGTTAGTAACCACAGATGCAGTTTATTTACAGGCTTGGTCCCACCACCCTTTCACCACGTACAGTTGGCCCTTCACCATCTGCAGACAGGGTTGGACAAGGAACTGCTTCTACTCACTGCCTTTCTTTCTACTCCCCCTTCACTACCCTCCCCTGAGGCTTTTATACAGCCCCAGGCTAATTAGGCGACAGCTGTCTCTGCTTCCCCAATTAGAGCCAGGTTATCTCCAGCCAGCTCTAATTTATTTCCCTAAATGGGAGCTGGCATGACAAAAGATTAATCAGCAACCCTTTGCCCAGCACCCTGTCACAGAACCCCTAAGATTTGTCTACAGTAGGATCCAAATTGAAATTTTAAAACAATCCCTAGGAGGCCTTTGGGGAGCAGCAGGTGGCTTTCTAAATGATAAAGGAAGGCCTCAACTATCCCTGCTCCATTTATACAGCAGGGGGTTTCTCCTAGCAGAGAAACTGGGATCTGGAACTACCAGCCCAAAAGGATTCTGAGGGCCAAAGGTGAGTGACACCTTATCACACCTTCAAATAAAAGCCCAAACAACCTCTACTGTGGCATTTAACATTCTGAGGAGATTGTGAATAATTTTGGGGTAAAGAGGAATCATATGGAGAAGCTCCTCATGTCAAAATAGGTCACAAAGTATGGAGCATCTTCCTCACGTTCAAGACTGTTAACATCCCATGGGGATTGTTGTATCTGGAAGACTGCCAGCTCAAATGGACCCAGTCCCGCCATGTCATCAATATATTTAAGGGCATATTTATGTAAAACAAAATGCTCCGCATTTCATAACTAAAAGTGCTAGAGTTGTGCAAAACTGTCATGCTGGTAAAGTCAATAGGACTACCTGCAAGAGTAATATTCACTGACAAGAGTTGGACTTCCACCACTGGGCCCTTTATAGGCCCCCATGTATTTCTCCATAATAAAAAGTCCTATTTTTATTTTTACTTTTAAGAAACAGATAAACTAAAACCACCTTTGAGGAAGTGTAGGATTTTTTTTTTTTTACAAAGGCAAAATTTTCAGTTTGAGATTTCCTTTAAGTACTTTTTTAACATTAATCTGTTTAATGATGCTTTATCTGGTTCACGCATGGAATGTCATAGAGAGTTTAGTATATTTTTATGCAAATACAGCTGTGCAAACTAATAACTGAAATCTGCATTTTTTTCACATTTGCAGCATATTATACACATTTGTAATCTTTACTGTTTGTAACTTACATTAGCTTCTCTTATCCATAAAACAAAGCTCAGGTTATATTGCCTGCTGCTTAAATTTTTCTGCAAACATCAAAGCTGGACATTTAAATAAGCAACTTAATGTACACATTTTTATTCAGTTCAATATTCTGAGCTCTTGGTTGGAATAAGTATTCTCCAAGATGATTGCATAGAAACATACCATTCAGAATATGAATTGGAATATTCTTTCAATACTCTTTTCAGGGGGGATGATGTGATATTGAGATTAGGTTCTGCATATAATCAAATTTGATGTCCGTACTCATATACTTGTATAACTATTCCTTTATAAAATTTGTATGCAAAAACCCAGCAATCAAATATTTTTGAACATACATGGTGGGCAGCTACGCCATACTCCAGTCCGATGGAAAAATGGTGTCAGTGAATATAAGGGACTGTCAGGTGCACTGCAAGCTACTGAGATGGTTAAATTCATCATAACTATTGTCATTATTTTGAGGACAGAAAATACTGTAGAACCAGTCTTTCCCCAACTGCTAAAAGTGTAAGCAGAACTTGTATCCAGGACTTACATTCAATCTAGGTTTACAGGTTGATTCCTCCTGAGCTGTAAAGATTTGCATAATCCTTAAAATGGTCTGATATATAGATATCTTACTGATCACCTACATTTTCTAAATTTCCTCACTATACATTTAAGATGTAGATGGCTGGTAATAATATAGAGGAATGGGTGAGATGATGTGAGATTGTGCCCATTAAATAAAGGAAGATGTTACAACTGGTGGGCGTGACGGTATTTAAGGAGTGCAAACATGTATTATGCAAACACTGCAGGATAGGATACTTTGTTTTATATAGAACTATTTTGAATACTTTTGTTCACTTGTATCTATTTGGAGTTTTGTTTGAGGAACAGAAGCAGAGTACTATGGGAGCTCTGCAGGACTTTGCTTATAACAGCTAGCTGCTTAGAAGATGAGCTAATAAGGTTTGTAAGTGTTATGTTTTAAGTGAAATTTTCATTGATGAAAGGTGTGGATTGGCATACCTCTTACCCATAGATAGGGCCCTTCCAAATTCACGGTCCATTATGGGCAATTTCACGGCCAGAGGATTTGAAAATTGATCAATTTCTCGTTTTCAGATGTTTAAACCTGAAATTTCACAGTGTTGTAACTGTGGAGATCCTGACCCAAAAGGGGCTTGGGGCGGGTCACAAACCTGTTGAAGGGTGGACATGGTATTCCCACCCTCACTCCTGCGCTGCCTTCAGAGCTGGACAGTGGGAAGGAGGGGTTGCAGAGCTATCTGCAGCAGAAGAGATACCCAAAAGCAGCCCTGCAGGGAAAGAGCAAGTCCTGTCCTGCCCCAGCCCTGCCCATCCTAGCAGCTAGGAACCCCCTTTGCTGAGGCGCTCCCAGAAGCACAGGGAAGATTGGATCCAACTCCACAAGCCTCTTCCAGCTGCGCAGTCACAGAGAATCCTGCAGCAGGGGGAAGCACCCAGGGGTGGGTCTGGTTTCCCCATCCCCCACCCAAAGCAGTTGTGCAGGAGATGAACAATTCCTGTCCTTCTGGAGCCCAGCCGGAGCTATGGACCCCCTTTTGCTGGGGCACTCCTAGGATCAAGGGAACATGGGATTTCAGGATTTGACGTTGAAGGGCTTATTTCATGGTGCCTGGTGCATTTTTCACAGCCGTGAAATTGGTAGAGCCCTACCCATTGACCACAGTAGGAAGTGTATAGTTCCCTGCACTGTCACCATCGACCTGTCTTATCCCTGATCTGCAGGAACCACATCTACAGGTGAAATCTTAGTTCAGTCCAATGAACAATTCAGTCCCTGACCTGTGTAATGTCACTACAGACAAGGGTGTCAATAACTACCAATGAGGTGTGTTTCAATTATACTATGTCCGGGTCTACAAAAGGGACTGGACTAATTCCACAAGTGCATTTCACACAGACCACCAAAAGAAAGTGTCTGGATAACAATATGTTAGTAAACCACTTAAAATATTAATATCTTGCTCTTTTAAGGCCTGATCCAAATCCCACTGAAATCAGTCCTGCAGACTTGAAAGGCTTTTTATCAGGCCCATATAGCATTTTTATCAGTAGATCTCAAAGTGGGGTAAACATTCTCAGCTTAACTTTACACATGATGAAATAGAGTCAGACAGAGGTTAAGTGAATTGCCCAAGGACAAAGAGCAGTGAGTTGTACAACGAGGAAAGGAACCCAGGTCTCTCCAAATCTCACGCTTCAATCTATTACACCACGGCTGCCCCTTTATTGGTCTCTGACAAAGGTAATGCTAAAGATAGAGAAGGCTAAAAGGAGAAGTGAGAAATATGAATCATACACAAATCCATTGATTCCATCTCAAATGCAGTTGAAACACTTCCGAGTTCATGTTTTCTCTGTCAAATATGTTCTGAATGGACATTCTTATCGTTCTCTTACTTGTAGAGTATGATATACAATACTTCTTACATATTTGTGCAAGTTTGAAGAGAACTTAAGGTAGAAAGGAATAAAGGCTTGTTTACACACAAAAGATATTAACTATACAAGTATATTTAAAGTGGTACAACCCCCTCAAATGTGGAGGTAGTTATGCCAGTATAAAGGTGTTTATACCAGTATACCTTATTCCCATATGGCACCTTTCTAATGGAATGCCTGTATCAATGATAGGGGTTGCACCTGTCTAATTATTTTGGTTAAAGACTAAAACAAAATAAAACCACACTTCTAACTCAAATAGGTAAATTAGTACAAAAGATGTGTGTCAACCAGACCTAAGAACTAGAAAATATTGTGTGAATTTCCTCTGCCTTAAAATTCCTGTAATGTGGTTGAAATAGGGTGACCAGATGTCCTGATTTTATAGGGACAGTCCCGATATTTGGGGCTTTGTCTTATATAGGTGCCTATTGCCTCCCACCTCCTGTCCAGATTTTTCACACTTGCTGTCTGGTCACCCTAGGTTGAAATACATTTGGGATACATATTTCTAATATTTCACTGACTGCACATATACTGACCCTAGTGAACTCAGCACAATTCTATGATTTATTTTTTATATTTATAGGAACAAATGTATTTATTTATAGAAGGGTACTCATCAGTGTAGTGCAAGTTCACTTTGTATCCATAAGTGGCCTGACTTTTCTGAAATGCTGAGTTTCCAGTGACTTCAATGGAAAATCACGCATAATCAGCATTTTTGAAACATCAGACCTTTTCTTTAGCATCCAGATTTGAAAATTTTGGCCCTAGTGATTTATTATGCCAAATTATCTCTAGGCAATAAAAAAAGTTCCATAGTTTAACCTTTCGGATGATATATAAAAATACACACACAGACATCCCTAGAAGGCATTTGTCTGACAATCTGGAAAGTGCCATCATTATAAATGGTCAATAATTCAACAGTCTACTAAACTATACAATCAGAAAGAAAACAATTAATATTCCATTTGGACTGAAAGAGCAGCAGAATTTCAATTTTCTGAATGGGACAAGGAGTTCCAAATCAGATGCTAATTGACTCCAGTAACCACCACCTATGGAGCACAGTCAGGCATTATTGTGGGAATTAGACTACACAGATCAGCATCAGATGATCACAAGCAATTGTAAGTCAACAAGACAAGCTGAAGACATTTTGGCAATATTCTTAAACTGATGCAATGTAGATTTAATGACAGTAAAGACCTGGGATTAATATGTTAGACCAAAATCTAACAAAAAACGAATGAGTGTCCAGATCTCACAAGCAATTGTTCTCTTTCAGCTGTGTAGTTGTAGTGTGCATATGATTGTGGCATTTAAAAAAGATTTAAAGCAGAAATTAGCCCCCCAAACTGCATTCTCTGCCCCTCTCAGATTTTGACAGTTGAGTGTGTGGGTTTGGTTTTCTGTTTTTGTTTTAATCCTTCTGATGACCTCTGTGGAAGAGCTTTGGATCATTCATCCAGCATTAGTAGAGCTGGTGGACATTTGGCCAAAAAAAAATTATCCTCCCTGTAACGGGCAGAGTGGCCCCGCACTGGTACCGCAGGGGTTAACCCTTCTTTCTTAGCAGAGGAAGCCACACCGTGGAAGCTCTGCTGGGCATGTGCCAACTGGAGAACAGGTATAAAAGCTTGCAGAACACCTCAGTCTGGGCTGACTGCTGGAGGGAAAAGAGGCATGCTGCTAGCTCCTGAGGAAGGAGAGTCTATATGCCAGGATGTGGAAGCCAGCTAAGCCAGGACTCTCCCTGATGGAGGATGTCACAGTAGGAGGATAGACTGGAGGACCTCCTCCTGCAACAGAGAACCTGGCATTTATGGTAGGAAGTGACCCAGGAGAACTTCGGAGGCAAATGGTGTTAGAGCTGCATAAGTGCTTGGTGTGTTGTGGGTAGATCCCTGCTGAGTGGGTGGCAAGGGAAGCTTACCACTACCAGGGCCCTGGGTCAGGGCCTGGTGGAGAGGGTGGGCCCGGGTCCCCCTACCACCTCACCCCTGAACTGTGAAGGGATTGTAAGGACTCTGGCTGGTAGGCCACACTACCCTGCTGGTGAGGGGGATTGCATGGACTCTAGCCATTAGGCTGCATTGCTCCCATGCAGGGAGTGATTTATGTGGATTCTGGCTATTGGGCCACACCCCTGGGTACTTAGGGCAAGGTACACGGACTCCGGCCAATAGGCTGCACTACCTCGCCGTTAGGCCGCGACTGGCTGTCCACAGAGAGACTGGCGCGGGAACTTGAGTGGCGAGGTGCTGACACCACATCCCACCCCTGCCACAAAAGGGTGCTGCGGTACCAGGCCTGCCACACTCCCAAAAAGTGAGCTTGTCATTTGTGTATGTGTGTAAAATGTTGTTTGCCTGAACTTCGACACAATATTTTGAACCAGTCATTTTCATTGTCAATTTTAATTTGAAACAAAATTAAAATTGTTGTTGGTTTCAAATCACATATTTTGGTTTGTTCTTTGTTTTGTTTTTGAGTTTCAATTTTCCCCACCAGCACCACATTCTCATTTTTTACTTCATCCTATACTGGAAAAAAGTCTGAAAAAGTGTAAAAGAACCTTCCCACATTTTTTTACCTTTTTCATCTGGAAACATGTGGGGGTGGGAGAAAGTTACTTCTCTCTCTTCTTAAAAACTTTCTACACATTTCCAGTTGAAAAAAGTAGAAGTGTTTTTAATCTACTTTCTCAAACTTTTTTCTACAACTTTTCCCAGACGGAAAAGTATTTAAAAAAAAAAAAAAGCATTTCCCCCAACTTCTTCCAGTGGGGCAGAGAGTCAGCAGAGAAGGAGGAGGTGAAGGGAAGAGATTCAAAAATCTAAAACCTGAAAACCAAAATAAATGATAATTTCTAGTAGGATTGTTTTGTTTTGAAGTTTCCCGTAAAATGGGGAAAGAAATAGTCAAAAAAATGTTTTGTGGGGGAAAATAACTGACGAGCTCTAGTTATTAGTGCGGTTCTGTCAGGACTATGTGTTCACTTTACTAAATAATGGCACAGATTAAAACCTTAGCACTTTATAAAGAGAAGGTCACAAGGCTCTGCTTTTGGGGCAGGGCCGGCTCTGGCTTTTTTGCTGCCCCAGGCAAAAAAGCCTCCCCCCGCCCCCGGCGGGGAGCACGGCAGGGGAGGGCGGCAAGCCCAGCCGTGGTCCCACTCTCCCCGACCGGCTGGAGCGCCGGGGGGAGGGCGGCGAGCCCAGCCGCAGCCCCGCTCTCCCGGACCGGCTGGGGTGAGGGCGACGAGCCCGGTGGCGACCCTGCTCTTGGGCCGGAGCACCGCGCCGCACCCCTCCAGGTGCAGTCCCAAGCACATGCTTGGTGGGCTGGTGCCTGGAGCTGGCCCTGTTTTGGGGTGTGATGTGGTGTGTTGTGCCACTCCAGACCACACTAGATGCTGGTGGAATCTGGGCATAAAGCCAGCGTATCTGGCCCTGGGAAGATTAATGAAGTGAAAGGGCAGTAATCTGGTGGCATGAAGCTCATGTAGTGGCTAACTACGGACTTCCCTGCTGTTGTCAGAGGGTAGCTGAGTCCTACACCTGCTGATCAAAGGCTTTCATATCCGTCGTTTGGCGCTATTGCTAGCCAGAATAAACAGCAGCCTTCAGACTGCTCTAATCTACAGCTGAAGAGTAGCCCATCAGATAGGCAGTTTATGGTTGCACGAACAGACAGGCCACATCCCATTTTTCTGAGCTGTCAGTTCCTCCTCAGCCATGGCTGAGGATCTGGGCCAGAGTGCTGGTAAATAAAATAAATAAGATCAATCAAGAGTAAAATGGTTATACAGTAAAATATTGTTTGCATTAATCTGAACCATCATTGTTAGAAGAACTGATAAGGAACAAGAGAACCAAGCAAAGCAAACAGCAGCAATGACAGCAGTGACGCTACTGGTCAGCCAATGAAATTATCCTGAACTGCTGACCTGTTGTGGTTTATACACAATTTAATTTACGTATAAACTCCTTTGCACTCTGGGATCCAAGTCTCCATGAAGATTACCAATAGTATTTCTCCTCAGACCAATGCCACGCCATCTATTTATTTATTTATTTCTGAGGGAGCTTCTGATCAGGTCACCTCATTAATGCAGGTCTCGATTGTTGAGAAGGAAGTTAGTAGTTTCATTTCACAGTGAGATAGTTAAATTTCTATATGAGAGAAGCCTTTCATTTTTTTTATCCTTGATAGATCATTTCAACATGTATAACATCAAATCCCAGGAGATGCAGCTAAATCCTTGATTGTTTCTGAATGACCCAGAGCACGGTCTCTCAACCTTTCCTTTCTGAGACACCCCCCGCCCCCCAGCATGCTATAAAAACTCCAGGGCCCACCTGTGCCCCAATAACTCTTTCTTTGCATATCCAGTAGATTAAAAGCCAGGGCTGGCATTAGGGGGTAGCAAACAGAGAAATTGCCTGGGGCCCTATGCCACAGGGCCCACAAAGCTAAGTTATTTGAGCTTCGGCTTCAGCCCAGGGCAGTGGGGCGCGGGCTTCAGCGAGGCTGACACTTGTCCTACCCTCTGGTTTATTTTGGTGGCCCCCTGAAACCTGCTCGCAGCCCCCCAGTGGGACCCAGACATCTGGTTGAGAACCACTGACCTACAGATGTAACACAAGAAACTGGTGCTCTCCACTACACAATGCGTGACAGTTTCCTCTTGACTACATCATTTCTAGAGAACATAATAATAATGTCTTTCACTTTTATAGTCCCCTATATCAGAGGCTCTCAAAACACCTTATTTATAATTGAACCTCACAACAACTTAAAGTTGGCTATTATTATAGCCCGAAGGGGAAACCGAGGCACCAGAAGGTTAATAGTTTTTACTCAAGGTCACAAAGCAAGTCAGTGACAGATCTGGGATCAGAATCCAGGCATTGTGACTTTTGGTTTCCTGCTTTGACCACTAAATACTTTCCCCTGCTGTTTACAGTTTTTACTATAAACCAACTCGTGCCCAACCCAAGAGTGCATCATCCCATATTATGAGATGAAGAAAAAAAGGTAGAATTTCTTATCATCTAGATACATTTTTTTTTTTCTTGCCTCTGTTGCTTTGTTTAACTTTAAGTGCTTTTGACCTATAAGCTTCATTTTGCTTTTGTTACTTTTTCTTTTTTTGAAAAGCACATAGTCCTTTAATGGCTCACTATGAAAATAAACAATGTCTGGATTACAAAAGATTCTGGAACTCTGGCAATCGTAAATTAACTGGCCGGCAAAATTACAAATGCCAGTAGCTGATGTAATATTTTATATTACGTTTCCTAGATTTTATGAGAAGGTTATAGCCCTCTGCTGTTTCCTGTATGTGTTTGCAGCTTGTCAATCAATCCATTAATTAAATATTAAATTAGCAGAAAGGTCCTTGAAGGAATTTAAATATACATGTGGTTTCTTTCCATAAATCTCCAACACCACAAAATGTACAGAGGACCGTTTCAAAGGCAATTGGACGCCTCTGCAGTTTCTTACTAGAAAACTTTCTGTTCCTGGGATTATTGTTAGAAATCAAATTGTTTTGATATGCAAATTTACACCAATATGGCTCAAGGACCCTCTGACATCACAACTGTGCTAACTTTAATAATTGTGAGGAACTCTCAGTATAGTTTTTATTTCTCTTTGGTCTTCAGGTATGATAAATCAGTAAGCTCTGAACATACACAATATATTTTGTTCCTGTATCTATACTATTTTACATTGCAAGTTTGACCCAATGACGTTGATTGAGATGACCAGTTATATAACAGCATAAACAAATGCATCACTGTGTACACTTTTCTGGATAAGGGAGGCTTGCATTTTCTAATCTAAACAATCATGCCAACAGTTGCTACTAGATATAGCATTCACTACTGTGAGTAGCCCTATTGAAGCGATATGCAGTTTTCAGGACTACAATATTAGGCTTTGATTCTCAGTCTTAAGCCCATGTGTAATTTTGATATCAATGGGACTACCCCATGCACAAAGTTACTCTGCTTGATTTTTTTTTTTTTTTTTCCGGAATTAGGGCCTTAGATTGTAGACACTTTGGGCTTTAAGGAAGACAAGACATAGGACAATAGTTCACATGTGAGAGAACACGGGAAACAAGTACGAGTAAAGGTTCCTTGTAGAAGTGGGTTTTAAGAAAGGATTTAGAGCAAAGGGCATTTGGAGGACAAAAATTTGGAGACTAGTCAAGGATAGGTGTCTGCATAATTACAAGGCATGGAACACAGCGAGGGAGGAGTATATGAAGCAGAAGGGAGAGGAGATAATTGCAGAGATGTTACATTGGCTAAGACAATATTATGTAGGATTTTTGACATGAGGACAAAGAGCTTGACATTAATGCAGCAAAAGACAGGAAGGCAATGAAGGGATTCAAAGAGAACACTGTGTAGGTATAAGCAGCACTTTTAGGTGGCACTTTAGTTAAGTCAGAACAGGAAATAGTGAGAGATAGGAAGGCCAGAAAGAAGTCTGCAATAATAATGATGAAAGATCACTAATACATGAATAAAGAATTTAATAGTGTCGATAGAGAGGAAAGGATGTCTGACTAATAAGCATTAGGGGTGTTAGTTTATTATTAAATATTTGTATTTTTGTTACTGCTGGATCACCTTTCCCGCCCTGAAAGTAGCTTCTATACTCTCAAAAATGCCAACAGAAAAAAAAATTAAGGGGAAAAAAACCAATAATTTCCATATTTCTGACCCAGTGCATTCCACATCAGCGTTTCTTGACTTGCATCATTACACACACAGTGCACATGGCTCATGTTTTATTTTTAGAATATACTGCAGGTAGAAAAAGCAAGTTGCAACATACAGGTTCTCTAAGAAAAAATATTACAATAATTTTAAAATAGTTCTGAAGCAATCCTTGCAAATATCATATACCAATGACTAACATTCAACATCCTGTGATGGAACAAGCTGTAATTGAAGTAATGTACTTTCCTTAGTATAATATATAACGCTGTCTTTCTTTGATCCCATTTAAAGGATAATTTTTATGCTGCTGGAGGGGTCAGGATTACATGATAGAGGTATTTTGCCTAAATTATGTTATTTCATGAATTGACAGTTATTTAACCAAATCTCTCGGCGCCAACAGAGCTGAGTAAAACAGCTTATTTGCAAGGTACCATTGATGTACTCCTAGGATCCACTGAGAACATCAGTTACTATGTACCATAGCTATGGATTGCATATTTATTATCTTTTATTTATATTATGTCTGTCATATCTCTTGGTGCCCTCAGAAAAATTGTAAAACACATAAAAAAATCAATTCCATTGACAAAAATGTCTGCAATACTAAAACAAATCTTTCTTCATCCCCCAAAGAATCCTCTCCACTTAACCCATTGCATTAGAAAAGGCCTGAGTAGATAAAAATGCCTTGCAATATTCTAGCTGAAGGTCATTAAACTAAGGTTCTGCCTAGAGCAAGTAAAATTCTATGCTGGCTAACAGGTCAGTCCTGCATAAAATCCTGATATTATTATAATATATATATGACAATAAATGGAGAAATCAAAATTGTCAAAAATAGTTGGCTTTACTGTAGGGGACTGTAATGCCAGGTATAATATTACTTTACTAGCGTGAAAGTAAGGGCAGATCTACACCACGGCAGGGATTGATGCTCTGAGATCGATCCACCGGTGGTCGATTTAGTGGGTTTAGTAAAGACCCACCAAATTAACTGCAGATCGCTCTCCAGTTGATCCCTGTACTCTACCCCCAAGAAGATTTTCTCCCGTCAACCCCCACAGTGTAGATGCCACAGTAACTTGACCTAAGGTAAGTCGACTCCAGCTACGTTATTCATGTAGCTGGAGTTGCGTAGCATAGGTCGACTTACCTAGACGTAGCCTAATTATTTTTATACCATTATGTAATCTAGTATGTGACTGACTATTCTAAGGCTTGTGTTAAGGCTCTTGGCATGTTGAGTGTGAACTTGAGGTTTCCAGGGACCTGAGTAGACTCACTTTGAGTTGAGGGCTCATGCAATTAAGCCTTTCCCAAAAAACCCCTGCTTTCTGCTAAACACTGCAGGATGGTTTTTTGTTGGTTTTTTTGTTCATATTTGGTTGGTTGGGTATCTTTGTTTTTGGCACATATATATTGTGTAAATAATATCCCTGTAATTGGGATTTACACAGTTATGGACAGAATTGATTTATTTATTTTTTTTAATGGCATCTCTGGGTGCCATTAGAGAGTACAAAGTTTCTTAGAGATGGAATAATGAAGTACTACTTTAAAAGTCCGGATAGAATGATTCCCGTATGAAAGGCCCAGCAAAAGTATGGACAGAGGGACCAAAACCAAAGGAGACAGTTGTATTCTGAAAGCAACAATAATGCAGACAACTATCCTAGTAAACTATTGCATTGAGAAGGAGAAGATAACCAAATTAAGTGAGGGGAAGTGTGTATGGGTGGCAGTGACTCAAACCATAATCTAAATAAGAGGAAGGATTTAAGGTGAGATCCGAGGTGAGGGAGTTCAAGGTAGATACAGAAAATAATGCTAAAGAGCTTTGACACCCCTTAGCCCAACACCCAGCACCAAGTGTGGAGAGTCACACAAAGAATTAAAAAGGAGTGCAAGACTGGAGAATGGTCAGCGGAGTGGCTGGATATACGGTCCGAGGGAGATTGTTCCACCAACAATCAGAGACATTTTGAATTGGAAAGTAAGCCAGTGAAGAGAACTGAGGATGCGGAGTGATATGGCTGAGCTCCTGGTTCTTATGAAAAGAAAATTAAAGCATTTTGTTGCTTTACATCATTTAAAATATACACCCAATATATTAGGTGAGATCCAGGCCCCATAGACATAATTAGGAGTTTCTCTATTGACTTCAAGGATTTAACACATTGTTCATTTAGTATTTAGCTCTGTAAAGGTTTTGGGACACAATTACAAAATAAAGTTGAATTAGATTGTATCAGTCCATAAAACCCACCTGAATTACAAGTAACGTCCTTCATTACGGTAATAACGACCATACAGCCATACCCTGAAGGAAATTAGTTTAAAACAATAAAATAGTGAGGGATTAAACTCTTTGGACCCTCTTTCCCTTAACTAAAGGCCTGCTCTACAATAGAAAATGAGGTTGGTTTAACTATGTTGATCATGGAGGTGAAAAATCCACACCACGGAGCAGCATAGTTAAATGACCCAAGTCCCCATGTAGACAGTGCTAGGTAATGTCTACACTGAAGTGTTAGAGGGACAGCTGTGGCTCTGTAGTGTTTTAGTGTAGACAAGCCAGGCCGGCTCCAGGCACCAGCTTAGGGCGGCCAAGGGAGAGGGGCGGCACTTGCAGCAATTCGGGGGCAGCAGGTCCCTCACTCCCTCTAGGAGCGAAGGACCTGCCACTGAACTGCTGCCGCCGATCGCCGCTTTTTTTTTTTTTTTTTTTTTTCCGATTGCCGCCGCCGATCATGATCGTTGCTTTTTTTTTTGTTGTTGTTGCTTGGGGCGGCAGAAATGCTGGAGCCGGCCCTGAGACAAGCCCTAAAACTAGTACGTTTCTATTCAGTCAGACCTCTGTAATTCATAGCCATGCATGAGAGTAATTGACAGGTGTTAAGTGGCAACAATCATATACAGTAGCGTGCACATGCTACTGGATTTTTATTAATCTGAAGTGTTTGCTTTTTTTAATTGGAATGAAAATGGATATTGCAAACTGATTGAGATTAATTAGGTGAGACTTGTAATGGGGAGACAAAAAGAAGAATGAATCACTGTAGTTCCTGGTGCATTTATTTTCAGATCATTAGATCATTTTTCATCAGGCAGTTTGCAGAGCTGATGAACTGAAGCTATAACCAGCAAAAATTGCTCCATTTTCATCCAGACACCAGTGACTAAGCCAAACTAAATCATACAACACCTAACACTTAGCACTAACAGCAGGTTTATATGAAACAAACAACAAAATAAAGATCCTGAAATTTGATCAGCAATGAAGTCTTCCAGAAACCTAGGCAGGTCTGTCACCACTTTTACTCTAATAAAAGCATAAAAATAGGATATTATTCTATTCAAGTTGCCTAATTAAAATACATCAAGTAGTTCATTTTGTAAAAAATGGTATTGTTAACACTCACAATTTTATCAAGAGTCTCATGATATTTGATGTTTTATTGGAGTTGTGTGATTATGAGAAACTTTTCTTTCATTAAAAGAAGGGGAAGTTTCTAGCCCTGGTTGTGGCAGAGAAAAGCTTGACAGTGTGACCTGAGTGCACCATAAAGGCTCAAAAGCTAGAAAGTAAATGAACCCAAAAGGTATCGTTTGGCTTAAAAATTGAGGGTTTTTTTTTTTTATCTCATGATTTTTGAACATTTGGAGGTGGCAGTACTGAAAAGTAAAAATGGGAGGAAAGGTTTATAACATTTCAAAAAAGGTGCCCATCCCGTAGGTATTTCAGTGCCATCCCCTAAGTCGTGTGTCAATTCTGAAACAGAACTTTTAGTATGATTTACCTTTTGACTACAATGAAAAAATTCCATGTTAGAAATTTAAACAGAATGGGCCTGATCTGCAGCTGCTTCAAGGCAGCTGAGTTCACTTAATTTCAATAAAAAAATGGGGAGTCCTTGTGGCACCTTAGAGAGTAACAAATTTATTTGGGCATAAGCTTTCGTGGGCTAAAACTCACTTCATCAGATGCCTGGAGTGGAAAATACAGAGACAGGTATAAATACACAGCACATGAAAAGATGGGAGTTGCCTTACCAAGTTGGGGGTCAGTGCTAATGAGCCAATTCAATTAAGGCAGAAGTGGGCTATTCTCAACAGTTGACAAGAAGGGGTGAACCAAGGGAGGAAAAATCACTTTTGTAGTGCTAATGAGGCCAATGTAATCAAGGTGGCCCATTTCAAACAGTTGACAGAAAGGTGTGAGTATCAGCAGGGGGAAATTAGTTTTTTGTAGTGACCCGTCCTCTCCCAGTCTTTATTCAGGCCTGATTTGATGGTGTCTCGTTTGCAAATTAATTCCAGTTCTGCAGTTTCTTGTTGGAATCTGTGTGAGGTCTTTTTGTTGAAGAATTGCCACTTTTAATTTGAATTTAATTTTAATTTCAACAAAGCCGTGCTGATTTACAGCAGCTGAGGATCTGGACTACACCATTAGGTTGGTTTATGGAAGACAGTGACACTAGAGATCAGACATAAGTGAAACTGACCATTTCCGTTTTGTTGTGTAAGTTGAGACAAAGCCAAAACTAGGCTATTAATACAAATAGCTAAAATTGTAATCATCCAAGGTGTAACTAGTAACATGGGAAAGGAATTTTCTTTTCAAGTATCATTTTATTGAGCATCCCTTTAAGTATTTTTACTAGATGGTTCCCAAATTGCTCTAAACACACAGTTCACCCACCATTCAGTGGCCAAACTCACTGTCTTCTCAACAATCCAGAGAGTGAGACGTTTAAATGATAAGTCTGTATTATAGATCAGGGCTTTATGTCAATATAACTACGTTGGTCCAGGGTGTGGACAATCTACATCCCCGAGCGATGTCTTTATACCGACCTAACCCCCGCTTTAGACAGTGCTAGTGTAACCCACACACCTTCTGGGTGGGGTGTTCTGTCCCATCCAGTGGTACCGAGACCACTTAAAGAGGGAGAAAATGAGTCTGCTCTACAGCCTTAGCTAATAGCCAGTTGGCTTTTAGCTCACGTGGGAGAGGCTCATACACTAAGCTCCAGAGTTCGCCTGTTTGATCCCGCCCGCCGACGACCAGGGTCTGTCAGCGTTACAATTGGGGGCTCATCTGGGATTTCAACTGGGAAGTCTCTGAAGCTCAGGACGTGCTTCCTCAGCTAGGGGAAGTATGTAACCCACACACCTCCTGTGTGGTGTTCTGTCCCATCTACTGGCACTGAGACCACTTAAAGAGCAATTAATGAGTCTGCTCTACATAGGGTGACCAGATAGCAAGTGTGAAAAATTGGGACAGAGGCTGGAGGGGGTAATAGGAGCCTATATAAGAAAAAGCCCCAAATGTCAGGACTGTCTCCTATAAAATCGGGACATCTGGTCACCCTAGCTCTACAGCCTTAGCTAACAGCCAGTTGGCTTTTATCTCATGCTGTAGAGGTTCATACACTAAGCTCCAAAGGTCCCCAGTTCAATCCCGCCTGCTGGTGACCGGGGTCTGTCAGCATTGTACTATTTTTGATGGGAAGGCTTCTCCTGTCTATATAGCTACTACCTCTCAGGGAGGTGGCATAGCTATGCTGAAGAGAGAAGCTTTCCTGTCAGCATAGGCAGCATCTTCACTAAGGGCATGTCTACACTATCATTTATGGCAGCAAAACAGATGTCACTTGGGGGTGTGAAAAAACACACCCTGAGTGGCATAAATTTTGCCAGCATAAGTGGTGGTGCGCTCAGCGCTATGTCAGTGGGAGAGCTTCTCCCGCTGACAGCCACTGCTGTTCGCTGGTGGATTAATTAAAATCAATGGCAGAACTCTCTCCCATCGGCACAGAGCAGCTATACAAGAGATCTTACAGAGGCACAGCTGCATTGGTACAGGTCTCTAGTGTAGACAAGAGCTACAGTTGCTCTGCTGCAACGCTGTTAAGTGTAGACAAGCCCCAAGTTCCACTCTAACCCCTTCCTCAGGCTTGTTTACTCTTAGGATTGTTCCCTCAGAAGTGCTCAACCCACACCCAAGATTCTTTGTCATGCAGAGAAAGAAACTCTCACCACCCTTATAACCAGGGGAAATAAAGCCTGCATGAGTCAGTAGAAACCACTTAACCCTTCCATCAGGATCAATACCTGCTACAGTGCCAGCCTGTATGTTAGCATTTGAAAATGTATATTTTCTGGCAAGATACCTACTCTGTCTTGCCAGACTTTGCATTTCCCTCTCTGGCAGCATCAGGGCCTGAGTTAAATCAGCCCCACAATAGACAGTGTTTGCCTTCCCTCTCTGTATTCTCTTATTACTTTCAAAGTAGGCCTCCGGATAGGCCCAGGGAGGGTTCCTCCAGCAAACAAAAAGAAACCAATTCACAAACACACACAAAAATAATACCTTTCCCCATCCCCTTGCAGGGGTGGCATTGTTCTATTGTTGGCCCCAGGGTGTCAATCCTTCCTTATAACAGGCACTCAGCTTTGGTGGTTAGCCACTGTAGGGAGAAGAGCAACCTCTCACCTTGGGGAAGCCTATCTTCCTGCTACCTTGCAGATGCTTGTCTTTTCCCCCACCTCTCTAACCAGAGAAGGGGCTTTTAAAGGTCTCAGGCAGCCCTTAATTGGACTGAGGTGTCCTTAATTTCCCCTTCTCAGCTTATAGGAAAAAGGACCTTTATCATTTTAGGGCTAACATACTTGTTTTCCACCACACTCTTGCAGCGAGGAGCAGTGGGCACTGCCCAGGGTTCTCTGTTCAGTGTCTCCTTCATGTTTCCTACTTTTGACCCTTTGACCCTCACACCTGTCCGTTTTTGTTCTGTTGTTCCCCATATTTATGAGGGGGTTCAGTGGCTCCTCCCCTTAGGAAGAGTGTGCCCGCCCACTTCCTGGAACCCAAGGACCACTCTCTTGCAGCTGCCCAGTCTGACTGTGTCACAATTTGTTGAAAAGATCATGCAGAGCAACACAACTGCAACAAATTACAGTCCCAACAACAGAACAAAAAGCTCTGAATAATTCCCACTTCTCCTGATCCGGAGCCAAGTGTCAAAAAAATGCTGTCATTCTCATCTTCATCTATTTGCATTTCCCAATCCTGTGAACAATTTTCTTCCAGCAAGCCCAATACTTGCATCAAAACAGGTTTACTACAGCTACAACAATATTTTAAGCAGAGGAAAACTAACAACGGCATCTTTCTCTCTCCAGTCGAACTGCTGAGGGTTCCCCTGTTGCGATTCTTGTAAGAGAAAAATGACCTATTTTCAAGTACACACAAAGTAGTAGTGAAAATAAACCAAACTGCTGGCTGCAGTTCATCAGATATTATAGAAACCCCCATCACCTGCAGAAAATGTGATCCCACATATGTGGGATAGATCATAACTGAGTGCCAGAGGCTCAATGGGCATAAATTAACAGTCAGAACCAGTAAGGATATATATATACACGTTTTCCATTGAGTTTTAGCCAGCAATCGCTGAACTGTACTGCAAAGCAGCTGAACTACTGAGCCGATGCAGTTTAAATGAAACCTAGAACAAATTTAGTATTTTCAAACTGGATATTAGATACTGAGAGGATCTGGATTCTTTAATTCTCTTTTTAAGGGCCAGATCCAACTCCCATTAAAGTCAATGGCAAGACTCCCCTTCACTTCAGTGAGAACTGGATCAGAGAACAAACCAAGCCTCCTGACCATTCTCTGTGATAGGGCGTGCAGTTGTGTGGTCCTGCCATTTGTGTTCATTTAAGAGATCCCATCACAACAGTAGAGTGTGCTAACTCGGATGTCCTGGCCTGCAGGCTGTTTTCACTGGTGCCGCTCAAGCAGCTGCACACGTGATTGCTTGGCTAGAAATCTCCCTAGTTCTCTGAAGCCCACTCATTTCCCTCCTTTGTCAGGCCATCCAACCGGGTGTTGAGTATACTGGTCTGCAGGGATTTGTTCTGGCTGGGTCCCATTCTGTTCAATATTTTCATCCGTGATTTAGATAATGGCAGAGAGAGTTCACTGATAAAGTGCATTGGAGGATAGGAGTAAGATTCAAAATGATCTGGACAAACTGGAGAAATGGTCTGAAGTAAACAGGATGAAATTCAATAAGGACAAATGCAAAGTACTCCACTTAGGAAGGAACCATCAACTGCACGCATACAAAATGGGAAATGACTGCCTAGGAAGGAGTACCGCGGAAAGGGATCTGGGGGTCATAGTGGGTCACAAACTAAATATGAGTCAACAGTGTAACACTGTTGCAAAAAAAAGCAAACATCGTGCTGGGATGTGTTAGCGGGGGTATTGTAAGCAAGACACAAGAAGTAATTCTGCTCTATTCCATGCTGATTAGGCCTTAACTGGAGTATTGTCTCCAGTTCTGGGCACCATATTTCAGGAAAGATGTGGACAAATTGGAGAAAGTCCAGAAAAGAGCAACAAAAATGACTAAAGATCTAGAAAACATGACCTATGAGAGAGAGTTGGAAAAAATGGGTTTGTTTAGTTTGGAGAAGAAAAGACTGAGAGGGTACTTGATAACAGTTTAAGTACATAAAAGGTTGTTACAAGGAGGAGGGAGAAAAATTGTTCTGTTTAGACTCTGAGGATAGGACAAGAAGCAGTGGGCTTAAATTGCAGCAAGAGCAGTTTAGGTTGGACATTAGGAAAACCTTCCTGTCAGAGTAGTTAAGCACTAGAATAAATTGCCTAGGGAGGTTGTGGAATCTCCGTCATTGGAGATATTTAAGAGCAGGTTAGACAAACATGTCAGGGATGGTCTAGATCAGTGGTTCTCAACCAGGGGTCTGTCAAGCAGGACCCGCATCAGACTCACTGGGACCCAGGGCAGAAAGTCAAAGCCCCACCACCTGGGGCTAAAGCCTGAGCAGCTTAGCTTCATGGGGCTCCCTGTGGCATGGGGCCCCAAGCAATTTCCCTGTTTGCTACCCCCTAATGCCAGCCCTGGCTTTTATATGCAGAAAGTCAGTTGTTGTGACACAGGTGAGCCATGGAGGTATTATAGCATGCTGGGGGGAAGCTCAGAAAGAAAAAGGTTGAGAACCCCTGGTGTAGATAATATTTAGCCCTGCCTTGAGTGCAGAGGACTGGAAGACCTCTCGAGGTCCCTTCCAGTCCTATGATTCTATACCCCACCTGCCGGAGAAATAACTGGGGGGAGAATATCATCAAAAGTTGTAATCTAACACTTCCAAATGTAGGCACAATGTTAAGCACCCAAAAAGGGGGTTTCGTACTTGGTGATGCCAAGCTCCCGCAATCCCAAATTAATTTAATGGGAACTGCAGATGCTCAGCATCTTTGAATTAAGTATCTAGATATAGATTCAGGCCTTAGAACAGCTAGGGCCAAAATTAAATCCAAGCTATCTCCATCAATTGGCTAGTTTTTGTCCTCACGGTATAGGCTGGCAGCCACTTGCAATGACTTTGACCACTCAGGTATGTCTCCACTACCATTTATGTTGGTATAACTTATGTTGCTCAGGGGTGCGAATAAGCCACCCTGCTCAGCGACATAAGTTACGCTGACCTAAGCACTGGTGTGGACAGTACTGTGTCAGTGGCAAAGCTTCTCCTGCCGACATAGCTACTGCTGCTCATTGAGGATGGATTAATTAAGTCGGTGGGAGAGCTCTCTCCTGTCAGCTTAGAGTTACTACACTAGAGGGCTTACAGAGGCACAGTTGCATCAGTGCAGCTGCACCATTGTAAGCTCTCTAGTGTAGTCATAGCCTTAGTCTTGAACTACTTACTTGGCAAACAGTAAAGGAGGTGTGTTACTTGATTACAGTTTGCCTGTTTATCTGTACAGAAGAATGGACTCACTGATGGTGCACCTCCTCATAACTGGCATGGTGTAGCAGGCACTTTTTCCATCTGGCACCCCCTGCTGACAGCCAGTGTGGCTCTGCTGTGGTCTCTCTTCTCATAACCCAGCCCTCCAGGCAGGTTACAATGTACCCTTTTGGGGTAACAAGTCCAGCAAATAAAAATCCCCAAGTCTTTACAATAAAGTCTTCTGCCCTAATTTGTGCCCCCAAAGTCTTCACACCCTTCTCTCAGTGCTTTCAGTCATTGTTGTCTCCTACTCTGGGCCTCTCATTGCACTGAGCTCCAGTCCAGGGATCCTAAGATGTCTCCCTATTCAGCCTCTCTCAGGTCTTCTCCCTCACAACCTCTCTAGGTTCACTCTTCTTTCAGGGTAGGACTTGCAGGGCTCTCCCCTGGAATACCTTAACGAACACCCAAACCATAAAATATAAACATAAACCTGCTTCTTCCCTCCTTGGGCTTTACTTTAGTCCCTCTCAACTTTTCCCTACTCTATTCACCAACTGAATACCTCCCAGGGATCTCCCTCTGAAGGTCCAGTTCCTCCCCTTTGGTCAGGGCTTCCCACCAGAGCCTGCCCCACTCTGATGCCAGTCGAGTCTCCCCCAGCCTCCTGCCAGACTTCTCTGTTCAGAACAATAACTCTCCTTCTGTGCTTCCTGCTTGACCCTGCCAGGCTCTTGACTCTCTAGTCCCAGAAAGTGACTGCAAGGTTCCTTTCTCTCCTCCCTGCAGCCCCATTCTGCTTCAAACTTCCTGTTTAAAGGAACCACCCAAGTATTATCCCAGCTGGAATGCATCATTAATTAAGCCTGGCCCACCTTCCAGGTGCAGCCAGGTACCATAACGGGCCTCTCAGGCCCCCATGAACTGTTTGAGCCTGTGTGAGGTACACACTCCATCATAATCACACTGTTGTACCTTGTCATAATCATATACTGTAGGTAGGGAATGTCTGTTTTACTCATTTGTATGATGCCTAATACAATGGCTTCTTAATTAATACTGGGTCTTCTAGATACTGTTAAGCACTGCTGTAAAAGCTACACCGAGGAAGCCATTTGGAGCATGCAACACATTACTGATCCTCCAATCCCAGGAATTATGCTACATATTTTTGAGCTCCATCTACTGGTTTCTTACCTATTAACATACATGAGTGCTGTATGTCTGTATGTAACAGGTGCTACCACATTATGAATAAATAAAAATCTGTTGGTCAGGAGGAATTATATCCAACCATCTGGACTGGTATAAAAAGTTTATGAGAGAAATGTCAAATATTCTTGTGATTTAGCCAGCAGTGCTCCATGCCTCTGACTACACTAGTTCTGTGCACAAAAAATCACATAAAAACACTATTTTTGCTGGCCTTTGTGACCCATATTTTTAAATATTTATTCACATTCACTTTTTAAGGGAGAGAAATGCATGTAATTTGCACTTTGGAATAAGTTGGAGGTGTCCGTGAGCTGCATGCAATTTCATGGATGGCAGAATACCAATTTTACTTAAATGACAGAGCCCCCTAATGTGTCTTATTTAAATGACCTGAAAATAAGAGATATGAAGGCATAAGAAGGAGCAAAAAAATGAACCTATATATTTTAAACCCAGCGCAATTCAATGATATTTTAGTGTGTATTTCACTGTATGCACCAGATTCACCCTCTGAGGTAGCAAGCTTTTTTGCATTATGCCTCTTCAGAGTGGGCATTTCCATCATAAGCAATGCAAAACTCTTGTGGATATATACAGCATGCCCTTAGGGTGAAATTCATGACACCTCTACAAAGCCCAGTAAGTAAGTTTTGTGCAGGGGGACTACTGGGTGGTTAGCTGGGTGTGTGTCAGAGCTCCCTCCTATCTCCAGCCTCTAACCTGCAATACGGCTGTGACTTGAGATAGTCAGACCCTGAAATTCCTGTTCTGTAGAAAATTCAGACATTTTTATTTTTTTCCATTCAAAAGAAGAATGAAAAATCAAAATTTCCCACATGAAATTCTGAAATTTCATTTTGGGAAAAATGAGACATTGTGTTTCAACCTTATTGAAACATTTTGTTTTGATAAGATTGAAATTGTTTCAGTTCTCTCATAAACTTCACTGAGTCAACTTTTATGCTATGCACAATATTAATATAGTCAAAACATTTTGATTATAATATTATATTATGTCATGTTTAAACATTTTGAATTTTATATAATTAGTAAAGCAATATAATCAGAACAAAATGTTTCAATAAGATCAAAACAAAACATACTGGCTATAACAAAATGAATTGTTTCAATCATTTTATAATCAGAAATTTGGACAAAATTAATACATTTTCATGGAATGTTTCAGTTTCTTCAAATCAGCATTTTCTGATGGAAAAATGTTCCACTGGAAAAATGTTGACCAGTTCTAGTTGTGACACAAGCATGCCCTTTATGATGGGATTTTTAGCTACTGGATCCATGTAATCATGAACCAGTGACCACAAGCTGTCCAGCCCCCAGCCTCCACCCCACCCAGCCTCCATGCACTGGCCTATTCAAAGCCATCAGAGAGCACAGCTGCATTCCATGCAGGGGAAAGATCCTATTTTAATTTCATCACAGCGGTGTTTAGATTCCACAGGAAATAGGCACCTGCAGCAATTGTTAGCTTTAGCAACCTGTACTACCCAAAGTAATTTCTATCCCTCCTTGCTGTTTACACTTTTCAAATACTTGTAGACTCTTATGTTTCCCTTTAGTCATCTCTTAGCCAAGTAAAATACATTTTAACTCCTTAAATATTTCTTAATAAGTCCATCCTCTCCTGTTCCTTAATCGTTTTGTTTTTCCTTAATGAGGTGCCCAGAAAGGAACAAAATATTCCAGACGCAGTCCCACTATACTGTCCACCAGGGGCATTTTATGGCTGTTTTGCTTCTTCTCCTACTTCCTTCTGAGTTTTGGTGGTCTTTTGCTTTGCCCATTCCATTTGCCCACATCTCTGACAGAGTTCCTCCCAGGCACTGTTATCCAGTTCCCTAATCGGCCTTCCCACCTTGCCCAGCCTCCATCTCCTCAGGGCTCCTGTTGATGTCACTACATTTTTCTTAAGGCTTTGCCTTTCTCCCTGCAAATGTCCAAGGGTAACTGCCATGGAACTTCCCAATACCAGCTGTCACTCCCAAATGCCACAGAACCTCAGGTTCCAACATTCTGTCCTTTGCCTTAGATAACTCTTTCCTCCTCTTTGCTGGCCTACTTCTCTATTTGCCCCATCCATCAAAATAATATGCCTCACACACTGCTTTCTCAACACTCTCTCTTTGAATTATTTCACTGGCTTCTCCTTGCCATTACCACCATATTAAAGCTTCTCATCTCCAACTACAAAGGTCTATATTCTGCTCCTGACCATGTCTCGGCTTTTATTTCCTCCTACTCCACCTCCTACTTCCAACACTCCTTCCAAGTTTCCCACTAAACTGCCCTTTTAAATCTGTCCATTCTTTGCCCTTTTTCTGTGCCAAGCCTTAGGCGTGAAACTCCGGCTCCACCCTCTTCATTCAGTTCTCTTCTAAAAGGTACTTTTCAACTATGTACCTCACTGCTAATCCATGGAAGTAAGTCAAAAAATATGTAACGTAAGAAAACTTTTTTTTTTAAATGTATACTCCCCTGAAATTTAACCACGATCACTAAATCACATGAACCACCATTTCTTCATCATGATGACTGTTCTGGTTTCATAGATTCTAAGGCCAGAAGGGCTCATCTAATCTGACTTCCTGCATAACAAATTATAGAAATTTCTTGAAACAGTTACGGATTGAACTAGAGCATATATCAAGAAAAACATCCAATCTTGATTTTAAAATTGCAAGTGACGGAATGGGGGGAGGGGTTGGATAAGCGTGGGAGTCCTGGGGGGCCTGTCAGGGGGCGGGGGTGTGGATAGGGGTTGGGGCAGTCAGGGGACTGGGAGCAGGGGGATTGGATAGGGGGTGGGGTCCCAGGGGGCGGTGGGAGGGGGCCCAGAAGGGGGCGGTTAGGGGACAAGGAGTGGGGGGGTTGGATGGGCTGGGGGTTCTGAGGGGGACAGTCAGGGGGCAGGAAGTGGGAGGGGGCAGATAGGAAGTGGGGGCCAGGCTGTTTGGGGAGGCACAGCCTTCCCTACCCGGCCCTCCATTTGCAACCCCAATGTGGCCCTCGGGCCAAAAAGTTTGACCACCCCTGCTCTATAACAATACTAACTCTTTCTTATAGCACTTTACATGTTCAAAGTACTGTACAGACATGAACAAGTTAATCCTTACAACATCCCATAAAGTAAAAGGGTAACTATCGGAAATCTGAGGCAGGGAGCTAGAACATGTTCTTCAAGGCCACACTGTAAGTAGGTGGCAGAGGCAGAATTAGAATTCAAGCCTCCTGCAGACTACGCTGCCTCCATACTGGCATCTTCTACTTTAGGGGTAAAATCTGTGCTTGGCGAGAGAACATGCTCATAACCCCAGTTAGCTAAATTCCTTGTATCTCAATCCCATTTCTCTTTTTATGACTTTTCCTTACTTAAATTTGAAAAGATCAATATGCATCAGCTTGGCTCCTGTTGCTAAATTTCTTTAATTCTTGTTCTTGCACATATCTATGATTTAGAGTAATAATTGTACCTTATATTGGTATTTCCATTCTCCACGCCATCCCACTTCTTAAAAAGAAAAATCCTGTGATTCTACGCAAAGATTTAACAATTTTACAAACCACACTACAGCACCATTTATCAGATGCATTAATATCCACTACCTGCCTCAGATAGTGAACTTATGTGATGTGTCCTATCTATCTCATAGACTAGATCCCACTGAATTGTCAAACAAAATACATTGTTTGGACAGTATAGTTACTTACGTGGTGGTTCGTCCGGTGCGAAATTCCGTATTTCCCTCGGTCTCCCCGTGGGAGCTGTGATTAACTGTGCAGATAACACAGGTGCCAAGAACCTGTACATCATCTCCGTGAAGGGGATTAAGGGGCGCCTGAACAGGCTGCCAGCTGCTGGTGTAGGCGACATGGTCATGGCTACTGTCAAGAAGGGCAAGCCAGAGCTCAGGAAGAAGGTGCACCCGGCAGTGGTAATTCGGCAGCGGAAATCGTACCGGAGAAAAGACGGGGTGTTCCTCTATTTTGAAGACAACGCGGGAGTGATAGTAAATAACAAAGGGGAAATGAAAGGCTCAGCAATCACAGGCCCCGTGGCTAAGGAATGCGCAGATCTGTGGCCCAGGATAGCCTCCAATGCTGGCAGCATCGCATAAACCTGCTCCATCCTCATTGTAAAGATTACATATAAATGAGGTTCTTCTAGGGTATTGTGTCTACAGAGTGACACCATGGGGAAAGCACATGACTTGGTGCAGGGCTGGCCTTACCATGAGGCAAACTGAGGCGGCTGCCTCAGGTGCCAGGCTGGGTGGTGTGGGGGGCACCACTAGGACCCAGAGTGTAGAAAAATGTGTCTGCTGATGGTGCATATGTAATCTCTTTGCTCTAGATGCACAGAGATGGTGGAGTGCTGTGCTGGAGGAAGGAGGGCACAAGAGACATAACAGGCAGGCAGGAGAAAAGGTGAGAGGGAATAACAGAAAGCAGCAGAAGCCGCAGGGAGAGAGAGGAGGAGGAGCCTCTTATGTACCTCTCTAGCACCCCCAGGAGCCTGGACTGATTAACACCAGCTTCTCAGGGAGCTTCCTGTTTTCTGCTGCTGCTTCCCTGAATCCACTTGAGGAGAACAGGCAGTCAACTGAAGTAGTAGGAGTCAGTTACACCCTTAAGACGCTGATATCTTCCCTCACTCAGGCCCCGCTACCAGCCTGCTTATTTGTCCCCTTCAATTGAGTGTTGAGAGCCACTCTAGCTGGCACAGAACAGCAGTCATGAGTGAAAGAAGAAAACGCCCCTCAGGGGCAGCATTCAGAAAAAAAAGAAAGCAAAGGAAGCTTTTCTATCTAAGCAGGAAGGCGCTCTCCTGAGATACATAGACACAAATGTTCACGGTGAGCCTTCCGGCCCCAGTGAGGATGTGAGTGGTGAGGAGAAGCCTGATCCTCCAGTTAGCCAGAGTGCAGTTGACCTGGCAGCTACTGCAGCTTCCATATCTCCATCTCAAATGGCTGTAACCATGCACATTCCTGAAGAAAGTGTAGATCAGAAAAGTGTGTGGTGGAGGTGCAAGAAACAGCTGCTGCTGAGTTTAGTTCCTTAAGTCTAGATGATCCAGGATTGTGGACCCACTTGAGCAGTAGCCTGAGGGACTTCCTTGTACTGCATGGGCCACAGCAAGTGAAAATCTTCATGTTCCCCAAAGACAATGAAAATAGAAGTTTCCATCCTACACATTACTGGCATGAAATACCCAATGGTGAAAAAGTGGAGGGGCCATGGCTTATGTACTCAAAAACTCAGAATGTTGCAGACTGTTTTTGTTGAAAACTCTTCCAGTCTAATGTTCCAGGCACATTGGGTTCTACAGGAACAAAGGACTGGAAAAATCTGGCTAGAAATCTGGCATGCCATGAGAAGGCAGCAAATCACCAGAGAGCATTGTGATAGGTGGAAAGAGCTTGAGATGAGACTAAGGTTAAAGGCCACCATAGATGATCAGCATCCATAGAAGAATGCATCAGTCTCTTTACTGGCAAAATGAAAAGGCTCATTGCCATTGTGAGAATGCTTGCTATCTAAAACCTACCACTGTGTGGCACTTCAGATCAGCTGTATGTGCCAAACAATGGAAACTTCCTTAAAATTGTGGAGCTGATGTCTGAGTTTGATGCTGTACTCCAGGAGCATCTAAGAAGTCACCACCCAAGAAATGTGTACACACCACTACCTTGGAAAAACAATTCAAAATGAGATCATACAGTTACTGGCAACAAAAGTCAAACAGAAGACGGTGGCAGATCTGAAGTTAGCAAGATATTACTCTGTTATTCTGGACTGCACACCTGACATCAGCCATACGGAACAAATGACTTTAATGGTGCATTTTGTAACAACAACAGAACCTAGTGAAAATATCTCTGCAATGGTGACTGCCAGAGAGCATTTTCTAGAATTCATTGACATTGATGATACTACAGGAGCTGGTATGACAAATGTGCTTCTTAAAAAGCTGGAAGATATGGGAATTGCGATTGCTGATACGAGAGGTCAGGACTACGATAATGGTGCCAACATGAGAGGAAAGAACAGAAGAGTGCAGACACGGATCCGAGAGTTAAACCCTCAAGCTTTTTTCGTCCCATGCAGTTCTCATTCATTAAACTTGGTGGTCAGTGATGCAGCATCGGCCTCTAGTGAGGCTGCTGAATTTTTTAATGTAATTCAAAGCATCTATGTATTTTTCTCTGCATCAATCATCAATGGCAAATTTTGAAGCAACATCTGGGAACACCCTCTCTGACACTGAAACCACTGAGTGCCACACGATGGGAAAGTTGAGTGGAGGTGATAAATCCTATCAAATACCAAATTGGGAAGATAGATGATGCCATTATGGAGGAGAATGCTATGACAGGAACTGTTCGTGGGAGAATTTCTGTGTGACTTAGTGTTGTGGCATGACATACTGTTGTAAGCAAGAGTCTCCAAGGTGTTGACCTTGATATATCTGGAGCAATGGAACAACTGGACAAAGCAAAGTCATACCTACAGTCTTACCAGTCAGATGAAGGATTTCAAAACGTTCTGAAGAGTGCACAGAAGTTGGCAGAGGAACTTCACACTGAAGCTATTTTCCCACCCTTTCAAGAATACAAGAGTCACCGAAGAAGACAACATTTTAATTATGAGGCATGGGATAATCCCATAAGAGACCCCAAACAACAATTCAAAGTTGAATTCTTTAACCAGATGCTAGATTGTGCAATACAGTCAGTCAAAGAACATTTCTTGCAGCTTAAGGAACACAGCAGTATATTTGGGATGTTGTATGATATTCCAAAACTCCTCACTATACCTGAAGAAGACCTACACCAGCAATGCAGGGCACTAGAGACAGTATTGACACATGATGACATGCACGACATTGATGCGAGTGACTTAGGTGATGAACTGAAAGCCCTTTCAAGATATATTTCAGCAAGATCAACTCCAAAGGCTGTTCTGGAATATATGTGCACAAATAAGATGACCACCCTCTTTCTTTCCAAATGTTTTTGTTGCTCTGTGCATATTTCTAACACTTCCTGTAATAGTTGCCAGTGGAAAAGGCAGCTTCTCCAAGCTGAAGTTAATAAAAACACATCTACGCTCCACAATGACACAGGAGAGGCTGGTCGGCCTTGCAACCATCTCAATAGAGCATGAGCTGGCCCAGACTGTGGACCTTCAGGAAGCAGTTCAAATCTTTGCAACCTAGAAGGCACGGAAAGCACCACTGATTATTCAAACAGATAAAAATGCCAGTGTTTACTATGCAGACAAGAAACGTTACATTTGCTGTTCAGGCGTTTGAAAGTTAAGTGTTACTTAAAACTTTTGAACAAGGCATTTTAAGTTGTTAGTTCTCCTTTATTGTGGTAGGTAGCAGAGCAGTGCCAGGAGAGGAGTAGAATAGGAAGAAGTCAGAATTGAGACCTTTCAAAGTTTTGGCCCAAGGGAGGGGGCATGAGGATGTCATTTGAGCTCCTCCTCAGGTGCCAATATGTTGTGGGCCGGCCCTGGCTTGGTGTCACAATCTCAGAACAATGTAGGCAAAATGATGAACATTAGGTCACATGCATAACCACCCTCATATGGAACAGAGCATCCAGGGGTAAAAAAACGGGTGTGGCCCACTACACATCTCAAGGCAGGTCTACACTTAAAACACTGCATCAGCACAGCTGCACTGCAGAGCTTAATGAAGACACTCCTAAGCTGATGGGAGAGCTTCTCACCAAGAGGCAGTAGCTATGTCAATGGGAGAGACTGTACTGTCTACATGGGGGGTTAGGTCGGTATAACTACATCGCTCAGGGGTGTAGATTTTTCACACTCCTGAGAGACGTAGTTATACTGATATAGGTCTGTAGTGGAGACTTGGCCTCAGTTCCTTTCTACCTCCCATGGCAGCAGGTCTTGTGGAAAAAACAGATCCTCCTCCTCTTATGACTCAGCTTTCATTTCTTAAGATAAGAACTCAAGGATGTGGGCTAAAGAATAATGCCAATTGAACAATGATTTTTACACAATGTTTTCCCAAAATGAGACTCAGATCTTGGCCATGCTTCCTGCCGCGAAGGCTCAGCTCTCACCCACTCACACAACCATCGAGCTACAGAGACTAATGTCACGTAAAATGATTAAAAGAACTCTAACAGCTGCAACTAGAATGTCACCTGAAGAAACCACGGAGGCTGTTTTTGACCTTGAAAGTGAACAGTCAAGAACATAAAAGTCAAAATGAATAAAGACAGTCAGACCTGATTAATCCATTTGTCTAAGTAGTTGGGAGACTTAAAATCAGTTTTGTATGCATGCACAAATGACTCAGAGGAAGAATGTGGCATCTGCAAGTTGGTAGGCAAAAGCTATACTTAAAGTGTGCTCAGGGCCAGTTCATAACACCCAGTAAAGATCATAATTTATCTGACTCAAACATGGCATGCAAAGCGTTACCTTGTCTTAACTGAGGAACTTCCACAGCAATACTTGTTTATCTATTTATCCTTTGTAACTCAAATGAAAATGGGGCTTCATCGACTGGCTCAAGATTAGGCAGGTTTGACTGGCATGCAGCCAGGAGTCTGTGCTTCATGTTTGTATCGAAATACAAACAGGCTTCAGATTGAGGTGGGATTCCATGACTTTTTGGAAAAATTTAATATGGGACTTTGTTTACCGAGCCTCAGTTAGTCTTGAGAGTCTGAGCAGGATTTATTTATTTTTTAAAGAGTTGGTCTGATGCTTAGAAGAGAGTTAATTATTCACAAGCAGCCAAACAGCCTTTCAACCTTAGAAAACCTTTACACTTAGAAATGGGAAGTAGTTGAATCCTGCCCCACATTAAATTGTAGTAAGTGCAACACAGACATCTGTGGGCCTGACTGTAATTTCACATCATAGTAAATCAGTAGTAACTCCACTGCACACTGATGCAAAACTGGTATGAGATCAGAATCAGACCCTTAATATTTGTCATATAGATGTCACTTTTCTATACCTGTGCCAAATATCTACAGATGTGTGAGCTAATAAGAAATAAAAGTGTATGTGCTCAAGAATATTTTGTATATTTCCAAAATATAATATAAATTAATATATTTTCAGAAGAAACAGCACAAAAAATAGATATTGCGGGTGCAAAGGTTAGAACCTGCTTACACAGTCCACATTTTCAATTCATTACCACATACTGTGTACTCAACCAAGCAGACCACATATAAGATGTGTTCCTCTTTCCCCTCCAAAAATTGCTCAAACAGATTTGAAAGATCAGTGAGACACAAAACTAGTATTAATATCAAGCATTTCAGTATCCATTATGTAGATCAAGGGTGTTTTTTGATAGAACTTGGTTATGAGTTTGACAGGTATTTAGGGTACAAGTTAAATGAGACATCTGTGAGCTGCTCAGCACAGGTGTTTACTGACTGACAGCAAGGCGGAACACTGCAATTGGCAAAAAACCTTTACAATGATTTAAAAAAGAAAATCGAGCATTAGGGACTTTGTTAGGATAAAAATAGGTTTTTAAAAATCCTTACGTGTGTTCTAAATCCCACCCTCCCTATGTCTTAAACTGGACATTCAAAATAGAAAATCCAGTTTACTTGAAGGTGTGGACAAGAAACTCAGTGTGCTGGAAAATGGGGAGGCAGCAGATGGTTTCAAATAGGGGGTATATAGCTGGAGCAAAGGGCAATGAACATGGTCTTAGCAGCTGCATTGAAGTTACAAGATCATAAGTGAGAGGGGAGGTAGTTCTCATAAGAGTGAATGGGGAAGAGCTGTCTGTCAAACTGTCCACAGGGTGGGGGGCTCCCCGGCTCCCACTGGCATGGCCCTGTAGCTCCTAGGTGCAGGTGCCTGGGGGCTCTGCATGCTGCCTGCACCCAGAAGCCCTGCCCCCACAGCTCCCATTGGCTGCTGTTCCCAGCCTATGGGAGCTGCGCAGCTAGCACTTGTGATGGGAGCAGCATGCAGAGCTCCCTGGCCCCTCTGCCACCTAGAAGCTGCAGGCACATATGGAGCCCTGCCAGCCCCGCCAACCCTCCCACGCAGCACCAGCAGGGGTCCTGGGCTGCGTGCCGCTGTCCTTCCCCCCACAGCACCAGCAGGGGTCCCGGACCGTGTGCCGCTGCCTGGCCACTCCCCCCAGCACCCATGGCACCCTCAGACTGGCCACCCCAGAGCACCCATGGTACCCTGCCCAAGTTTTACTTAGGGGTATATAGTAAGAGTCATGGACAGGTTAGGGGCCATGAATTTTTGTTTAGTGCCTGTGACCTGTCCGTGACTTTTACTAAAACTACTCGTGACTAAAACGTAGCCTTAACCATGATCAATGAATGCTTTTTAAACACAAAATTCTCCTCTCCAATTCTCACCACAGACTCTTAGCATTAGCCTCCATAGTAGCACATCCAGGAGAGAGTAAAGGTATTTCTGTAGGTGACACAGCTAAGAATCTGCAGTGAAGAGAGGAATTTTGGGATAGCAAAATAAAAGATTTCTAAACTTCTGGATGTGGAAAAGTATCCATAGTCCCCAGGGCTTTTCTGAATGAACCCTGGAAATGTCCAGGGTTCAAAATCCACAGACTGATCACAGAAAAACACAAAAAATGCACAAGGAGTGAGGACAACCCTCCCTTGCAACAAGTACTACTCCAGAGCCACTACCATCCTATCTTCCAAATGGTTCCATAAAAGAGGATTGGTGCTGTCTTTCAGGTGCCAAAACTCACCAGCCACACCCACAACAAAATGCTTAATTGCGTATTAAACACTGCATTCTGGATGCCAAATTTTTTTAGTCAGCCTCCCAACCAGCTACAAGGCAACCCTTTCCTCCCATAGCCTTCCTACAGACTAACTACAGGTGCAGCTAGAATATTGGTTGCAATTATGTATCACTATTTATCAAGCCCAGATACTGCTAGCCAATCACCACAAGCAACACATACAGACTGAAGTTTACCACCTTGTATAATAATTAGCCTCTTAGTTACTGGACTCAAACACTATAAAGCACACATCTGATACGCCACCACAAATATCTACATGTACTAATCTTATTCTGAATATCCACTTATATTTAAGCAATTCTGCTAGTTTCCTCACTTGCAAAAGCTTGGATGTCGTCCAGATATAAGCCTTGCTCTTCATCACACAAGCTCTGAGAGATTTTGTCAGTCAGATGGTTGAATAGTTCACAGCCGCTATAATTGTAACTATACCATTTTTGGCTGTTAATCATTTGTGTATTGATAGAATCTCTTCTTATACTTACATATTCACTCTCTTTAGGAGGTAGGCAGTTCCACTAAAACATCATTAACGCAATTAATGTATTTTATTACCTTTATTCTGCTTCAATTGTTCAAACTGAATACAAAAGCAGAAGGATTTCAGTAGCTAAGGGAAGAAATAATGTCAACTCTAATACAAAATTTCTTCATTATTCCAGAATTTGATTTCCAGCATAGAAGTAACATGTATTTGTCAGGATAATGGCAGAAAAGAGAAACAATAGGAAGCCTTTGTTATTTTAAATAGTTAAGTTGTTACACAATATGATGGACTTCTGTTGTGCCTTAATGGATAGTAGCACAATCAATAAATGGCTGTAACAATTTTGTTCTGCTTCACCTACTGTAATTGAAAAGTAACTCAAGCAGAACTTTGGAGTGGTTTGTGATGTATATTTTTTCTTTTGTGTATTTTTGATTTAGATAAAGATTATGTTTTAGTGGTCGGAGTAGGTGTAATTGTTATTATAAACACCTTTCAACAAGATGTCCTACCCAGGAGAATAATTTTGCAAGGCGACTGTAGAATCAATGAAATCAAGGGAAAAAACATGGAACAGAATGGCTAGAACAAGTCACTGGTAGAGAGAGGAAGTAGCAAGAAATGATCTTTTGACATCTGCTGGCTGAAGGAGCAGTTCTAGTGTGGATGCAGCTACGCTGGCAAAGCTGTGTTTTGCACGTTATAGTAACCCTCCTCTCCCTCCCATCCCAAGCAAAACAAGCTATCGCGATAAAAGCGATATAGCTGTGTCTATGTGAGAGACTAATTGGCACAGCTATATCAATCAGGGATCACACCTCTTTACATCCTGACCAACATAGCTATGCTAGTAGAAATCTCTAGCGTAGACATGGCCTGAATTTTGGCCTGCCAGTACCGGACAAGGTGTTTTCTCTACTGATTCTTTCTGAATAACATCTCTAAGATCCTTTCATGCAGCTAAAACTCTCATCCAATGTCTCATTACCTCTCATCTTGATTGCTGCATCATCCTTATCTCTGGCCTTTACAAACGCAATTTTGCCCCAATTGTATCCATTCAGAAAGCTGTGGCGGCATTCCTAGATAATTTTCCTAGCTTATCGCTTTGACTATGGCTTTTTCCATCCCTCCACTGGCTACCCCTTTTCTATTGAATCTAGGGTGACCAGATGGCAAGTTTGAAAAATCGGGATGGGGTGGGGGGTAATAGGCGCCTATATAAGAAAAAGTCCCAAATATCAGGACTGTCCCTATAAAATCGGGACATCTGGTCACCCTAATTGCATCAAACATAAACTGCTTATATTCACTTTCAAGGCTGTTCAAGGCCTACCTCCACCCTCCCTATCATCTCTCATTTGCTATCGAGATGTCAATTCTCAGCTCTGATTGGCCCTTGGTACCAACTTGCCTTGCGCACCTGTTTATTTCAAAGCATCTTTGTATTTTCTTCCATCCTGCCCTTCATGCTTGGAAGGAGCTCCACATAAACAGCTGCAAAGCTAACTCATTATCCTCCTTTAAAACACTCCTGAAAACTCTCCTTTCCTGTGAGGCCTATAAAAATCTTGACAGCGGGTAGGCTGCTGGTGTGCTGAGACCACTAGCTATCATGCTGACCAACGCTGTCCCATTGTTTCCTTGCACTCTCCTTTCTGTCTTTATTCATCTCTTGTCTTATATTTAGATTGTCTCTGCTCCAAAAAGTTCACAATCTTTTTGTTCTGTTTGTACAACACCTTGCACAATGGGGCCCAGGTCCACGACTAAGGTTCCTGCACACTACAATAGTACAAATAAACAACCGCAATAACAGCAGAATGGACCTTTCACCCTCTGGGTCTGACTATTTAATAGAGCTAAGGGCAAGAAGGAGAAGGCCTTTCATAGGGCAGGTCTACACTTAAGCACTGCTGCAGCGTTTTAAGTGAAGATACTCCAACGCTGATACGAGAGCTTCTCCTGTCAGCATAGTTAATCCACTGCCCCGAGAAGCGGTAGCTATGCTGGTGAGAGAAGCTCTCCCATCAACATAGCACTGTCTACACGGGGGGTTAGGTCAGTATAACTATGTCACTCAGGGGTGTGGATTTCTCACACCCCGAGTGATGCAGTTATACTGATATAGGTCTGTAATGTAGACATGGTCTTAATAGTTGTCTAACTGCTCACACTTGTGGGTTGTTAAGAGACAATGCCAGCGTGAGTAACCTTAATGTGTCCCTCTCCCTCATTGGGGAGCACCAAAACCAAGGTGGGTCAGAGAATCAGACTGAGAATCCCAGAGACACAGGAGGACCTGGGCTGTCTAGGAAAATGTAAACTGGTTCTGTTCTGTTCCTGTAACTGAAGAGGAAAGCATATCTAATTTAGCTCATAGTGAAGCATAAGATTATATGAGACTAGATATTCCTGTAGGCTGTTTGTTGTCTTAAAATCCCCTTGTCTTTAATGCTTTGTCCCAACTGCTGAATAAAAACACTTTGTTTTAAGAAAACTGTTGGTCACCCTCATTGTCACAGGTTCCCAAAGAGAGAAAGAACACAGGTGCTCAAACCTAGTCAGACCAGCAGGATAATCAGCAGTTGGTATACATGAGGCATTCTACTTGAATCCTAGTTTAAGAATAGAAGAACTGTGAGATTCCACCCCAGGACAGGTAAGGGCAAGAGGCTAAATACCTGAGGGTGTGCACTCAGAGAGACCAGAAACAGGACAGAGATGCACCTAACCCTGTAACTGTGACAGGACTAAGGAGAGGTGATGGCCATTTTGAAAGAGATGATTTTGTGGCCTCAGTACATCTGACAACAATGAGAGATGGCGACCATTCTGAAAGCAGGCAATTCTTCTTGAGTTTCTTTTGTGAAGGCAAAGAGTTTAAGCACCAGCCTGTGCTGACAAATCAACTTTCAACTATGAAATGTAACAGCAAAAAATGACTATTAGTCATTTCCTTTTAAAAAAATAACTACCTATGCCCAAAGGAGTGCAAGAGGGGGAAATAGAGAACAAATAGAGCCCCTGCACCAGCTCTGCACTCCCATTGGCTGGTTCCCGGCCAATGGGAGCTGGGGGGTCAGTGCCTATGGGCTAGAGCAGCGCACTCTGTGGGACCTCTTGCCCGCTCCCTCCCCAGGAGCCAGTCCTGCTGGCTACTTCTGGGGCGCAGCACTGTGCCAGGACAGACAGGCAGCCTGCCTTAGCCTTGCTGTGTCGCTGACCAGGAGCTGCCCGAGGTAAGCCCGTGCCCCAACCCTGAGCCCTAACCCCCTGCTCCAGCCCTGAGCCACCCAACCTGGAGCCCCCACCTGCACCCCAAAAACCTCATTCCTGACCCCAGCCCAGAGCCCCCGTACTCCCTCCTGCACCCCAGCCCTGAGCCCCCTCAAACCCAGAGCCCCTCCTGCACCACAGAGCCTGCACCCCCAGCCCAGCGTCCTCACCTCCTCTGCACCTCAACCCCCTGCCCCAGCCCAGAGTCTCCTCACACACCCTAAACCCCTCATCCCCAGCCCCACCCCAGAGCCCTCACCCTCTCCTGCACCCCAACCCCTTGCCTCAACCCACAGCCCTCTCCTGCACTCCGAATCCCTTGGCCCCACCCCCCAGCCTGGAGCCCCATCCTGCACCCCAAACCCCTCATCCCCAGCCCAGAGCCAGCACCCCCAGCCCAGAGCTCTCACCCCTCCCACATCCCAACCCCCTGCATCAACCTGCCTCCCCTTCCCACACCCCAACTCCCTGCCCCAGCCTGGAGCCCTCTCCTGCACCCTGAACCCCAAATTTCTGGCCCCATCCTGGAGCCCACACCCCCATTTAGAGTTCTCACCCTCTCCCGCACCCCAACCCCCTGCCCCAGCCCAGTGAAAGTGAGTGAGGGTTGGGGGAGAGCAAGCCACTGAGGGAAGGGGAATGTAGTGAGTGGGGGGCGGGGCCCTAGGTCAGGGGGGAACAGGGGCAGGGCCTTAAGGAAGGGGCGGGGTAGGGTGTTTGGTTTGGTGCCAATAGAAAGTTGATAACCCTAGTGTCATATATTAACAAGTATGCCTTGAGCGTCACTACATAACAGAGTCTGTCTCATGTTTTAATTTGTTAATACAGCTTCCAGATATGTCCCTATATTAAGAATGACAGCAGGAATCTCTGAGGGGAAAAAAAGAGTAAGTGTTACACAGTGAACCCATAAATACCATACAGCTTCCTTGATTTATACAACGTATTAGAAAAAAAGGGAGGAAAATGATCGGTTGCATTGTAAACTACACATAACTAATGTATAACCTCCTAAGCTGAAGAGTGGTAGCCAGTGATAAAACATTGAGGCAATATTTTAATAAACCTTGACATTAAGAAACAAATTATAACAATTTTGTCAGCTGAATACACTACAGCCTTAGATTTAAGTTCCAAAGTGGACAGAGAGAGCTGTTTGCTGTCATATTTAATTGTCAAATAACTAGTTTTATTTTTATATAGCTAGGATTTATTCCAGAGGAATGTTTTAAATTGCCAAATAATTTCTATTTAAAAAATAAGCAGTACTCAGGGGAAAATAATCCACTTTAAAAACTTCCAGTTTAAACTCTGTTGTTTGGCGTTTCAGTCTGTAGTATTTGCATTTTCTGGGTTCACCCAATGCTCACACACCTCTAATGAAGGCCAAGAGAATATATCACAGCAAGTAACTTACTCAACAAATTTAGCCTCCATTTTGCTCTTCGAATGTCTGCAAGCAGATTGCAATTTCCTCAAAACTGTTCATTATTCAAATTTACTGTATATATTTTTCCTCCCTCTGGGTATTTCTCTATGGATTGGCCATGATCAGTTTGCCGTAATATTCTGTATTCAAAATTTCAGCTGCTTTCATTAGCTGTGACTAATCACATAAGTCAGGTGGTATTGTTTCTGCTCCCTGAATGCAAACGCAAAATTCTTTTACGCCTCAGTTCAGCAAAGCAATTAAGCATGTACTAAAAGTTAAGCACATAAATGTTTTGTAGAATAGGAATGGGATTACTCACCTCCTTAAAGTTAAGCACATGTTGAAACACTTTCTTGGACTGGGGCCGAACGAAAACCTTACAGAGTTTTGTTTGCTCACTTCGAATTTCCACAACCCTGCCTCCCACTCATCCACTACAATCTTTTAAGAAATGTTCCAAGATTTCTGGGGCTCTAGGTAAGAACATGACTTATCTGCATAGAATCTATGAACCAACCAGACACATTTTCATGAATTGCTTAGTTCCAATGGCCTTCCCAGCTCTGGAGTTATTTCAGATAGTTCCCTTTCCTAATTATATAACCAAGCTAAGGATATACTGTTAATAACATTGCTTTTTTGTATGGAGAAAACTACAACCAATACTGGAATCTCATGTCCAGTTTTGGTTTCCAAGAAAGACTCTACAGATGGAACCATTGCCCAGGGGGAGCAATTTTAAGGCCTACCTTCAATGGCATGACCATATAGCTTCATCAAACAAAAAGAAGATTGGTAACCAAAGTATTTTAAGTTGCAATTTAATGTGCAATGTATTGTAAATTTTTAATACTCTGATTTGAAGATAATAGATCATAGGTTCTGTTAAAATGTCCAGAAATTCAGATGATTAGCTAGACACTCATCCAAATATACAAACTAACCCAAACTTTTGAACCTCCAAATTTAAGCTGAATCTGGTGAGAAGTGTGTCCGGTGAGAACCATTTTATTTTGAGATCTCCATTACTTCCTGCTTCTGGTCATGTCAGAGTTTCCTTAAGTATAACCGCTCTTATTTTGGGTGGGATGTTATTTTAGAATGGCCACTTTTGGACCAGGCCAGGAATAAGACAACAAGAGTTGTACGAAATGGCTATATAAAAATATAAAAAAGTTTACCTAACTATTTCAGACATAATAAAATATGGGGTTTGGTTTCAGTTTTGGGCAAAGGTTCAGGGTACACTTGTTTGTTATTTTATCCAAAAAGATTTGCCCATCTCTGCTGAAGTGTCCATGTACTATCCAGTTTCCCAGTGGTTTCTCTTCCTTTACCACGTACAATCATTGTATGTTCTTCTTCAACACAGTTAGACATGGAACCAAGAAGAGGTGATATATGATCAGCAGGCAGTGCTAACAAGCTCCTCAGTGCTCTGAAAAGTCAGATGGAAATTATTTTTGTTATAATGGATAGCAGCAGGCCTCTAAGAGGCTGCAGGACAGTTCATTTGGTAAAGTTTAACACCTTTGTGTTGTGAGAGTTCACACATTTCCTCCCGTGCATCTGCACCAAGGGATCAGTGTGTTCCTAGCTGCTAGAGGTGTGAAGCTATCTCCTATCCTGTGGCAAAAACATTTCCAGTTGCTCAACAGCAAGTAATAGTTCAGTAGCGAGGAAAAAGCGTTTGGAAATCAGGCTTAACAGTGCAGGACTAGTGTGATTTTTATGGATGTTCTTGACCTTGGTTGGTCTCTGGGAATGCCTTCTTAATGAAAAGTTCACAGCATTCACTTTCCAGAGATGTTCAGATATACTAAGGATTGCTTTATAGTAAAGCCTCCTTTAAACTCATTACTGAGAATGCCATCTATTGTGAGATCATAGTAAGGCAGCAGGGACGTGATACCAAGGTAGGGTGACCAGATGTCCCGATTTTATAGGGACAGTCCTGATTTTTGGATCTTTTTCATATATAGGCTCCTATTACCCCTCCATCCCTGTCCTGATTTTTCACACTTGCTCTCTGGTCACTCTATATCAAGGAAATATCTCAGACTAGGATATATCAAAACAAAGGACAATTTACATAAATATCTATTCACATGGAGTAAACTAACCTCTGATTTTAGGTAAAATTGATATTTGGGTCATGAATAAGGTTCCACATTCAATGTGCTACATTACAGTTAAATTATTTACTGGGGACCCCATTGATCCATACAGGTGGACCAGATAATTCAGGATTAGGAAGGTGATGGCTCATGAGGCTGGTGACAGCAACTAAATGGTGTGGAGACTTGGAGAGATCTGATTGGAAGTCCTGTGACCCTGACAGGCAGATTTAAGAATTTTGTGGGTGAAGGGGCTATGTGCAGCATCTTTTGTGAAAGATACAGTAGGTGGTATTTTGGTCACCATTGTTAATCTATACTTTAGAGACACAGATGGTATAATTTAGGGTTACCAAATTTGACAAAGAGGACCCTCCATGGGGCCCTGGCCCCGCCCATTTCCCACCCCCAGTCCCGCCCCAACCCCGCCCCTTCCCCACCCTAACTCCGCCCCCTCCTCCCTCCCACTCCCAGCCACGCGAAAAGGGCTGCCCGAGCGCTACCAGCTTCACGGTTTGCCGGGCAGCCCCCAGACCCTGCGCCCCCGGCCGGCGCTTCCGCAGCGCAGCTGAAGCCCGGGAGGGGAAGCGCCCAGCTGGGGGCGCAGAATCTGGAGGCTGCCTGGCAAACTGTGAAGCCGGTAGCGCTTGGGCTTCGGGCAGCCCCTATGCCTCCGGACCCTGCGCCCCTGGCCAGGCACTTCCCCTCCTGGGCTCCGGCGGCGCAGGGTCCGGAGACATGGGGGCTGCCCAAAGCCTGTAGCGCTCGGCTCTTAAACAGAGCCGAAGAGTCAGGGGAGGAGCAGAGCCGCCGCAGCCGGAGGCTCCGCTCCTCCCGACTCTTTGGCTCTGTTTAAGAGCCGAGCTGCCCAAGCGCTACTGGCTTCGGGCAGCCCCCATGCCTCCGGACCCTGCGCCGCCGGAGCCCGGGAGGAGAAGTGCCCGGCCGGCGGCTGGGGTCCGGAGGCAAGAGGGCTGCCTGAAGCCCATAGCGCTCGGGCAGCTCAGCTCTTAAACAGAGCCGAAGAGTCAGGGGAGGAGCAGAGCCGCCGCGGGAGGGGAAGTGCCCGGCCGGCATTTTCCCGGACATGTTCGGCTTTTTGGCAATTCCCCCTGGATGGGGGTTTGATTGCCAAAAAGCTGGACATGTCTGGGAAAAACCGGACGTATGGTAACCCTAGTATAATTGCTGGTGGATACAATTAAAAAAGGAATCTAGTCACGCATGTGGCATGTACGTGTGTGTAAACCCTGCTATGGGAGGTGTTCTCATTTTCTGGACTGCTATGCTCAGAGTTTATATGACCCAATGCACAATGTGTATACAAATGCAAGGTTGAGAAGTGTGATTAATACTACAGATCCAGAATTAAATGAGCCCCAGTTTCCAAACACATCACTAAATTAAAACAAATGAACAAAAAAGTATGATTTGAAAACACTTGTAAAGATTAGTCCATTCAGTGAATGACAAGGAAATAACATCTCCATTGCCTTTAAACAATTTATGAGTAATACAAGATACCTAGAAGTTTAGTAACCATCATGTCTCTAAAAGGGTCAGAGTTCTTGGCTTGCTGGTGAAGCTTTAGTTCTGTCAGGACGTATTTAGAAAACTTCAGGCTAATCATTTCAAATTTGTTTGGGTCTTTTAAGTTATCTTTACAATAATTAGGCAAATAAAAAGAAGAAGAGCACATTGATTTTTTTTTCTTCCAAACCACTAAATTCAACGAAGTGCACATGCCAGAATTCATCAGAAGAGCTGGAAGTGTACAGTAGTGCTCTGTGATATTTAGCAGTAGTGTGAAATGTAGATTCCAATTACATTGTCAACTCTAATTCAAGCACTTGCTATAGTCCCAGTTTCTAGAACTGAAAAAACCAGGTATAAAAGTTACATTTATGTAGTACCTTGCCTCCCACGCAGGCCCGGCTCTAGGTTTTTTGCCGCCCCAAGCTCAGGTGGAGCTGGGGCTCGCAGGTGGCACTGGAAGCAGAAGGAGTGATGTCACCTTCTCCCAGTGCCTGCAGGGGCTTTACCCCCCCCTCACCCGGCCGCGCAGAGAAACCCCGCTATAAGGGGTGGCACAAGGCAGCGCAGCAGCCAGCGCGCAGATGAGGCGGTGCAGCCCCAGCTCCCCAGCGGGACTCGCCCTCTCCTCCCCAGGTAGCGGCTGGGCCCTGGCAGCTCAGCATCCCGGGGCTGGGGCTTCCCCTTCCCGCTGTGGCTGGGGGCGCGGTGCCCTCGCCCCATCTAAGTGGCACAGCCCCGAGAGCACAACTGCCCTGAAAAAAAAAGGATGGCCGGAATGCCGCCCCGGGAAATGTGCCACCCCAAGCACGTGCTTGCTTTGCTGGTGCCTACAGCCGGTCCTGCTCCCACAAGATCCCAGAGCGCTAGTCAAAATGATACAGAGGGATCACTTCACCCACCACTGAAATACAGCACCTGTTTAACTGCATTTGGCAATACTACACAACCTTTTATGAGAGAAAGCAGCAGCAGACTGCATGCAGTGGCAACTGAATGAGAACAGCCAAAATGTAGTTACTTCAAATGGAATCTGAGAAAGTTGCTGTGCACAATTATTACATTATGGCTCCTCAAATCCAGTTTCCTACTCTACAAGTTACTTGCATTGGCGGATAGTGGTGTCGCAGATAAACACATTTTGTTTTGTTTCATTTGCCATTGAACTCTGCCTCTTCCTCTTTTACCACGCCTCCCCCCCGCCCAGTTCCTACACATTAATCAACAGTTTTATTGCTAATGCATTTGCAGCAGTTTTTAAAAAATGTAAATGTTGCTTTAAAAAAAAAAAAAAGACTAAGAACCAATGGTACAGTAGGTTTTATGTTGTGGCACCCCAGCATCCAAAATGTAATTTGGTGAAACTTCAGCAGCTAGAGGTCGGACTTCTTTAACTGTGCATCTGCAAAGAAAGGCTAATAAATATATTCAAATCTGAAAGGCCACAAAATATGCAAGTCTGGAGCAGTAAATTTTTTATGCTTATCAGCTGCAGAAAGACATCCATATAATAGACTTCATAGGACAAATTTATGATTCTGTAAATGTTCCCTTCATTTAAATCAGCATCTCAGTATCTTGATATCTGCAAATCACCCAAAAACCCTGATGGACTGAAATGCTAAATGCCACAGTGGACCATCTAATGTTCATTCTTCTCTGTAAACAGGGAGGAGGATCTATCATAATGACACTGAGGCCTTTTGAGGAGCCTAAGGTCTGGCAATTATGCATATGAAGCTGAGTGTTTAAGTCCAATAATGGGGTTTAGTGATGGATGGATCATCCCTTCTTGTACTTCTAAGATGCTTGTGATAGCTGAATTGTCCCCAAGTGGCACCCATAAATTCTGGCCTTTCAGAAAAGCCCACATGTTGTGTAGGTATCACCCAAAGCCCTCATTAGTTAGACTGTGACCTTTGCTGTGTGACTATCAGGCAGAAGCCTAGGAAAGGCCTGTGTTCGATTAGCACTGCAATTTGTTCATTATCTTCTGACAGGAATTTGCAAGTGTCAAAGAAGATTGTGTTATGAAAAGGTCAAGAGCTGAACTGTAAGGGTTGGGGGACGGGCATCTGTCTTGAAAATTCAGCCCCAGCACTAATAAACACCACCATTAAACAGCATCTAATTTGCTCCCGAGTACCAGGAACCAGGAGCAGGTAAAATCAAAGTTTGGGGTAATTTAGCTTCACAGGAGTAAAATTACTTCAGGATAAAAACTGGTTTTCTGCTTTTTTACTTAAAATTATGGAAATTGTTTCTGACAGCAAATTGCTCCTAATTAATTTACGGGCTCTGCTGGGAAAATGCACTGTACTGTTGATTTCTACGTTCTGCAGACTTAATTATAAAAACAAAATTTTCTTAAACTATTAACTTCTGTGCTGCCAGAATTAGAGTGATAGGAACAGCAAGGGGGACTGGGAGTGCACTGTGACTATTCTCAGCATGTAGCATGCTCACTGAAATATTATATTCCATATCATCTTGGCCTCTTACTGGTGTTCTAGATTCTTAAGCCTGTTTTTGTTTTTAACTTTGGACAACAGCTATGCCAAGGCAATCATTAAAAGCATAAAAATTTCCCATACTTCCATGTAACTGTATGGTATTCTCTGGAATAACCAAGATTTATGGATCACTACATGGTAGGTTTTTTCTCCATGGCTATCAGGCTTCTCCTCCCTGCCTGAGTAAGTCAAGGAGGACCCAATCCAGAGCTTGTGGTATCATGAAAGCATCTATGGTGATAAATTTGTGGGGGGACACACTCTGGAAGGGGAAACAGTGATTGTCCTGCAAACTCAAACTTGGTGGTGCTTCTCAAAGACATGGAAGTGTGGGATGTCCCTGAGTCAGGCCTGCTTTACAGAGAAATAGATCCAAAGTTAAGGGCTTCAGTCAATGGCGGTGCTAGCCCACTGGGGGTCCTGAGCAGGAATATTTTTGGCTCCCCCCCCCCCACAATACCTAATAGGAAAATAGGGGGCTCCCTTGAACTGCTCAGGCCTCTAAGCAATTGCTTAGTCTGCTTATGACTAGCACTGGCTTGGCTCCTGTCAAAAACAGCAGTGGTAGACTGGAGCAGCTGGTACAAATGTATCAGACTTTTCCTCAAAGATGTATGTCAAGGAGGAGCTAAGGAAGGGCACATATAATGCATTAGTATTTAGTTACTGCCCAGTTATCTCCTTGGGAAAAGACAGGAATCCGATCCTTAGGGATGAGGTTTAGAAATGACTAATTATGAGGAAACAAACAGGGTCGTGGAGGGATTTTTGTTTTAAAATAAGCAGTCAGGTAGGGAGTGGCTGAGAATCTGAACTAGATCACTAATATCTGGGGGTGGGAGAATGGATACAAATAGCTACATGAAGGTCAAATAAGGATTTATATTCCTTTTTGGAGGAAAAATGACCATTTCAGGATCTTTTGTGGTTCACCCATTTACCTTTGCTAGTCATTCAAAGTCACAACTGAAGGGATCAGCAACTGGGAGGAGGCGGGGGCTGTCTGAATTTGGAAGGGTGAGAACATCCCCTCTGATGTTTTCAGTCCAGCCAGCCAGTCTCAAGATGAGTCTCAAATCCAGATTTTCCATATGGCAGTAGAGATGTAAAGCCAGCCGTATCCATTCCCCACACCCCCATTATTTTCTCAACACAGAGTCCATTCAATTACACTCTCTATTAGAATTCAAAAGTTGTAGTTATCTATTTGGCAGCTGATGATAAAACCTTCAATGGTGCACACATTGAGCAAAATGTCAGAAGACCTAGTGTACAAGTAGAGAAAATTTGACCCACTTCTGTAAAATCACAAGGGTCAGTGTCTTACATTAAATCCAGTGGGAAAAGCTGGCACATGATCCATGATATTTAATTCTATGAGTCAGATTTACTCAGCTGCTATCGTTTTCTAAGCTGTCCCTGCTGAATGATACCCATCACTTCCTGCATGAAAGAAAGCAGCAAATCACAGAAAAATCTAGAAAACATTGTTCTAATATTTTTATATCACTCCTTTGCTGACAGCTCTGACATTTAAGAGAGGAGAAAGGCTGGTGAATTAGGCTTCATAGCACACTATGTTACCAACAGTAAAATAGCAACACAGGCACATAGAGAATGCTGTCAGTATTATTAAAGAGAGATCAAATGTACTCATAGCCTTATTGTAGCCGAAAAGTAGGGAATGCAGAAACAAGGATGTTGATGCAATCATAGCAAACATTAATTCATATTCTCGGAGAAATAACTTTGTTACAGTGGAGAGAACATATCAGTGAATTAAGAGCAAACAAACTTTGGACGAAATTTGTAGTTATTTAAAAACAACTACAAGCTTTAGAAACCCAGGAAAATCACAGTTAATGTTGCATTTAAAAGAAATGCGGGCATTTTAAAGAATAAAAATGCAGAATTCAGATACCCATACAACCTTAACTCTGCTCCTCTAATGATGCCCTGAGAAAGAACACAATAGTGGTGTTTTTTTTAAAGAATATGTATTATAAATCAGTATATTCAGAGTTAAGGTTATAGTGAAAAGTACTACAAAGGTCTTAAAATAAGTAATGCACAAGTTAGGCATCTGCAGTGTCCATAAAAATATAGAAGTAATATTTCTAGTCACTGAGACTAAGGAACTATAGGGATTTTTATTTTTCGATAGTCATTTTTGTTTAAAAAATGCCAACCAGTGATCAAATCCTGCTCGTTAGATATGCAGACTTTTAACGTGTGTCTAAATTTGAATTTTAAATCAAAGTGTATAACGGTTGTAAAGATGCATTTAAACTTTGATGTTCATCACCTGTACACAAACAGCCAAACACTACAGAATCAGGCTAGGTGTCTGATAATTATAACTTACACTAACACTCACCTGTGGCTGAAACATTACCTTAGCCACTGTTGCTACCATAAGAAAAACAACCCAAATTGGATCTCAATATTCCATACAAAAGATTCTGCAGACTCATCAGGATTTAATTACAGCTCCACTGAATCTGTTTTTTATTTTTTTAAATAAAAAGGTTAATAATTGCAGTGCATAAAATGCCATTGATATAGGATTTTTTAGAGATTTCATTGAACTTCCAAATGATGTCCACGTACTGATAAAGGTAAAATTACAGTGCATGTGGATAAAATGTGGGACTGAATAGCTGATTCACTAACAATCAAATCAAAGCCAGCCCTTAAGAGAGCTACCGTACTGTATTATAAGACTAAGGAAACTAAAAAATATGTTACACTCCACAGGAGACTACTACTCAAACTGGGACAAACTCATTCCTGGTGTAACTCCACTGAAGCCAATGGAGTTACACTAGGAATGAATTTGGTCCAATAGCGCTAAACCAATTAATGTGCTAATGGGGCAATGCTGAGAAAAACAGTCAACACAAAGCAAAAATTGCTAAGTCTGGACTACTGCCATGTGCTTGATATGGGACTGACCCTGAAGGACACCTGGCAGCTTCAACTGGTACAGAACGTGGCTGCCTACCACATAGGATAGTAGATAGACAAAATCATATTGCATCTGTTCTCTGGTGTTGACTGCCAGTTTGAATCCACATGCAATCTGAAGTGCTAGTTATCAGTTATAATAAAGTCTTAATTGGTCTAGGAACCCAATGTTGTCCAAGGCAGCCAATTACAATGACCCTGATTCGTCTCTGACATTTACACAGGTGTAACTCTGTTGACTTCAGTGGAGTTATCTCTGATCTACACCAGAATGAGTTGGATGATATCAGCCACATTATCTCCTTCCACAGCTATTGCAACTGACAAGGACCCTGCAACAGTCATTTTCCACAGCTGATGTTACCAAGGCTGGAGGAAGTGCTCCTCAGTAGAAGGAGTTCATCAGAGTCTGGATTTCCCCTCACTTAGGCGGTATTACAAAAAACCTCTCTGACCTGGCTTTTCTATGAAAGTGGTTATTGGATCTCCCAGGGATCTCCCCGGAATCTCTCTTGAAAATCTGACTTCCGTTTGATCCACTCCACCCTCCACCCCTCCCGGCTTTAGAAAGAGTCTCCTTGAAAAACTGAAGGCTACTGAGTCTATGCTCCCAGTTCTGGATAAATGCTGTGTTTTTACTGTAATGTTGTAAATAGCACTCAGATGCCACATTGAGGAGCACCTTAACTGTAACACTAACAATGTCATGGACAAGATGGCGCAGTGACAGCTAGAAAAATGAAACTGCACAGATGGGTTACATCAAGGAAGCAGTGTTATCTAGTGGTTAGGGCACAGGACAGCTGTCAGGACTTCTACATTCTATTCCCGGCTCTGACACTGACTCACTGTGGGACCCTAAATGATTTACTTATCTCTGCGCTTCAGTTTCTTCATCTGCAAAATAGGTACAATTGGCAAATATCATTAGCTCCCTGATACAGTGTGAGGCTTAACTGATTTGTTTATAAAAGACTTTGAGATCTTCAAGTGAAAGGCGCCATAAGTGAAAAGTATTAATAATCGTAGTATTATTTATTAATAACTAGTCACAAAATGAAACGCTTCCAACCGCCAAAGTGTCAAATGTAAAAACAGCAAGTTATCCTATAAATGAACGTGGGACCACTTCTCCATTAGCCTTCGGATTCCCTGAACTCTTCCTCTCTGCTGTTTGTTCGCCCCATGAAGGGCCATGTATCCCTGCTGACCAATCATCTCTTGCTGGATTTAGAGGCTGAATCCCCTGCAACCCTGGCAGTATATGTATGCCTGTATAAAAGAGATTTTTTTACCCCTGTCTACTGGATGTAGTACAAGGTACCCTATCATATAGCAATGAAGACTGAAGCCAGTGCATATCCTGGGTAGTTAATTAAGTATAATTAATGGTCTGAAGCAAAGCTTCGAGCCACAAAATCCTCCAAGCTGGTCAATAATCTTCCAAGAATGCCCTGGGGCCTTGTTATTTGTTAATCAAATAAACAGTTACAGTGACCAGTTTTGGAGAAAAGTTACAGTTACAGACATTTATTGCTTATAGTCCACTGCGAACACACAGGGCAAAATCCCTACAGCCCTGTTGTAAGCCTGCAGAGGTCAGTGGAGCCATGCATGGTTACACCTGCTCAAATTTGCCCCATAGTTTTCCCATAGTGAAAGAAAACTGCATCCCCATTTTTAAAGTGGTGTATTCAGTTGCTGTACTTAGGAGAAACAAAATGGCTAATTCATAAACATCAATGTAAGCTGTTTATGTAACCGATATGCATCAAAGAGAAGTACTAACAAGGCATCTGTTGATCAGATAGACTGCGCTCTCTTCAAATGCAGGCCTCATTCAGTTGGATTCCTCACTCGCATATGGGTGAGAAGATACCATAACCATAGGACAAGGCAGTTAATCTCAGTGAAGCAAAGTAGAGCGAGGCAAAATGCACAATCTCTGCCAGAAAGCTTTAGACACAGACCTCAAATGCCTCTGCTAGAGAACAGGAGACAGCTTTGCATCTGGCTAGTGCAGCTGCCAAAGCCACCCCAAGAGTGCTACAGAAAATCATAGAGAAGGAATGCCAAGGGCAGCACAAACATCTCTGCCAGCATAAAGAAGCGATGCCAAGTGAGTGTCACCACTGCACACACCCACCTTGGAAATGGCGTGGCTGTTTAATAAAGTAAAATTTGTATGAAGGGAAGGCTTGCCTGGGCACAATTTATACACATTTCCAGACTACGGAAAAGAGAATAAGTGACCACAACACTGTTGTCTGCACCTACAGTGGACTCAGAGGTAGCGTAGCGCTAAAGCTGCCAGCACAACTAAGTGAAATCTACAGTGGTGCCAGCTAGGGTCTAGCACTAAGGAAATATTGCATAGCTTGGCATCCCTGTGACTGCCATTCAAACAGGTGGAAAGAAGTATCATTAGAGACTGTAATGTCTGGTGGTCTCAGAGCCAAAGAATCATTGGGCTGATATGATCGTGCCAGAAATTGCAGAAGAAAGGGAAAGAAAAAAAAACGGACAAGAAAAAAGCCATAAGCCAGGACACTAAGCCTACCAGATAGATCGGAGGAGGCTGGTTCCTATCAACAGCTATACTTTAAAATAATGTTACACTTCCCATTTGAAGGTAAGTTGTTTACTTCTAAAAGCACAACACACATTGTATTAGGATAGCCCCTTTGCAGAATGCTGAGCATGTTAACATCGCAGTTTATTGAAGACAGGCAGTCAGTGCTGGTAGACAATTTTGTTTGATATCAATTTTGTTTGCAAAATCCAGATCGTTCCTCTCTCCAAACCCTGATCAAACAGATTCCTCAAGACGCCTTTACAAAAATATCTTTATCAACAATCCAGTGCTTATGGAGCAACCCTACCATAGTCTTGTTTTTGGGAGGGACGGAAATAAAATTCAACAAGGAAACAGATTTCAGTTGGAAGGGAGGACTACACCAAAATGAGGAGGTTAGTTAAACAGAAATTACAAGGTACAGCATCAAAAGTAAAATCCCGGCAAGCTGCATGAAAACTTTTTAAAGACACCATAATAGAGGCTCAACTTAAATGTATCCCCCAAATTAAAAAACATAGGAGGAGAACCAAAAAAGGACCACCGTGGCTAAACAACAAAGTAAAAGAAGCAGTGAGAGGCAAAAAGGCATCCTTAAAAAAGTGGAAATTAAATCCTAGTGAGGAAAATAGAAAGGAGCATAAACTTTGGCAAATGAAGTGCAAAAATATAATTAGGAAGGCCAAAAAAGAATTTGAAGAACAGCTAGCCAAAGACTCAAAAAGTAATAGGATTTTTTTTTTTAAGTACATCAGAAGCAGGATGCCTGCTAATGAACCAGTGGGGCCACTGGGCGATTGAGGTGCTAAAGGAGCACTCAAGGACAAGAAGGTCATTGCAGAGAAACTAAATTAATTCTTTGCATCGGTCTTCACAGCTGAAGATGTGAGGGGAATTCCCACACCTGAGTCATTCTTTTTAGGTGACAAATCTGAGGAACTGTCGCAGATTGAGGTGCCATTAGAGGAGGTTTTGAAACAAATTGATAAACTAAACAGTAATAAGTCACCAGGACCAGATGGTATTCACCCAAGAGTTCTGAAGGAATTCATATGTGAAATTGGAGAACTACTAACTGTAGTCAGTAACCTATCATTTAAATCAGCTTCTGTACCAAATGACTGAAGGATAGCTAATGTGATGCCAATTTTTAAAAAAGGCTCCAGAGATGATCCCAGCAATTACAGGCTGGTAAGCCTAACTTCACTACCAGGCAAACTGGTTGAAACTATAGTAAAGAACAAAATTGTCAGACACATAGATTAACATAATTTGTTGGGGAAGAGTCAGCATGTTTTTTGTAAAGGGAAATCATGCCTCACCAATGTACTAGAATTTTTTGATGGGATCAACAAGCATGTGGACAAGGGGGATCCAGTGGATATAGTGTACTTAGATTTTCAGAAAGCTTTTGACAAGGTCCCTTACCAAAGTCTGTTAAGCAAAGTAAGCTGTCATGGGATAACAGGGAAGGTCCTCTCATGGATTGGTACCTGGTTAAAAGATCGGAAACAAAGGGTAGGAATAAATGGACAGTTTTCAGACTGGAGAGAGGTAGTGTCCCCCAGGGGTCTGTACTGGGACCAGTCCTATTCAATATACTCATAAATGATCTGGAAACGGGGGTAAACAGTGAGATGGCAAAATTTGTAGATGATACAAAACTACTCAAGATAGTTAAGTCCCAGGCAGTCTGCAAAGGGCTACAAAACTGCATGACTGGGTAACAAAATGGCAGATGAAATTCAATGTTGATAAATGCAAAGCAATGCACATTGGAAAACATAATCCCAACTATACATATAAAATGATGGGGTCTAAATTAGCTGTTACAACTCAAGAAAGAGATCTTGGAGTCAATGTGGATAGTTCTCTGAAAACATCCACTCAATGTGCAGTGACAGTCAAAAAAGGGAACAGAATGTTGGGAGTCATTAAGAAAGGGATAGATAATAAGACAGAAAATATCATATTGCCTCTATAAATCCATGGTATGCTCACATCTTGAATACTGAATGCAGATGTAGTTGTCACATTTCAAAAAAGATATATTGGATTTGGAAAAGGGCAACAAAAATGATGAGGGATATGGAATGGCTTCCATATGAGGAGCGATTAATAAGTCTGGGACTTTTCAGTTTGGAAAAGACACTAATAAGGGGGGATATTGGAGAGGTCTATAAAATCACGACCGGTGTGGAGAAAGTAAATAGGGAAGTGTTATTTACTCCTTCTCATAACACAAAAAGTAGGGGTCACCAAATGAAATTAATAGGCAGCAGGTTTAAAACAAACAAAAGGAAGTATTTTTTCACACAATGCACAGTCAACCTGTGGAACTCCTTGCCAGAGGATGTTGTGAAGGCCAAGACTATAACAGAGTTTAAAAAAAAAACTAGATAAATTAATGGAGGATAGGTCCATCAATGGCTATTAGCCAGGGTGGACAGGGATGATGTCCCCAGCCTCTGTTTGACAGAAGGTGGGAATGGGCAACAGGGGATGGATCACTTGATGATGACCTGTTCTGTTCATTCTCTCTGGGGCACCTGGCATTGGCCAGTGTCAGAAGACAGGATACTGGGCTAGATAGACTTTTGGTGTGACCCAGTATGGCTGTTCTTATGTAAGCTTGCCAGGGTTTATTTAAAACAGAGGAGTAAGGGAAGACTGGATGACTCAAGGGATTGGCAATGCGCTCAGGGCCCTTTTCCCTTCCCTCAGCCATTTGAATGTTGCCCAGGTTAGTAGAGAGTGAAAGCCATTACCATCTGATGCCTGTTTGCTGGCTTACTGGTTTAGCAAATGCATTTGTGGCTTCCGTCCCAGTCCTAGCAGTCACAATTGACACTAATTAACACCCATGTTGACAGTCTGGGGGAGGAGGGGAGGGAAGGGGAAAGGCTGAATAGACATAGTGATTGAATTGCCCTCTTGTTCCTTTAGCTTGTTCCCCTTTGTGAGGGCTGAGGCACACTGGCAGGTCACTGTGATGAAGTTTGCACTGCCAAAGCCTGCACTGTACCTACTCTGTGTATAAATATAAACCGTCAGAGCTGAAAAGCTGTTATCTCCCAGGATCACCGAAAAGCTACAAGACACAATATATACACAGACCTAAGGAAAGACATTTCCTAGTTATGAATAATTGCCCGACAATGTCCTGTTCTCATTAAGACAGAAAAAAATATTAAGGTTACAGTTTGAGAGGTGTGGCTTATTTAATGCAATTTACACTTTTGGCATCTGGGAGCACTGCCAAGTACTGGATTGAAAATGTTAGGTCATCCTGCCAAATCTTAGAAGTCTGGCACCAGGTGAAAAGACATGCTGTGATGAGACAGGGGAAAGTTACTGAGCGGTTTTACATACCTGTTTTTTGTTTTGTGTGACGGAAGAAGGTCTTAGCATTACATGCTAAAGCTGGTATTTGTTGTATGATGGAGTCTTAACCTTAGTCATAGATTCATAGATTCCATGGCCAGACGGGACCATTGTGATCACGTAGTCTGATCTCCTGTATAGCATAGGCCAGAGAACTTCCCCAAAATAATGTCTAAAACAGATCTTTGACAAAAACATCCAGTCTTGATTTGAAAATTGCCAGTCACGGTGACTCCATCACAACTCTTGGTAAATTGTTCCCATGGTTAATTACCCTCAGTGTTAAAAATTTACACATTATTTCCAGTCTGAATTTGTCTAGCTTGTACTTCAAGCCAGTGGATCATGTTATACCTTTCTCTGCTAGATTGAAAAGATGTCTAGTTGGCAGCTGGTATCAAGCAGAGTGCCCCAAGGATCAGTCCTGGGGCCGGTTTTGTTCAATATCTTCATTAAGGATGATTGCGTGGATTGCACCCTCAGCAAGTTTGCAGATGACACTAAACTGGGAGGAGTTTATGAAGGAAGGCTGAAAGAACTGGGTTTGTTTAGTTTGGAAAAGAGAAGACTGAGAGGGGACATGATAGCAGTTTTCAGGTATCTAAAAGGGTGTCATAAGGAGGAGGGAGAGAACTTGTTCACCTTAGCCTCTAAGGATAGAACCAGAAACAATGGGTTTAAACTGCAGCAAGGGAGGTCTAGGTTGGACATTAGGAAAAAGTTCCTAACTGTCAGGGTGGTTAAACACTGGAACAAATTGCCTAGGGAGGTTGTGGAATCTCCGTCTCTGGAGATATTTAAGAGTAGGTTAGATAAATGTCTATCAGGGATGGTCTAGACAGTATTTGGTCCTGCCATGCGAGCAGGGGACTGGACTCGATGACCTCTCGAGGTCCCTTCCAGTCCTATAATCTATGAATCTATGAATCTATGAGTGGTAGATACGCTGGAGGGTAGGAATAGGATACAGAGGGACCTAGACAAATCAGAGGATTTGGCCAAAAGAAATCTGATGAGGTTCAACAAGGAAAAGTACAGAGTCCTGCATTTAGGAAGGAAGAATCCCATGCACTGCTACAGATTAGGGACCGAATGGCTAGGCAGCAGTTCTGCAGAAAAGGACCGAGGGATTACGGTTGATGAGAAGCTGGATATGAGTCACCAGCGTGCCTTTGTTGCCAAGAAGGCTAACAGCATTTTGGGCTGTTTAAATAGGCGCATTGCCAGCAGATCGAGGGATGTGATCATTCCCCTCTATTCAGCATTGATGAGGCCTCATCTAGAGTACTGTGTCCAGTTTTGGGCCCCACACTACAAGAAGGATGTGGAAAAATTGGAAAGAGTCCAGCAGAGGGCAACAAAAATGATTAGGGGGCTGGAGCACATGATTTATGAGAAGAGGCTGAGGGAACTGGGATTATTTAGTCTGCAGAAGAGAAGACTGAGGGGGGATTTGATAGCTGCTTTCAACTATCTAAAAGTAATAGTCTCAAGTTACAGTGGGGGAGGTTTAGGTTGGATATTAGGAAAAAACTTTTTCACTAGAAGGGTGGTGAAGCACTGGAATGGGTTACCTAGGGAGGTGGTGGAATCTCCTTCCTTAGAGGTTTTTAAGGTCAGGCTTGACAAAGCCCTGGCTGGGATGATTTAGTTGGGAATTGGTCCTGCTTTGAGCAGGGGATTGGACTAGATGACCTCCTGAGGTCCCTTCCAACCCTGATATTCTATGATTCTATAATTCTAAGAGCCCATCATCAAGTATTTGTTCCACATGTAGGTACTTATAGACTAGAATCAAGTCACTCCTTAACCGTCTCTTTGGTAAATTAAATAGATTGAGCTCTTTGAGTCTATCACTGTAAGGCATGTATTCCAATCTTTGAATCATTCTTGTGGCTCTTCTCTGAAGACTCTCCAATTTATCAACACCCTTCTTGAACTGTGGACACCACAACTAGACACAGTATTCCAGCAGTGGTTGCATCAGTGCCAAACACAGAGGTAAAATAACCTCTCTATTCCTACTTGAGATTCCACTGTTCATGCTTTCAAGGCTCATATAAGCCCTTTTGGCCACAGCGTTGCACTGGGAGCTAATGTTCAGCTGATTAACTACCCCTCTAACCCTCTCCTCCCATCTTTTTCAGAGTCACTGCTTCCCAGGATAGAGTCCCCCATCCTATAAGAATGGCCTCCATGTTTTGTTCCTAGACGTATACATTTACAATTAGCTATATGGAAGTACATATTGTTTGCTTGAGCCTAGCTTATCAAGTGATCCAGATCACTGTATCAGTGACTTGTCCTCTTTGTTATTTACCACTCTCCCAATTTTTGTGTAATCTGCAAACTTTATCAATGATGATTTTATGTTTTCTTCCAGGTCATTGATAAAGAGTTTATATAGCGTCGGGCCAAGAACCAATCCCTGCAGAACCCCATTAGAAACATGCCCACTTAATGATGATTCCCCATTTACAATTACATTTTGAGATCTATCAGTTAACCAGCTTTTAATCATTTAATTTTTATTAGTCTAGTTTTTTATACATCAAAATATCATGTGGTACCAGGTCAAACACCTTACAGAAGTCTATGTATATTACATCAATACTATTGCCTTTACCAACTGAATTTATAATCTCAGGGAAAAAAATCAAGTTAGTTTGACAGAATCGATGTCCCGTAAACCTGTGTTATTGGCATTAATTGTATTACCCTTCTTTAATTATTTATTAATTGAATCCTTTAACAGCCACTCCATTATCTTGTTCAGGATCGATGTCATAGACTGATAGGCCTATGATTATCCACATCATTCTGTTTAACCTTTTTAAATATTAGCACAACATTTGCTTTCTTCCAGTCTTTGAAAACCTCCCCAGAGTTACAAGGCGTATTGAAAATCAACATTAACAGTCCAGCAAACTCCTCAGACAGCTCTTTTAAACCTCTTGGCTGCAAGTTATCCAGACCTGCTAATTTTAAAATGTCCAACTTTAGTAGCTTCTGTTTAACATCCTCCTGAGATACTAGTGGAATGGAAAGTGTTATCATATAATATGACTACATAGTATGTTTTCCCCCCAAATGCAAATACGTATGCCAATTAAGGGTAATCACTGAGTGTAATTTGTATGCAAAGGAATGTTACTTAGTGTTAGCAAATGTGAAATAGCACAAAACAATCCTCACAGGTAGAGTAGCATTATTAGAGTGCATCAGTCCTTTATTTAGCTTTACTCTTTATTAGACTGCTATCAAACAGCCCCACTCTTTATGGACTGCTTGGGGAACAAAATTAAACACATTGATGAATAATGAAGCAAGAGGGTGTTTTTTATTTGTATCAAATGCCACTTGGTGACAAACATTTTCACTGTTCTCCTCCATCTGTGGAGTGGATCTAAAAATATTCTATATACTGTAGAGGAAAAAGTTTGAGAAGAGCCAAGAAAAATTGTTTCAGAAATGAGAAATGTCTCTAAAATATTCAGTGTGGAAAAAGAGAAAAGTCTATACCCCACAGTGTGAAGGTAATTTACCAAATACTTGCTAAAACAAGATTAATCAACTATAGAGTGACTCTAAAATGTAAGTATTGTCAGCAGGGGAACAGCGCCTATCTAATATACTATCTAGTTTCCAACAGCAGTCATTGCCAGTTGTTTCATAAGAAGGTCAATACAGCTAACTATACAGTGCTACACTGTGTTGGGAAGATTTCTTCCTGACCCAACTGCTGATTATGCCCTGAAGCACGGGGTTTGATGATAACTCTTCATATCTAGTGTAAATGCAGGTGTTATGTAATCCGAATGAAGTATTGGCAAACAAAGATTTGAAACACACACACTTGCTCTAACAGTTAAAGGTGCTTGAGTTTGCTTCTAGATAGAAAACAATGCATCACCACCTGTTACAGGATTTAGTCCATGCTGCATGAACAAGGTACCTGATTTTACAAAACACACAGTGATATGTATTCCACATCTATAAGCTGGTTCAAGCTTTAGATGACTTCCCTGCTGTGTTGTAGCTTAGTGATATGAGAACCCTAAAAGGGTCAGGATGGTTTGCATTACTCTCTGAACCAGTTTGCCTATCTTTGATTACCAATGGGCTTTTAAAGGACTGTGTTGAAATATACTTTAAGATGCAACAACGTGGGATTTTGGGACATGGTTGACATATTTTAAACAACTGATGTACTAAAAATTCTTTTGACGTGTTAGAAATTTGTTAGCCTTGACACTGCTTTGTGGTTCAAGGACAGTAGTCTAATCACATGGTGACTTAGACAAGAACCTGTATATATTATTTTAAAGCTTAAAAATAGGGAATGTTTAAATACACACCCATCCAAAAGAAGATGCATTATGTACCAGTACAGCTCTTTCTGGTGCTTTTTAATTATGAGCTTCTTTTTTTTAACTAAATTAAATTACTTTAAAATCAATTTAGTCTGAGAGCACTTTGGTGCATGGACTTAAATATTAATTTGATTGAAAATCTTCCCTGACTAATCAGTTTATAAAACGTAGCTTTTTGTCTTACTTGCCTTTTGTATCAAAAGCAGAATGTTTCCACATGTCATTGTTTGTCCACATTCCAGTGCTTCTATGTGTCTTCCAAGTAAATGCTATCAGTTGTTTTAGTTAGAAGGGGACAAAAGAAACAAGCATTCCAGGACTTGTCAGTTTTTGTTGCACTAGCATCCCCCAAAGGGAGTGTGAGAAGCAACCTTTACGATTACAATTATCTTGGTATAGTATGTGGCATCCTAAAGCACAAGCCCCATTACTGGCATGTCTCTTATGCAAACACCTGCGTCAAGGGTTTGAAACGGTAAAATCGGTTAGGTCCCATTAAGAGGCTTCAGTGCTCCATAATATAAAAATGAAACTCCTGGGACGAACTCACCCATGTTGTAACTTTATTGTCTTCAGGGGAGCTACATCAGAGATGTCTTTTGGCTCAAACTAACTATGTTAGTTTATCTTTTGTGTTATGTAAAGACATACAGAGACCACATATCTATTCTCTTTCATATAGGGTTTTTAGTGGCACTGATTGTCGTAGTATCAAGATAGATCTCTCAGGGTTGGAGACCTCCAAAGTGTTTTTTACCTTAACGCTCTGACTCACACCTCATTTACATACAAACATTCACCTTTTTTTAAACTAGATTAAGCAAAATTAAACCAAGCCACTCTTAAACCAAAAGTGAGAGTCCACACACAAACTTGCACTGATTTAACTCTCTTGGTTTTAGAACATATATTTAGTTAGACTGGTGTGAGTGTGTATAGACAAGGCCTCAAGCTTCCCTCTTTTTCCTCCTCTTTTTTCCCTAGATCTAATTTCTTTTTTTGTACTTTGTCTTCCCCCCACTAATGGAGGGCCTCTTCATTCTTCTTCCTGATGGTCATCTCCACCACATTCCCACACTGACACACCTATTTGGGAGGAGGTTTCCTGGCATGATGAGCGGCATTACTGAGATCATTTTCATCGACAGTGCTGTAGTTTATCACCACTATCAGGCAGTGCCTGGATGTCAATAAAGAAGGGGTTAAAGTAGGATACTTTATGAGCAGTAGCTGTATTAGGGGATTGGTTAGTGCACGGAGCCTTTCATCACTAGCACCACATCAGCCCAGGTCAGTCTGTAAGCAACGTGCTACCATCTGACAGCGGCACTGTCAATGGACAGGTTTCCATATCACAAGAGTACCAGCACAACTACTGTACTTGTAATACTAATTGGCAGCCTCAGCAGAGAGTCTAAGGAATGAATGGGACCTAAGGAATGGACACTGAACTCCCCTCTTCTCCTTGAAGTTGAGGCATGCTGGTGAAGTAGTCGGGGGGAGCTTGCACTGTACTGCACCTAGGCCCTGAAATTCTTTATTTATATAGTCTCCAGGTTTCTCAAATCCAGCAACTTTAACCGGCATTGAAATTCACTTTAAGAAGCATTTTCACCAGTTCAAAGGGTTCCATGCAGGGAGTGACCTGTAGGCTGAACAGGTTTGCACCATACTCAGATATTTTCCCAATCTCTATTGTAGTGGCTCTTGTGACAAAGGAGAGAAAAGACTCAGGGTTAATAACACAAAGAGGATTCTTTATTCAGGATGCTGGCCACATGCAGACCCTGTAATTCCCTGGCTCTCTAGTTCCAAGACTGGGGAACACAGTATGTGCTGTAGTATTAACGCACCACCAGTACTGGCCTGGATTCAGTAATCATGGAATGAATTGCTGGCTATACTACACCTGTTATTTATCCAGACTCATCAAGGCATTGACTTTGCCTCTATTTAACTTATTTCACAAGTGATAAGCAAAAAAAAAAAAAAGTATTTTATAAACGAATCTTGTTGGAAAAGGCAGTGACATTCAGTACCTTAGTTTAATTGTCTTGAATCTGAAAGTGAAATTCTATTACCACCAGCTAAGCCTGGATATGAACTCCTAAAAAATGCTACTATTTGTCAAGTTAGCTGAATGAGAGCACTATCCTTCCAGGGAATTTCAAATCATTCATGCTACAGGAGGTAACTGCCACTACTAATAATGGTTTTGTTTGTAATTTGTTTTATATTTCCTCAAAATGTCACTTTTCTCATCAAGTAAGCCTAGAGGCACTCCAACCAGAACAATATAAAACCATTAAATGCTTTTGCCCTGTTAGGGAGACAGACAAACCTCAAACTATCCCAGATTTTTTTTTTTTAAACAAACCACTTCTGAAAATGGAAAAGTAAAATTCAACTGCATATTCGGTAAGTTAATTTTTCATCAAAGGGTGCATGTTATTGGCCTACAGCTATGGGCTCCCTTATCTGTAATATGTATTTAACTTTTGTCTAAGAGATGTTCTCCAAAGTGGTGGGCCTAAAATGAGATTTTCCAACTCTGTTTTGAAACTTGGGTGTGCACATTATGGTATCCCCAGACGGTGCATATTTCCACACTGCTACAATGAACAAGATAAAGAATTCTGAATTTTATCCATGTCATCCCCTGACCATATCAACAACAAAGTGGTCAAAGAGGGCAGCGTAACAGAAACATTAGATTTGCTGTTCTGGATCAGAATCTCAGTCTATCCTGTTGGATACCCTGTCCTGAGCAGTAGCTGAAAACATTAAGGGACAGCAGAAAAACAATTACCTTGATTCTCCCCCTTTGCATCTGCACTCTCAGAGTATGGATTGTCCCACTTCCATGCAGACACATCAGCGTGACTGTACTTGTGCAGTTACATTACGCTTTCCTCCCTGTGTCGCTCTGTTGCCCATGCATTGTTGGTCAGACACAGAATAAAGCATCATGGCTATTTTACATAGTATAACCGGTCATATAAAAAGGACACTAAAGACCTGTAGTGCCAAGTGTTTAATAGCTCAGCTCCCAGCTCTGTTGCTACTATGGCGAAGATACAATAAAACTTCACATATTGTTCTATAACACTCTTTGATTTATGGCTACCACTCACTGGTTTTTAACTACTGCAATCTTCATGAGAATAACTGTTTTTATTGCAACCACACCCTTTTATAACTCCCCAAAACCCTCCCCTCTTTTGGCTGGTATATAAACAAAAGGTGAATCTCACCAGGAAACTATCTATCTTCTTATACTCTGCTCATCACCATGGTAGTTGAGCACCATTCAGAGGATCATAGTGAAACAAAGCAGGAAACTGTTTACATAATTGAATCTAAACCCAGTCAAGCATTGATTTCATCCCTTCATGTTAAGCAAATTCAGATCAGTTTACCCAGCCCTAGAGAGTTCAGAAGCTCATGCCACATCCAATGCAGTTAATATTGCAGCATTGTGTGTTAAAGTCCAAACCCATGCAGTACAATGGTCCTTTAGCTGTTTCCCTGGGATTCTGGTCATAAGGAGTATGCAGAATCCCCTTTAATAGGTTCCTTCCTATAAACATGTCCTTGTTTGTAACTCACCAAGCTCTTATTTTGCAGGTGTAAGGGGCATGAAAGTACACGTCTGTCTACATGCAGATCTCCCAGTGATGGCAATAAGGGTTTTAGTGTGACTCTCTATCATGGCACTATATTATTCTTCCTAATTCATAAACTACAGAGGTGAATGCATAGCTCCAAGAAGGGTCAGAGTCAGTCAAACAAAGCTGTTTCAGTTATGCAAAATAGAAGTAATTTATGATAACGGAAAAAAGGAGAGTAATTTTAGCTGTAAACCAGCAGTAAATCACAATATGATGATTAACCTCTGATTAAACAACTACTTACTATTCAATAAATAGAATACATTCTAATAAGGCACAATGGGAGGGCAAAAGACTTTCTGTAAGGCCCTTGATGTTTAGAACATTCTCTTTTTTAACATTAGTTTTGTCCCTTAACATTTCATTTAAGCATTAACATTAATAATGCTAATGCCTAGCACTTACATAGAGCTTTTTAAGGTTGGAAGTTCATTGCAAACATTAATCGTTATCACTCTCATGGGAGGTGGATATTATTATCCCCATTATATGGATAGAGAAACTGAGCCACAGAGGATAAAGTAGATACTACCATCTTGACATCTAGTCAATAAAAACAAGCATTAAAAGTAGTCTTCGTTTTTAAACCTGCCTCCAAGTTCCCTTGCCAGTTTTGTGGTTGTATAATATCATATATATTTTTTTTAAAAATGTGTTTCCTTCCCTTGTTACTCTGTGAAGACCCATACAAAACAATACAGGAAATTGATGGATGTCATTGCAGGGTCAGGGACTAACAGACCACACCGAGGAAACAGTGAAATTGAATATACGCAAAGCGCTGTCAAATGCACAGACTAAACAAGCAAAAAGTAGAGAACTTCCTTCTGTAATCTAGTTGAGATACAGTAATGTTAGGTGTGATCTGTAGCTATAGGAGTTAGAAATAAATACAGACAAAGGTGTACTTTTTAAGTTGATGATGTTCCTTTAAGTGATTTTGCCAAGATCATGAAAGGAATCAGGGTCAGAATTCAGGAGCATCTAGCTTCCAGTACCATGTTCACCCAGGGGGGTAGCCATGGGTTGGCCTGGGTGGGCCCTGGCCCACCCACTTAGCATCAAGGCCCACCCCCTGAGCACCGGCTCTGCTCCGGCCCCAGTGCTTGCCCTGCTCCACACGCCCGCCCTGCGCTCCAGCCAGGGAGCGGGGTCCAGAGCTTGCCCCACTTCGCCCGCCGGGTGATCCAGCTGGGGAGTGGGGTCGAGGCGCGGAGGCTTACCCCACTCCACCGGCGCTCCAGCCAGGGAGCAGCATCAGGGGCTTGCCCCACTCCCTCTGCCTGCCCAGCGCTCCAGCCTGGGAGTGGGGTCGGGGTGTGGGGGTTGCGGACGGGCAAGCCCCCGCACCCTGACCCCGCTCCCTGGCTAGAGCGTCGGGCGGGAGGAGCGGGGCAAGCCCCCACGTCCCGACCGCGCTCCCTGGCCAGCATGTCCATCCCCCCCCACCCCCAAGGCCGGCTGGAGAGGGTTGGGGGGAAGCGGCCCCTTCCCTCCTATCTCCCCTCCCCCACCCCCTGTCATTGCCCACCCACCCACCCGAAGTCGGGGCCCACCCTGGCTATTCCACTCGTTCACACACGCTCTCTTTCTCTCATAATTAGGGGTGGGCTATATCAAAATGTGGCTTTAAGAAGCCATTCAGCCAAATTCTGGTCAAAATCCTGTTCAGCTTGGGGCAAATCATTTTTAAAACCTTTATTCCCTTCCCTATCAAATTGCTAATGGAGCACCAATCTCTCCCTGCGATACCGGTGTAAGAAACTGGCTTAGCAGCTTCTTTTCCCTTCTACATGATGGCCTCTGTGATTCATGGTTTAGGAAACTCTGCTCCCTTCCCGTTGTTCAAAAGGAAAATTAATTCTTTACATAATAAATCCATAGAAAACGTGAATAACAACTCAATTATTCATAGATTCATAGCGTTTAAGGCCAGAAGGGACCATTTGATCATATAATCCAGCCTCCTGGATATCATAGGCCATTAAATTTCTCCTAGCTACCCCTGTATTGAGCCCAATAACTTGTGTGTGACTAAAGCTTAGCTTGTGTTTGGCAAACGCAGATCTTCCAAAAAGACATCCAGTAACCCACCACTTCCCTTGGCAGTTTGCTTCAATGGCTCATCACCCTCACTGTTAAAAATGTGCTTTATTTCCAATTTGAAATTGTCTGGCTTCAGCTCCAACCCATTGGTTCTTCTTATGCTTTTTTCTGCTAGATTGAAGAGCCTTTTGGTACCCAGTATTTTCTCCCCGTGAAGGTACTTATATGCTATAATCAAGTCACTTCTCACTCTTCTTTCTGATAAACTAAACGGATTGAGCTCTAAATCTCTCACTGTCAGGCATTTCCTCCAGCCCTCAACTCATTTTTGGGGCTCTTTTTTGCCCCCTCTCCAGTTTTTCAACACCCTGCTTAAAATGTAAACCTCAGATACTGTGGTTCCAGCCCTCAACTCATTTTTGGGGCTGTTTTTTGCCCCATCTCCAGTTTTTCAACACCCTGCTTAAAATGTAAACCTGTGATACTGAACACAGTCTCCCAGTATCAGTCTCATTAATGCCATATGCAGAGGTGAAATCACCTCTCTATTCTTACTCACCAATCCCTTATTTGTACATTCAAGGATCGTATTAGCCCTTTCCGCCACAACATCATACTGCAAAAAGAAGAACAGGAGTACTTGTGGCACCTTAGAGACTAACAAATTTATTAGAGCATAAGCTTTCGTGGACTGAAGTGGGCTGTAGTCCACGAAAGCTTATGCTCTAATAAATTTGTTAGTCTCTAAGGTGCCACAAGTACTCCTGTTCTTCTTTTTGCGGATACAGACTAACACGGCTGTTACTCTGAAACATCATACTGGGAGCTCATGTTGAGTTGCTTTTCAACGATGACCCCTAGATCCTTTGCAGATCCCTCCTTTCCAAGATAGAGTCTTCCATTCTGTATGTGTGGCCTGAATTCCTCCTTCCTAGATGTATACTGCTGCATTTTGCCATATTAAAATTAATTTGGTTTGAATAGGACTAGTTTACCAAGCAATGGCTAAGAGAAAAAAAAGTTGGTTTTTATGTTAGTTTACGGGGAAAGCAATACCAGGATGTCTTCTCTTGAAAGGGTCTGAAAAACTGAAGTTACAAGGCCACATTATGAAGCCATTAGGAAAGTGAACGAATCCGCCGTCAGGTGAAGACATGCAGCTCCCCCTTGCTTTCAGTGAGAATGCAAATGCAGAATGCAGCCTTCGGTGCCTGCCCTGGAATGATGCCCTCTCATTGCCTATCTCACGGTGACCAATGTTCCAGTGAATATTACTAAAAATCCCCTGTGCTTTATCTACGAGTGCACTGTAGGGATCGGATTCTTGTTTAGTGAAAGCCAATAGGACTTGGGCTCCTAAGTCCCTTCGGTGCTTTTGAAAAATGCTACCCTTAGCAGTACCCATTTTGTAGGACTCTAAGACTTCCCAGACACCTCCCTACCCAGTTTGAAAATCCTATTAGAGTAGTCACGACAACACACAGAAATCAGAGGTGTTCGTTCCTAAGTGCTCAGGGGTCTTTGCAAATCTAGGAAACCCAGTGAAAAATCACTTATGTGCCCACCTCTAACACCGGTGCTCCATTATGTGCACAATGGCCTTTTAGACATCTAAGGGTATGTCTACATTGCAATAAAACACACATGGATGGCCCAGGTCAGCTGGTTCAGGCTGGGCGGCTATAAAATTACAGCATAAACATTTGGGCATGGGCTGGAGCTTGGGCTATGGGATCCTTCCCTCTCATGGTGTCCTGAGCTCACACAGAACAAGCCCCGCGAGCCCACGTCTCCTGACGTGGACCTGCCACGGGTGTTTCATTGCCATACAGACATATCCTAAAAGGCTTTGGAAATTCTGGCCAAAGTATTTCATTTTAAAAGGTAAATGGGTCGTACTATGACCAATATTGTAAATACCCCAGGAAATCACCTGAACTGCGTTTGTATGCCTGTATGACTCTGGGCTCTGTGTTTGACTGTATCAAACACATTTCCCCAGTGACTGATCTTTGGTACAATCAGTGTGGACATAATGCTTGCTTCCTAGAACTGATGAAATTATGTACTAACCAGCTGGTCTATGTGCTTGCAAGTATAAAGAAAGGAGCATAACTAGTGTGCAAGAGGAAGATTCTCAAACTGTGGGTCAGAACCCCAAAGTGGGTCACAACCCTGTTTTAATGGGGTTGCAAGGGCTGGTGTTAGACTGGCTGGGGCCTGGGGCTGAGGCCGAAGGCGGAGCCCCACTGCCCGGGGCCAAAGCCGAAGCCTGAGGCCCACCGCTCGGGGCCGAAGCCTGGGCTCCACCACCCGGGACTGAGGCTTTGGCTTCAGCCTGGCGCAGCATGGCTCAGGTTACAAGCCCCATACCCTGGGATGAAGGCCTGGGGTTTTGGCTTTGGCCCCCCTGCCTGAGGGAAGAGGTGCCTCGGGTAGGCTCATGCGTCGGTCCCTCCACCTGGGGTCAGGTAATAATTTTTGGTCACAATGCAATGAAATTTGAGAACCCTTGCTCTAGAGTTAGCCAGATATTGATCCGTGGACCACATTAAGCTGTCTAAAGCAACATAATGGTACCATTTAAGGAGCTTTGGAGAAACAGACTGCAGAATTCCAGAGTCATTCTACATTGTTTGCTTTGTAAAACTTAAAGTCACACTGATTAGTGCTTAATATGAGGTCTAGTTTCTCAACTCCTATGTATACAGTTCTATATATGGCTCTTCAATTGTTGGATTTCATTTAGCTAATAAGGAAATAAACTAAATAAACATTGTGCGAAATCTTAATCCCTATCATCTTCTTTGCTATTCAAAATGCTAAAATCCCTAATAATTAAGCGATAGAGTATGCAAATATTTGAACAAAGATATAATTAAAGCAAATGGGAGGAATTTCTGTTTTCATAGTTGGTCATTTGTGCTAATTGCTGACTTACCTTGGTCATTAGAGTCCCACACATTAAATGGTTGCCACAACATGATCGGTGTCAAGGAGCCATTCACTCAAACTACCATATACAAAAACAAACAACAGATTTGCTCCACATATTCAGAAAGGCACATTAGTGCAATAGGATCACTGAAGTTAAAAGTTATCTGCTTCCCCTGGATGAATGCAGTAACCTTTCCTTCCTGCTAGATTTTTACAAAATCTGCTCTTCTTTTTTTTAAGCCAGCCTTCAAAACCCTCATTTTGAAATGTAACTTTTAAAGCACTTAATATAAAATCAGCCTTTCCATTCACCAGTAACGGTAGCTTCTGATAAATTGGAAGTTACAAGAATGATGTTCCCTCTCCCACTACCCTCAATGATTTAATTATAAAAGCCATTTTAGAAGAATCACATTATGTATCAAACACCATGTGGACAGACAGTCTGCAGGCTCTTTTATTCCAGTCACTGGAATGTCTCAACCTTGGTGCTGAGGGACTGTCTTCTCCTGGGATAAGAGGGTAATTTATCATCCACATAATGATGCTTTTTTGTTTTGTTTTGTTTTGTTTTTGTTTCAGCCAGCTGCCTCCTTAGGAAGAAGTGGACAGTTGAAGAGGTTAATATAGACCACTATCTAAATACCTTTTAAGCCTAATTAGCAATTAACATTTAAACCAGGTATGCAAACTGAATTACAACCCAAAAAGTAAATAAGAGTTCTTGATAGATCAAGCAAAAACCAGAATGCAACAACACTTAATCCTTCATCCATGTGTGTAAAAAGGAGTCTATTCTGCGAGGAATAAAAGATGGAAAGGCATCTAGCATCTCCTTGATGATAAATACTGGTGCCAATGTGCAAGAGCGAAATGAAGCTATTATATGGAAAGGCTCCGTTTTTACAAAAGGGAATGAATTCCATATTTTATAAAAGAATCTATTGAAAATTATGTCTCTCAGCAGAACTGAGTCAAGTTGGAATCAATGGCAGCAATATTAGGGAGAGGAAAGGAACCCTATTTTTATATTTAATGTATGCAAAGTGTGAGAGAGTAAACTAGCTCCAAGGTAGATGAACTCTATGGACCATATTATGTCTCTCATTGTATGTGAGGCTTTGCTGCTATGCAATGGACATAAAAATGGTTGTTGCTCTGTATTTCAGAATAAGCTGTTTTAAAAAACCAATGCATTTAAATAAAGCATGATTTCAGTAACTCCACTAATGCATTTCAGCAACACTGTGTTCACTCCTTAAATTCTAATTCACCCCCAACCTCTATTTTCAAACAGTATTACCTTTTCCGTCAAAGCTACAGGTTTCTTTAATCTTAAGACACACACTGCATTTTTAATCCTTCACTCAAACCAGTAGGAGCAGCGGCAGAAGCAGGCAAAGCAAGGATTGCTGCTCTGAGGGGCAGACAGTAAAATGAGATCCAGGCAGGACCACCTCTCCTGCCCAGCACACCCAAACCCAGAACTGTGCAGGGGAGACCCACTTTACATACTCTGAGGGGCACTTCCCTGCCCCCTGCCATGCAGCCTTGAGGAAAAACTGCAGGGAAGTACCAGTCTGAGGCCTGGTCTACACAACAAGCTTTTATCAGCATAGCTATGTCAGCTGTGGGTATGAAAAGAACCGCACGTCTTTTCGACATAGCTAGACCAGCAAAATCTGGAGTGTAGACATAACTATGGCAACAGAAGAGGGCTTCTGTTAGGGTTACCACCTGGCCAGTATTTGACGGGCCTGGCCGATTTTGGGTTTTTTTTTTTTAATAGATTTTCCAGTTGCCAGAAAAATAATTTAATCAGACAGTTTTTTTACATGGGTCTAAAGATTTGAATTATTATCAAAATACACTGGGATATCTAATGTTTAAAGTTTCCATGTCAAGCTAAAGATGCTGCAGTGTTCCCATGTCCACAGTTTAAGCAATAACAGATTGACACTGTTGAAAATACAGCAGCTGTCTGCCCATCAACACACATACGCACCGTGCGGGTGTGAGAGAGTTTCAGTCACGCAAGAGTGAGGAGACAGGTGATGTTATCAATCTTATCTATATGTGTTATCTCTCTAGATACTATATGCAGCTGTTGGGGTGCGGTTGCGGAGTTACCCTGCGGTTGGGGTTTTGGTAGGCTTGCCTTGGGGGGATGGGTGCCAGGTTTTTTGCATTTCAAAGGTGGTAACCCTAGCTTCTGTTGGTGTAGCTAATGTCATTGAGGGAGATTGGTGTTCCTCCACCCACAGAACTCATCCTTCTGTCAGTATACACTGTGTCTACACTAGGGGGATCCGCCATATAGCTATACAAGCGTAGCCGTGTCAGCAGACCCCACGTAGTGTAGACAAGACCAGAAATTCCAGGCAATCGGAGTGGAAACTGCCAAAGTAGAGAACTTTCTCCAGTTTTGATTGGATTTCCTCTGCCCTGTGCATTTTGACTGTTTACTCCAAACCTCTCCCTACTTTTCCCTCAGTCTCTTTACCTCAGATTTGCTGCACACCTGTCCCTCTTTTCCCCAGCCCTGTTCTCCTCACCCCTCTCCCTCAACTTTTCTTTCCATTTAGCGGATCCCCTCCTAATCAAATCCATCCTCCAAATTAACTAACATGATACAAACAGGATGTTTGCTGCCCTCACATTGGTCACTCTGCTTGTGTTCTACCCCTTTCCCCCATCCCGTGCCTGTCTGGACTATTTGGTTTGTAAGTGCTTTGGGACAGGGACTTTCTGGTATTCTGCATTTGCAGAGTGACTGTCACATTGAGACCCCATTCTTGGTTGGTCCTTAGGCACTATTTAATAAACATTATTAATAATAATAATAATTAAAATGCTAGTTTGCGCCAAAGTTTGTAGGCCAGATTAGCCAATACGCTTCAAACAGAAGCAATTATTTTGTTTCCTTACTAGTTTGAACTTGAGAAAACAGACTATTTTTAAAGCTGCACTAGGCAAAACAGCTCTTGCGGGAAGTGAATAATAAATATACCACATGCTATGGTAATGTCCGTGGGGCAAGGTAGGGGGTTGCTATAAAACACAATATTCTAACTTACTACAGATGTTGCAAATAGAATTTACAGCTTTCTCGGCATGCTTATCTCTCCTCATCAGTTTCTGAATACTGAATCACCTTCAAACATGGGCCATTTTGAGGTTTTTATTTATTTATTTATTTATTTATTTTTAAAAAGAAGCTACAATATTTTCTTCCATGCTAGTCTGTAATGTTAAATAGATGCAAGACCTGTATTTACAAATCACATGCAATTGCATTTTGGCACATGGAAATTACATGCAAATGCATTCTAAATGAGTTTGTTTATCATTCTTGAATTCTAATCCAGAGGTCTTACTTTTTAAATTCAGTTTATACTCTGACATGTATACAAATGAGTTTGACTCTGGAAAATAACTTAATAAACTCAGGGTTAGCTATGCAATTAGAGGAGGCATCTGGGAACCATAAAACCTGGAAAACAACATTTACATCTTTTGTACATCCAAAGTTCCATTTTTTTCTCCCTTAAATTCATCATTTAAAAATGTTGCAGCTATTTCTGTGGGAGGACAAATAAGAATTCATTGTACAACCAGTCACCACTCTCTCCAATGAGCAATCCATGGGGTAGGGCTGGAGCAAATGTACAAAACACAAGATTTCATTTAAAAGAAACGCAAAGAAAATGAAAAATAACTGAATTAACATTGATCATGACTTTTCAACAACATTTCTTATTATTACAACCTGGCAAACCCTCCTGTGGGCAGTAAAGCTTTCTCATGTATTATTAGCCCTCTGCAGAAAGCTATGAAAAGACACAAATCTGTTTTCTCAAAGGACAGAAGGGCATTTAGTTATAAGAGAACGTAGGGCCACATTCCACTGTTGGGTTAAAGGTGAAGAAAACAGAACTATAACACACAAGTTTAAGAGATTAACACACCAGCAGTTTGTTCTTGAGCACCACAATATTGATTATTAGTCACCTGGATTCTGGTTGTGATGCTTTTTGGGGGGACTGTATCATATATAGAAGTATTATTTTATAACATCCAAATTTCCACTATGTGAGAATACACACACACAAATGTCCCTGCCCTAAAAAGTGTAGACTAAATTTTAGAGGTGACACCAAAGTGTCAATGAACACACTACCAGACCCTAAATAAAATATACTAGAGCATAACAAAGAGTAGGGAAGGAAGGGGGTGTGGAAGGATGAGGGGCTCACCCATACGATCATGTGCTTACTCACTATAGGTGTGTGCACATGGGTGGTGAGCATGTTACATTTTTGGTGAGGTTTACCGGTTTGTTTTTGTAAAGTTTTGTTTTTAAGGTTTCAGATACTGTGGGTCTAATCCTCGTCCCCAAAGCAGATTGAAAACTGGCCTAATTGACCAGATGAGAATTCTTCTTGAACGACCACTATGCCATCTTCTCACACAGCTCCCAGCATTAGGGGGTTTGGGAAGAGGTAGTAAAGACATAAGGGTAGCCTGGGGGAGCTGCTGCAGCCAAGCATAATTTAGAGCAGCCGTGAGGACCTTTTCTCATATGGTATTCTGACCCTTCCCCTCCCCCGACCTTGCTACTCTGTCAACATTGACCATCCGGACACCCTGGACCCTTCCCCTCCCCCGACCTTGCTACTCTGTCAACATTTTTTATTTTATTTTATAATGGAGATATCCATCTCCTAGAACTGGAAGGAACCTTGAAAGGTCATCGAGTCCAGCCCCCTGCCTTCACTAGCAGGACCAAGTACTGATTTTGCCCCAGATCCCTAAGTGGCCCCCTCAAGGACTGAACTCACAACTCTGGGTTTAGCAGGCCAATGCTCAAACCACTGACAATCCGGACACCCTATCTGCATTCTTTTCCCACTCTGCCATCCCATGCTCCCAGACCTGGTTTACAAAGTCACCATTCTCTCCTCAGTCAGATCCCCCCTAAAAATGCACGTGTTAATTGATGCCTTCAAGTGAGTTCAAAACAATAAAGTCTCTAAGTTATCCCCTCCAGTGCCCTTCTCTGACTGCTTGTTTCAGCACCAAATGTTCTGAGTGCCAAAGATGAACTCACTGGTGATTTGATCTTTTCAGGAACCAAATCTGATAAAATACAAATTCTTTGCACAGTGATAGCCCCCACTCCCACTGGGAAACTTTAAAACCCTTTTGCCAGTCTCTAACAGTTAGTGTTTGTCTTCTTCCCTGCTATATCTTTGGGGAGGTCAGCTTGGCTGGGGATTGAGAGGAGATGGTTTTGCAGAAATAAAAAAATTAATTAACTAGTTTTGAAATTTTCCTTCTATGTTGTCTATTATTGCTTGTGTTGTCCATTTAAATGGTAAACTCTCCAGGATAAGGATGGTGTCATAGTATGCACTTGTACACCGCCTAGCACAATACCCCCTCCCTCCGGCAGTGGAATGGGACCTCTGGGTGCTATTGTAATATAAAAATTATATAATAATCCCATCTTCTCTGTGTTTGTCTTTTGGTTCGTAAACTGTTTGAGGCAGGGACTCTCATTTTCACTGACTCTTGTTCAGATCAGATGACAGATAAGAATTATAAAAGAACCCCACACTTCTAAGTGACCGAGATTGTGTTCCCATGGAAATGCCCTTACTAATTAAAAAATAAACAACCGGGGACAGAGCTTTCCATTCGCCTTTACAATATATATATAGAACCAAGAAGGGTTTCTACAAAGATTGTTTTCCATGAGATATCAACCTGTTCATAAAGAAAAGGAGCGCAATATGACTCACCAAAAATTACTGTATGAAAACATATTCAATATAAAAAGCTTTGTCACCTGGGATACTTGTTACTTCTAGTATCAGGGGGTAGCCGTGTTAGTCTGTATCTACAAAAACAACAAGGAGTCTATGCCCAAATAAATCTGTTAGTCTTTAAGGTGCCACCAGACTCCTTGTTGTTTTTGTTACTTCTAAGAGCTCTGATCAAAGATAAAAGCCAAGACAACTTCTTGTAATCAATTATGCACTGCTAATCCATGGTGTATGTGTAATTGATAAAAATAAAATGATGTATGTAACATGGATTTACACGCAGAAATGAAATATGGACATGGGTGTAATGCTAAACATTGGACTGATATCCTAAATATACAGTAATCCCTTGATTTAGACAGTCCCTGGCTATGCATTAGCTCCTTGGTACAATTACAGCACCCCTCAGTCTGTTCTAACTTTTGCCTGGGGAGTAACCTGGCACACAACTGGCCAAGGATCATGACATGCTTACGGTTGTGCTATGGACTCCTTGGCTGCAGCTAATGAACTGACCAGGGTTTCATTTTTTCATGTGCAGAAACCACTGGGGAGTATTTACCAATGAACTAACTAAATAAAAAACCTTTTCCACAATGTTCACTGCACACACACACACACACAACCCCCCCCTCATAACCTACAAATCTGACTTGCCTTAAAGGAGAGACTAAAAGAGGCACCCTAAGTTTACACATTCTCTGATGTTTAACCCAATTTTTTCCATTTGAGGTTCTCTTGTATGTACCAAGAAAACAAGTTCTGAAGATCATTATACACTAGCCACCAAATTCATGAGAGAAGGGCAAGACTCCGATTCCTGGCATAGGTGAAACAAAAACAAATCAAGTATCAAACTTTCAGATCTCTCTGTCTTTGTTCACATTTTTTGGGGACAATGAAATTAAGCACCACATACCACAATATTGTTCCCTTTGTCACCTGGTTGTCTCTGAAATATGCAACTTTAATATATTTCTAACACCAGAATTAATTTCCTTATTGTTCTAGATTACATCCTTTGGCCACAGGTCCTATACATTTTGCTTAGATGAGTCCCAAAGAGTTCGCAGCACCATAATGAACAGATCAATTATTGTTCAGAAAAGAAGATACTGTCTCTTTAAAGGTTATTTGAAGGTTGATTGCTATCTTATTGCTTATCTCCAGCAAATCTATTCAGCCTTATGAATGAATTTGACCTTTTTATAGTTACTGGGGAAAAATAACAGAACAAAAGTTAATTTAGAACTCCATAATACAACACTTTTTCCCAGAGAAATGAAAGGGCATTCAAATCGATACCTGCACAATAACAGTCTGATGAATGTTTGCACCCAATTTTCTCATTTTGCTAACTTGAGATTGGGAATTTTGAATAGTTTTCAGAGACCATATTCTTTATGTGCTGTGAAGTATGTGGTATTGTGTCCAAACAATGCTAGAGGATAATCATTATAGGAGTATCAGTGGGCCTGAAAAGGTCAGTTAGTTAGAAATGTCAGCTTTCAATGCAACTGTACTGGACCTTCGTACACAAGGATCTAATTAAAGGGACATGCCAAGGTGCATGGAAACATCACGGTGACCCAGAATAATAATAAGGCATTGTGAAAAAGCTTGATGTTTTTCTTCAAAAATAATGGAGTTAGCCTTCAAAATGCCCTCTCTGTGGTCTTATTTAATCTTGATGAAACACCACTTATCCTATAGATATACAAAGAAGTCAGGTTTCTTATGCAAGAAATAAAACCAACAACAAAAACAGATTTACCAAAGCTAAATATTTAGCAAACAAACACACAAAAAAATCTCATTTTGTTATTTAATCTAAAATTATCTGTCATTTCAATTGGAAACAAGATTTTACATGTTGGTAATTTGGGGTTTATATAGATATATATGTATATCAATAGATACACAGGAAAGTGATTATAAGGGTAAATTCACCTCTCTCAGAACAAGGCCAAAGTGAGTGGGTTGTTGTGTGCGGGACGGAGATGATGGAAAGTGACCCCAACCCACAGGCAGAATGTGACACTTCTGCAGCCACCAAGCCAGCATGTAGGTATGGATATGGGTTGGGTGAGAGTTAGGGGTTATGAAGCCCCTGAGCCTCATAAGTATGTATGGCTAGAATGTGGGTATGCAGCAATGTCACTCTTCTTTGCTACACCTTTGTCTTTTGTAAATGAGAAATTCTTACTTTTGAGCATATATTCCATCCCTAATCCTCATTGTATAAAAAGCCACGGTGCCTGATTGGCTCTTGGAGAGCCAGAACCCTGCTGCTGGGAAGGGGCAGGGAGGAAGCCAATGTTTCCTTATCACTTTTTGCTATCACAACATGTCTCTAAAACTCCATTAAGATTAGAACAAACTCCTTCCTAATTCTTTAGCACTCAGATGTGATTGATCATTTTGTAACTGGCTGCTGGCTGAGGCTCCAATTTCTTTATTTGATGTGTAAGCAATATCAATTTATTTAGAGTAATATCAAACCGAACCTTTGGAGTCTGTTCTCCCATTTGCCCTTAACATTTTCAGGATCCATTTTAAACCTTTGTGGGAGCAAAGGTGATTAAACTAGGGTGACCAGATAGCACGTGTGAAAAATCGGGACGGGGGTGGGGGGGTAATAGGAGCCTATATAAGAAAAAGCCCCATATATCAGGACTGTCCCTATAAAATCGGGACATCTGGTCACCCTAGATTAAACCCATAACATCTTAGAAATGTAACACGAGGAATAGCTTAGCTCCCAGACCTCATTGAGTGTTCCTTTTAGATGAATCAGTTATTATTAGAAAGACTGAAAGGGTTTTTTCCCCCCTAAAATGAAACAGCACATGAAGCTTTCACCAACACAAACATGAACCATAATTATGTTAGGCTGCTTGAAAACTCAGCCAGTATCCCTTGACATGTACTTTGATCAAAATCAATGTTGTATTAATTAGCATGGACTATCAAGAATAGTTAGTGCATGAGTTTTAACAGTGAACAACGTTCTGTCACATTTTATTACCCTGTATCATTTTTACTAATAGGTGTATTATAGCTTCATGACTTCATATTATTTTCATGCTTCAATTAGAAAGAAGTAGATTGTCAGAATATTCAGGAAGGTAATGGAAATGTCTTGCAGGGGGCGTTCAGTAGTTGAGCTTATTCTTAAGTAACTTTCAAAAGCATATTTTAAAGCTTTTCTTCTCTTCATCTAATTTTACTAGGGAGTCTCATAAGCAATGGTGTGTGGAAATGCAACACTTAATCAGCTAAAAAGTACAGTAAATCCCACATATCACTTTGTTCATGGAAGGAAAGTAGAAATATATTTTTCTCACCAGAGGAAATTAATTAGGCAACAGTCCTATATCTATGATTTAAAGTGGTAAAATATGTATGGAGGAAACTAAAGCCACCTCACAAGAATTCAGTGTATCACAAATTAATGAAATTGAGACATTTTTAAAGCATAGCACAGGAGATATTACAGGGGAAGGAATATTTTAAATGATAGGGTTTAGCTCCATAAAGTTCAGTCTGGTAAATATTTTTTAAAATCAAGCCTTCTTTCTTTCCTACAAGTACAATACTTTATTAGTAAGGACATGCTCAGAAACCACTACAGTTTTAGGATCAAATCCCATAGCCCTTAACTAAGAATTTATATATTTTTTTACTCTGGTATAGGGTGCAAACTCCTAAAGTGCTCTGTGAAAAATCTAAGTAAATCATGGCTAATGAACTAAGGATTTAGCTCTTATTTTATTTTTCTCTTAAAATGGAAATGAAAGAGACTTAAAACATTCTATATTCGATGTTGCAGACAAGCTGGGCACTGGGGGACATTCAATTACCCCATGTTTTCTAAATGTATTCAATTTACTGCTGCCAAATGGAGTGAGTTTTATATACATCTGGGAAACGCACACCTCCAGTGCTGATGAATGTCTCCTGACAGTGCACTGATTTCAAGAAAAGTTTATTTTAAATTTGCAATAGAGAGGGTGGTAGGAAAGGATCAAGCCCCGAAAAAGGCTGAATCAAAGAGAATTTCAAAGGAGTATTTGTGATGGAGGTTCCTGGGCAATCTAACATCTTAGCCAATTTTAAAGCCAGTGGGTTCAATCACACTTCCATTTACACTATCAATAATTTAACAAAAATGCAGTGGGAGTTGAACTCACCTTCCTGAATGATACTGTAGCATAGCGAGTATTCACAAAACCACAAACAGCCAGCTAGAAACGAAGGGCAGATCCTTCAGCTGGTGTAAATCAGCTTATCTTCATTGTGAAGCTAAGCTAATTTATGCCAGCAGAAGCACCGGCCCTAAAGTTTGAGTCTACTAAAAATTGTTCAGGGACTGCTTCCGATGAAATTCAGAAGTAAAGCTAAGTAAATTTAAAGGAAATAAATATACGTTGGTGAAACTTCACATCCTTAAGCCCCTCCTCTCACCAAAGTTTATGTTACTTCAACTTGGACCCACTCTAGACACACACCCCTTTATGAATGCTTAACTTCTTTCCCCTCCCCACTTTACATGTCATGTCTGAATTTGACTCACTGAATCGCATGGAGTTTTACAGAGTCTAAGATGGTGTAACTCACATGCCAAGGGGCAGAAGAAAGGAGTGTAGCAACATTTACTAATTTAACTTACTCTTTCTTTGAGCTACTCGACATATAAAGAAGTGCAACTTAAACTCCTTTAAATACTGATAAGTGAGTGTCAGTCACATCAAGGAGATCTGGCACCCAATCAAGCCTACACCACCTGTTGAACAGCTTCTTCTGCTTTTCAACAGCCCGTGGAACATTTCCTGAGCCATTTCCATAGGGACTTTGAAATGGGGTCCGCAGTCGTATACACACATGTCTCATACAATATTTAATTTCTGTACATGTACAGTACCAATTTTTTCAATCCCAACATTTCCTCCATCACTACTTTTCCAGAATACACTCAGTCCATGTTAGGGACAAATGAGTATTCGTTCTGACTTACAAAGCTACTTTTAAATCAAAACTAAGGTTTTCATCACTACTAGAGCCTTCAAAAAAGACGTAGTCTGCAGAACAGTTTCTCTGTCATAGCCAGGAAAGTCACAGGAGATGGTTGGTCTGTGAAGGGCTCAGCTATATTGTTTCACCACACCTGCTTGTCCTAGTAAACAGCAGCACTATACATGTTGCTTATTGTGTGCAGGCCATCTGGAGCAATGTGAATGCAAGACAGACAATGTCTGGGCAGCACCACAATGTGGGTTCAAAATAACTTCTGATTAAGGTGATACTAACAATAAAAGGTGGTCAACACTTAAGACAACACTTAAGCTCTGTTGAATCATTTTACAACAGGGACCTTTTTGAATGGTACATCTGTCATGACATAACATTAAGATTCCTGTGACAGCTCTCGAATTATTATCTGAATTTTTAGTCACTGAGGTCTTGAGAACCCATCTGTAACTCACATGCCAAGGGGCAAAAGAAAGGAGTGTAGCAACAACATTTACTAATTTCACTTACTCTTTCTTCTAGTTCCAACATGAAGGAAGTGCAGTTTAAATTCCCTTAAATACTGGTAAGTGAGTATTAATGACATGATAGCCTTCTCTACTCTAGGATAACTATCCGTTGTTGACATTTGTTGCCACCAGTGGGTGCAGTTGATCCAACTCTGAATATGGTTTGATTGCAAGTGCAGACCAGAATGAAAGGGTTCAGTATCATTTCAAAATATGCTCACTGCCAGGAGGCACCATTCCCCAAGTGGGAATGCACAGAGGGTCTTGAAGAAAAAATACAGTTACAGCCAGCAGGGTTCTTCAACACCTCAGTGACTAAAAACTAAAAACTCAGATAACAGGGGTGTGTGTGTGTGTGTGTGTGTGTGTGTGTGTGTGTGTGTGTGTGTGAGAGGCCTAGTCTTCACTTACCGGCTGGTCCGGCGGCACGCCATCGATGTTCTGGGATCGATTTATCGCGTCTGGTTAAGACACGATAAATCGATCCCGGATCGATCCCGGAAGTGCTCACAGTCGGCGCCGGTACTCCAGCTCGCCGAGAGGAGTACGCGGCATCGACGGGGGGAGACTTCCTGCCGCGTCTGGACCGCGGTAAGTTCGGACTAAGGTACTTCGAATTCAGCTACGTTATTAACGTAGCTGAATTTGCGTACCTTAGTCCGATTTGGGGACTTAGTGGGGACCAGGCCAAAGAGAGAGAATGTTACCTCATGTTGTATGCAGTGTTGTTGTAGCCATGTTGGTCCCAGGATATTAGAAGGATACGGCAGCTGAGGTAAGACCTTTTACTGGACCAATTTCTGTTGGTGAGAGACACAAACTTTCCAGAGAGCGCGTCTTCAGATCTGAGAAATGTGCTCAGGATGTCACAGCTAAATACAAGGTAGAACAGATTACAAAGCGATCACTCTGTATCTGACCTCTCAGTCCTCATCCTCAAAGGAAACCTGCACAACACTTCCAAAAGACGAGCCATAATTCATAACTTTGCTAGTTACTAAGAATCGTGGACTGAATAGAGATACTGGATTTATGGCTTATTACAACAATCTATAACCCAATTAAGTTGTCCCCCCCACCCCCAGCTTTTTTTCTCCCTTTCCCCCCTATGGCTGGAGAGGTGTTAATGGGCTACTTCACCTTGAATGATTCCTTGAAATATGTGTTAACTACTGATAGTAAACAATCTGTTCCAGCCTGTATTTAGCTATGACATTCTGAGTACATTTCGACTTGAAGAACAGCTCTCTGTAGCTCAAAAGCTTCTCTCTCACCAACAGAAGTTGGTCCAATAAAAGATATTACCTCACCTACCCTGTCTCTCTAATGCTATCTTATGACAGGTGTGCAGTTTACAAAGGCCAGCAGGGTTTCTGAAATGGTACTGAATTCACTTTGTTCTGCTTTATACTTGTAGTTAGACCATGCCAGAAATGCACCATTGCTGACTGATATTGTCAAGCTATAGGGGATTTTCCTATTGTAGACAAGACTATCTGAGTGACATCCACTGTACAGGAGGCTGCCTGCCTCTACACAGGATGGAAAACTTAAAGAATTTCCAGAGAAATGACAGTTGAAAACAAACTGTTCGGCCCTTAATTCAGATCATCCAAAGTACTCAGTCATAAGCTGTATCATGTCTCTGTAAAAACAGTCCATTGCTAACAAATCATAAAGACAGTCCTCCAAAATGAAAATATAAAAAAGTAACAATATCTAAAGATAAATAATTCCCAAGGCTAAGATTTTGAAACCTGTATGACCTGAAGTCAGACTCCTAAATCTATATTTAGGTTGGGATTTTTCAAAGCATCCTAAAAAGAGCTGAATGCCTAACTCCCTTAAACTCTTTAGAAAATCCAAATTTTAGACTCTTAAATAAGTTTGGCCTGAGGATGCTCAGCCCTTTTGATAATGAGTTCAAACTTATTTAGCAGCCAAACTCTAGGCTACATGTATCTTGGCCCAATTTTTTTTTAATACTTTATCAAATCAATGATTATGGATTTCTGGCTATCAACACACAAAAATACAAAAAATGCACATCTTGAAAAATGTCTGGCAAGGAAGTCTTTTTTTTGGAACACAGCATGTCTACCTACATAATCAGTGGAAACTCTTAGGGCACGTCTTCACTACCCGCCGAATCGGCGGGTAGCAATTGATCTATTGGGGATCGACTTATCGCGTCTAGTGAAGACATGATAAAATCGATCCCCGATGGCTCTGCCGTTGACTCCGGAAATCCACCGCGGCAAGAGACGGAAGCGGAGTCGACGGCGGCGTGGCAGCGGTCGACTCGCCGCCGTCCTCACAGCCAGGTAAGTCGACCTAAAATACGCAACTTCAGCTACGCTATTCACGTAGGTGAAGTTGCGTATCTTAGGGCGCCCCGCCCCCCCCGTAGTGTAGACCTAGCCTTAGTATGTGCCTATACTGATCCTTCTAACTAATTGCTATGTTGCTGTGCAAAACTGAAAGATCTGAAGTGCTAGATACTTACTGTAATCACATCTATGCACAAACTCAACTTAATCAACTCTTTTATTGCTCCAGTGAACATTGCATCAGTCATCACAGTAAAGAAGGTATCATAAATACAAGTTAAACAAATGTCTCTCCCTTAAGTGATTTTTCCCCCCAACCCTCCTTTTCTCCTATAAAAAAGGCTGTGGACTTCTGTAACTTTATCCAAGATCTGAGTGTTTATTCTGATTATGACCTTCAGGGATTTTTTTTTTCTTTTCTTTTTTTCTTTAGAAACAGGGGACATTGAAGATACAAAATACGGAAAAATGTGTCATATTTGCCCTTGAATTTGTAGTCAGAGTGGTGACAATGGCTCTTTCTCACTGTATTGTTGCTTTTATCAGCAAGTGCCCTAAGCATATATTAACATAATTGCAAACTGTATGAAAAACGAACATGCAAAAATGTGATGCAATTGCCAGTAGCCTCAAACATCTGTCCCAACAAAGTGTTTCTTCTTCTCCTTTTTTTAATGATTACTATTTGAACAAGGTTAGTGAAGGAGAAGTCATGTCACAGATATCTACATTTACGATGTTGGAACAATTATTGATGCAAAATTGTTATCCAAGCAAAATGTGTCGCGTTTTGCCCACTGTCCCATAACACCTGCTCACTTTGCTAACACATTCCCCGTTAAAGCCAGACAAAAAGATAAAGATGCATTTGGAGCTGAGGGACAGAAAAATACTGGTTACCAAAGCTAGGACCAACTCTCTGTGGTGTTTCTCTGTTGCTGGTGGACAGTAGACCTCTAAGAGAGCTAATGAAAAGAAATTGAGCAGTCTTACTGAAGAAACTGAACAAGAGCTTAGATCAAAGAGAAATCTCATTCATCTGGCCTGCGTTTCAATCCCAACAGTGATACCTTTGAAAAACACCATGCCAGAGATATGAAACTACTTTCATGACTAGTGACCAGAAATTCAACCTATAACACATTTGGGGGATTTTCCTTTGCAGACAAATAACAAAAGTCATTATTGAGAAGACTGTTTCGAAAGTGTTTTATTTTTACCTAGATATTTCTGAACTCATTTACTTTAAGGTTCTTCAGAATTAACCTGCATATTCTCCCTCCAACAGTGCACGCTGAAAGCCACGGACTCTTTACAACCCTGAAATGTATTTAGTATTGAAGAGAGAAAAACTTACATTCCTGTGATACTTAAACATACATTGTGAATTCTAGGGCATCTACCCTGCAGACATACCACTAACTGCAACCCCAGGAGGCTTAAAAAAATATCAGCACTCAAATTCATAGAGTAAAGGTTTGAAGAGGCAGCTCTGTGAACGGATAACTACCCGGGGCTTTGCCAAGCACAATATAGCTGTCACTTGTTATTATGTTAAAGATTTTCTGGGGAACAGTGTTTTTCATTTTGCGTGCCAGAGACAGGGGAAAAAACACATTTAGACAACCGTCTCTTTAAGAAAAGATAAAAGCCGAGCCTCGTAGCTTACTCACCAGGGTTGGTTATAGTCAGCAGGTCAAGTTGCCGTTCTTGCTGAAAAGCAAATTAGAAAAGGAATTGTTAAAGGGGGACTAATTTCAGTGGGTCATCTTAGACATGCAAAGAAAGTGTTCTGACATTTACACTGGAATAAATTACAAGTTACACAGCTCAGAGCAACTATTTTGGATGGGAGCCATATGTACCTTCCGACAAAGGAAAGAAATCTAGTCAGTCCCTTCAGGGCAGGTTTATTTACATTTCTGAATTGGGTTTTTGGATAAAAGTGCAAAGGTGTGTGTCCATGTGTATTTTTAACTAGCTGCTTCAAATGTAAGGGATCGTTGACTTCTTAGAAAAGGAGGAAGGCACTAAGGTGCTACTCTACGATTCTCTTCTTGATTAAGTCACTGCCTCAGTTTGGACTCGGGAAAACAAATAATTATATTCCCTTGGGAGGAGATTTTTCAAAGACACCTAAAGGGGTATGAATGACTAATTCACATTCATTTTAATGGGACTTTGGCACTCACACCACCTTATCTGGCTTTGAATATCCGAGTCTCAGTTTCTATATTTGTAAAGTGGGCATGACTGTTTTTTTCATAGGCGTGTTGAGCTTTAATTGTTTGAACACTGCTCTGGGAGCCTTGGATGAATGGTGAAATGAAAGTGTAAAATAATATTGTTAGTAGTATAATAAATTAGAAATTGATGAAAGGAAATACTTTTTCACATAGTGCACTATTAGCCAGTGGACATCATTGTCTCAATATTTCACTGAGTCCAAAAGCTTAGCAGTATTCAAAACAAGATTAGACATTTATATGGATAACAAGACTACCTTTTGATACGGTCTCCCACAGTATTCTTGCCGGTAAGTTAAAGAAGTATGGGCTGGATGAATGGACTATAAGGGGGATAGAGAGCTGGCTAGATCGTTGGGCTCAATGGGTAGTTATCAATGGCTCCATGTCTAGTTGGCAGCCGGTATCAAGCAGAGTGCCCCAAGGGTCGGTCCTGGGGCCGGTTTTGTTCAATATCTTCATTAATGATCTGGAGGATGGCGTGGATTGCACCCTCAGCAAGTTTGCAAATGACACTAAACTGGGAGGAGTGGTAGGTACGCAGGAGGGTAGGGATAGGATACAGAGGGATAAATTAGAGGATTGGTCCAAAAGAAATCTGATGAGGTTCAACAAGGACAAGTGTAGAGTCCTGCACTTAGAAAGGAAGAATCCCATGCACTGCTACAAACTAGGGACCGAGTGGCTAGGAAGCAGTTCTTCAGAAAAGGACCTAGGGGTTACAGTGGATGAGAAGCTGGATATGAGTCAACAGTGTGCCCTTGTTTCCAAGAAGGCTAACGGCATTTTGGGCTGTATAAGTAGGAGCATTGCCAGCAGATCGATGTACGTGATCATTCTCCTCTATTTGGCATTGGTGAGGCCTCATCTGGAGTACTGTGTCCAGTTTTGGGCCCCACACTACAAGAAGGATGTGGAAAAATTGGAAAGAGTCCAGCAGAGGACAACAAAAATGATTAGGGGGCTGGAGCACGTGACTTATGAGGAGAGGCTGAGGGAACTGGGATTGTTTAGTCTGCAGAAGAGAAGACTGAGGGGGGATTTGATAGCTGCTTTTGACTACCTAAAAGGAGGTTCCAAAGAGGATGGATCTAGACTGTTCTCAGTGGTACCAGATGATAGAACAAGGAGTAATGGTCTCAAGTTACAGTGGGGGAAGTTTAGGTTGGATATTAGGAAAAACTTTTTCACTAGGAGGGTGGTGAAGCACTGAAATGAGTTACCTAGGGAGGTGATGGAATCTCCTTCCTTAGAGGTTTTTAAGGTCAGGCTTGACAAAGCCCTGGCTGGGATGATTTAGTTGGGGATTGGTCCTGCTTTGAGCAGGGGGTTGAACTAGATGACCTCCTGAGGTCCCTTCCAACTCTGATATTCTATGATTCTACCCTGAGTTAACAGTAAATATTAGAAAAAGAAACAAGGGTTTTGGCAGAGATACAAGCTCTCATGAGTCGAGGCATAAACCAACCTCTAACTAGTGAGGTTTAGGAATAATCTGTCCCTGGAGGCAGATTATCCCTTCACTGCTTATGACGGGTTTCTCTGTCTGCCTCTGAAACAGGTTTTAGTGGCAGTGACAGGATACTAGCCTGGATAGACCACCAGTGCGATCTATTACGGAAATTCCTATGTTCCTATGATATTATCCTTTTCAGCTTCTGCATAACCCAAGTTTCTACTGCATAGGGCTTTCCATCTCCATGGTGGCTAGGCAAGTTTACACTTTCCTTCTCACAAGTGGATCTTATAATTGTCTATTTCAGGGGTAGGCAACCTATGGCACACGTGCCAAAGGCGGCACGCGAGCTGATTTTCAGTGGCACTCACTTTGCACGGGTACTGGCCATCAGTCCAGGGGACTCTGCATTTTAATTTAATTTTAAATTAAGCTTCTTAAACATTTTAAAAACCTTATTTACTTTACATAAAACAATAGTTTAGTTATATATTATAAACTTATAGAAAGAGACCATCTAAAAACGTTAAAATGTATAACCGGCATGCGAAACCTTAAATTAGAGTGAATAAATGAAGACTCGGCACACCACTTCTGAAAGGTTGCTGACCCCTGGTCTATTTTTTCCTTGCACATTCTAATAGTTATCATTCCTCTAAAACTCTCTATGGCCAACACTGGTGTGTCTAGCTGGCATCACAATATATACTGTCCAGTTTAATTTCTCTCTCCTAATCTGCTCAATAATGTCTGTGTTACTTTCATTTATTGTCAGGCCTATGGATCCTTTTCTAATCTAATTCACATCATTACACACTCTCTATTCTTCTGGTGACAGGTGAAAGTCCTTGAGGAGGAAACTATGTGTCAGTGATCCCACAGTGGATATTTTTCTCTAGAAAGTCTTACTGATTAAAGACCTTCCCCTTCAGAGTGCCAAAAATTGCAGTCTCTATGCTTACAAAACACTACTGACTGAAGTCAATGGGCACAATTCATCACTGCTGTTCTCCTGTGCAGCTTCACTGAACTTCCTTGAGTCGTATGCCCATTTATACCAATGGACACCTGGGTGCATTGGATGCTTTGTCTGTTTAGGACTCTGGGATCGAGTCCACAGGTGGCATGGGTGTCAGGCAGTAGCATCAGAACTGTAATCTTCTGTAGCATTCTCTTTATGTTGTGTGTTTATGGCCTACTTATGTGTTTTAACTCTTTTGTGTAGTGTAAAAGCTGTTGTTGGGTACAGTTTCACTTGTATTCCAAGTACTGACAATTCTGAATATACATTCCCATGTATGCATGAGAAATATGACTTATCTTGCTCACTTTATTATAAACACCAAGGACCAGATTGTGCCCAATCCTTAAACTGATGTGCCAGGATAGTGATGGGAGGAACCTTTCCCTGACTTATGTGACCTCCCTAAATCCCAGGCACAGTTGTACACTACTCTCCAGGGACTACAGGGTCTGCATTCGCCATATCTTTTGTGGGCATAAAGGAAGCATCATAGTAAAGCTACTGTATCTGAAGGTGTGTAGCAATGGGTTCACTCCTCCCATGCAAGGCTCTGCCTAAATGGCTCAATCGATCCATAAGTGTATACGAAGAAAGTACTCTGATTGTGAGTTATACTTGATATAGATCATGGGCCTAAACCCTGAGGTGTATTTCTATGAAGCTACGATTTGCCAATAGCAAATTGTTTTAGCAGCCACATGGCCAACAGCATTGCTTATGCTTGTTTAATGCAATTTGAACTCAAAATGTATAGTAAATAGCCAAGTTAGAAAAGGAACGGTCAGCTGTATACAAAAATGACGGGAAAAAGGCAAATATGGTGCCCATCTATAAAAAGGGAAATATGGACAACCTGGGGAATTACAGACCAGCCAGCTTAATTTCTGTACCCAGAAAGATAATGGAGCAAATAATTAAGCAATCAATATGCAAACACCTAGAAGATAATAAGGTGATAAGTAACAGTCAGCATGGATTTGTCAAAAACAAATTGTGTCAAACTAACCTGATAGCTTTCTTTGACAGGGTAACAAGGCTTGTGGATAGGGGGGAAGCGATAGACATGGTATATCTTGATTTTAGTAAAACTTTTGATACTGTCCCGCATTACCTTCTCATAAATAAACAAGGGAAATGCAACTTAGATGGAGCTACTATAAGGTGGGTACAAAACTGGTTGGAAAACCGTTCCCAGAGCATAATTATCAGTGGTTCACAGTCATGCTGGAAGGGTATAATGAGTGGGGTCCCACAGAGATCAGTTCTGGGTCTGGTTCTGTTTAATATCTTCATCAATGATTTAGATAATGGTATAGAGAGTACACTTATAAAGTTTGTGGATTATACCAAGCTGGGAGGAGTTGCAAGTGCTCTGGAGGATAGGATAAAAATTAAAAATGATCTGGACAAACTGGAGAAATGGTCTGAAGTAAATAGGATGAAATTCAATAAGGACAAATGCAAAGTATTCCACTTAGGAACAATCAGTTGCTCACATACAAAATGGTAAATGACTGCCTAGGAAGGAGTACTGCGGAACGGGATCTAGGGGCCATGGTGGATCACAAGCTAAATATGAGTCAACAGTGTAACACTGTTGCAAAAAAAGTGAACATCATTTTGGGATGTATTAGCAGGAGTGTTGTAAGCAAGATACGAGAAGTAAGTCTTCCTCTCTACTCCACTCTGATTAGGCCTCAACTGGAGTATAGTGTCCAGTTCTGGGTGTCACATTTCAGGAAGGATGTGGACAAATTGGAGAGAGTCCAGAGAAGAGCGACAAAAATGATTAAAAGTCTAGAAAACATGACCTATGAGGGAAGATTGAAAAAATTGGGTTTGTTTAGTCTGGAACAGAGAAGACTGAGAGGGGACATGATAACAGTTTTCAAGTATGTAAAAGGTTGTTACAAGGAGGAGGAAGAATTTTTTTTTCCTTAACCTCTGACGATAGGACAAGAAGCAATGGGCTTAAATTGCAGCAAGGGAGGTTTAGGTTGGACATTAGGAAAAACTTCTTAACTGTCAGGGTGCTTAACACTGGAATAAATTGCCTAAGGAGGTTGTGGAATCTCCATCATTGGAGATTTTTAAGAGCAAGTTAGAGAAACACCTGTCAGGAATGTTCTAGATAATTAGTCCTGCCACGAGTGCAGGGGACTGGACTAGATGATGTCTCAAGGTCCCTTCCAGTCCTATGATTCTATGACCATCTGTAAAAACAGCCATACTGGAAAAAAGTTGGCAATAGAAGCAGGTCAGGTTATACAAAGCACAATGATGGCAAACTGCAGAGCATTTAAGTGTTTGTATAGCATCTAGCACAATTTGGGCCTTGCGTCTTATCTGAGCCCCTTGGCAACGTAGGCAAATAATAAAATATACAAAAGAATAACAATTTGTTATAACAAGAAAACAGTATCTTATGGGATAGATTCAATAAAGTGGTAAATAATCATAGGCCAGAACCTCAGTTGATGAAATTTGTTATAGCTCCATCTGAACATTGGCTGAGGACTGGTCCAGAATGCAACAAAATTAAGCCCCGATCTTGCAAACATTTGTGCATGTGCTTACTTTTAAGCATGAGTAGTCCCATTGACTTCCAGTGAACCAGTGGGATAATGCGCTGACATTTCACTACTGGGAACTAACTGCTCCAAAAGATTTGAGATTCAGCAGCCAGACTCCTGGCTAAGGACTACATGCAGCAGCACTACGGCGGCTGCCTGTGCTGGTGTAGGGACGCTGAATGGGCTCCCTCTGCCCTCTCCTCTCAGGGCCCCTAGCTGGGATAGCCAGAATTTGCTCTAAAGTGAAAGTTTTCATATATATCTAGTCTTCATATATATATATACGGAAAGGAGACAAAGTGTGTTCCTGAACTATGCTTGTAGAATGTACGGAAAATCATCCCCTGCAGAAGCAAGCATGGCCCCAATTTTTGCTGCGTTTCCAGATTTCCGAGGCCAGGCCCTCTGCAACTCCACCCTCCCGTGGTCCAGCTTGATGTTCTCAAACTAGTAACCCAAAAAGTTAATATTTTGAATGTGTAATATTTTAAATGAATTATTTAATTTATAAGTAATTCTAAAAGCAACTGAATTAACAAGGGATTTTCCAAATTTCTCAAAGATTAATTCAGTAATCACGTCAGAATCACTGCAGCTGTGGGGCCAGGCTCACTCTAGTGCTGGGATGTGCAAATTGCACCTTTTTGCACCTCCCAGGGCCCAGGGACTGGAGGAATTCCCTTCCCCACCCCCGCTGCCAGTAGTTCCCTGCTTGGAGAGCATCTGTTAGATTCTTTATCAGCCTGATAAGAGCCCCTCAGAGGTTGTACTGAGTCAGCACATCCTTCACTGCTCTAATCTTGCCCATCCCGAAAGAACACAAACCGCTATTTTGACCATGCAGCCCCCAGGGCAAAGGGGAGATTGTGGCCAATTTGAACCACAGCAGCGTCCCATATTGTGGACTTTTCTATCTTTGGTGCTGTTCAGAGGCACAGACCCTGCAGGGCATCTGGCCCTGAATTCTATCAATTAATCACATTAACTTGCATAAAATTAACATAAATCATTAATAAATGCAATAAACATGGATAAAGAGTAATAAATCATATTTAAACACATGGAAGGCAAATCGTTAATAAATTAAGCATTAATTCCTTTAACGAACGTTAATCTATGAGACATCAAGAATAAATTCTGCTTCAGAGAATGAGTTGAAAAGACCTTGTGATCCAGTCTAATCCCTTGAAAAGTACAGAATGGTCCCTGCTGCACAGACGTAAGTGATTATTTCTAGCCATTTGGATCTATCTAGCTATAGAGCTTCCATTACTAAACTTGGAAGACCATTACATTTCTTGGTAATGTAGAGTCTATATCTTCCGCCAGGCGGTTTTCTAACATTTCTTTTAGTAACTCACTTTCTGAGCAATTTCTGATTCGGCCAACAGAGTGCGCACTCTACTTGGCACACGTGAATTGTCCCATTTAAACAGCCAGCGTGTCTATGCATGAAGTTGAGCATGTGCTTAAGTGTCTGCAGGATTGGGGCCTAAAATTTCAATATTATTTTCTTAATCTAATAAGCGGCCAAGTTAGTGTGTTTGTAAATTGTTGCAGGGTATTATATTATAAAGCCAAAAGTTTTAACCAATTGAAAAGATCAAATTCAGGACAAAAACCCTAGAAAGTCCAAGAGGTACTATTTGGAAAGCACACAAGATACTCATAGGAACCATCATAGAATATCAAGATTGGAAGGGACCTCAGGAGGTCATCCAGGCTAACTCCCTGCTCAAAGCAGGACCAATCCCCAGACAGATTTTTGCCCCAGATCCCTAAATGGCCCCCTTAAGGATTGAACTCACAACCCTGGGTTTAAGCAAGCCAATACTCAAACCACTGAGCTATCCCTCCACCCCACAACCTCAAAACTCATCTGCTCCATGTGCAAGGTGCACTTCTTCAACCTGCCTTCTCTAACATCTACACATAGACCAAAACCCTACATAACTAAAACACTCCACTACACACCCAGTTTGTGCATAGGGGAGAGGATAAGTGAGATTGAGCAAACCACACATGGCAAATGATAATCCTGTTGCTAAACGCACTACGGGAGGGCATTCAGCTATTATGGTGATAAGAACCTACAAAGAATAGAATGGACAGACTGAACTATATTTAATACAAGTCTCGGAGCAGCATCTCTGTTACATTTGTATACAGTACTTAGTAAAGCCAACTTTTAGATGCTACAAAACCGTAACATGTACCGAGAAGGTGGAAAGATAAAGATATTAGGTATGTAATATTTTTAATTGATATGACATTGAAGGAAGACCAATATCGATGGTCATGTAGCCTTCTCCTGAGCTACTTTTGTTCCCCCAGAAACAGGGATACCAAATGATCCAAATCGTACACTGTCAACTAGAAGAAGAGATGAGTAGCAGTGTTTGTATCTTTGAAGTTGTTTCCATTTCAGATGGTGCGAAGCGGAACCACTTGGAGGATTTGTAGACTTTTTAGTGAAAATTTTGTCATCAAAATGCATATTGAAATTGTTATTGACATTTTCTTGTTTACCAGAGATCTGTTTTCTGTGAACCACAACAACAAACTTATGACCACTTTTATAATATTTTGATAATGTTTTTAATTTAAATATTAAAAAAAGAAATGAAACAAATTGTTAAAAAAATAATTTGAAAGGCAATTTTTTATTAAAAATACTTTTATTCAAAAAAATGCCACCCAGCTCTAGTTATGAGGTTTAACTATAAGAACTGCTGGGAATTTGTAGGGTAACTTGCAAAAGCTGTTGGACAGTCCAGTTGAAAGAGGGTTCAGGGAACATCAATGTTTTGAGGAGCTCTTAAATAAAGGAGAGCCATGCCCAAAGATGAAGACTACCAGGAAAAAATTATTACACTGACTATTTCCGTCTTATTGCAATAAAATTCTGTCCAGTTTCACACGTGAGGTCTTCTCTGTTTGTATATTCCTTCTATTCAAAGTGCAGAATTTGGACTTAAAGAGTGACCAAAAAATGTACTAATTCAAATCCTTTTAAACTGGATAAACTGACCATTTTAGGGTGGTTTTTTTTTTAAATCACATTATGATGCCAAGCAATGATCTTTTCTTTCCATTCCGAAATCACAGGCTTTTGTTCATACAGTGAAGTAAGAGCTCACATTTTCTGCTTCCTCTATTATTAGCTACTAATATTTCATTGTATCATGATAAAATGAACCAGCCATCTTGTTGACACTTGACTGGGATCTTGGTAAATTGCATCTGCTGTAGCCTACTACCTGGAATCAATTATTGATAATATAGGTGTGTGGGAACATTTATAAAGTGGTTTGGATATGTTATCACTCACATTAAGAGCTATAATGAGCATCTGAAACCATTTTAACAGTGACCTCTGTAGATATTTGATCTTTGCAATACTTGGTAATTCGATTCTGGTTTAGAATCAAAACCAAGTCCACATGATAAAAGACGGCACTGAGCCATTAAACTACTTTAGTCATCTTTCCATTTCAACTTAATATCTGACGTATTTTTTTCACTAAAGTTTTGGTGTTAGATTAACTTTTCTTATTTTCTAAAACCTTTGCCAAACAATTGACTAGAACAATTTTTTCCCTGGAATGCATTTTCCTCAAGAACACAGCAATTAGTCATCTATATATTTATTACCAGGCTCCGCCTTGCTTCTTGGGATCCTGCCATGTTCCAAATCTATTAAAAAAGAAATTTTATTGCAAACTGAGGGTAAATGGAAAGAGCCTCGAAGTTGTCTGCAGACATCTCTTTGGCATTTAGCCAAATCAGGGTTCCTAAAGGGACTAATGATAAATGCAGATGAGAAAAGCAAAATTGTGGTGTGCTGCCAACATTGTTATTAGGGCCCCTCTACAAGAAGATCTGTGCTAATGCACAGCTTTCTGCCCTGAGTGACGTGTTGAAAGCTGATTTAAAGCGCTGCACAAAGGAAGCCATTTGCAGCGCACACAAGAAGTTTCATTGGTCCTATAAAACTTAAGAACCAGGCTACATGTTCTCAAGTGCCATCTCCCAGCACCTTTTCTATTAACTATTTACATATATATAGACAGAGCATTCTGAACAACATGGGGCATCTGAGTTTTCATTGACACACTAGCAATAAAAACAACAGTTTTAACACAGATCTCTCTAACCACGAGAGAGAACCATACAGCAGGCAAAGAAATGTGAACAAGTTCTCAATATCTGTGGCTATGGTCCTGCACCTTACAAATGCAGGCCGAGTGCTGTGCCAAGCGGAGCCATGGCAGACCATCCATATACATCCTGATCAGATGCAGGAGCAGGGCTTGTAGTACTAAGGGACTAAACGGCATATTAAGCAACTTACCATAGACTACACCAACAATGGGAAGTGCACGAGCGAGTGCAGCGAAAAAAATACAACGGGAACTGGGGCCTGATCCAGTTGCCATTGAAGGAAAGAGGAGACTTTCCATTCACTATAATGGGAACTACGGCAGGCCCTTAGAGAGGTTTATACTCATAGAAGTTAGTGAGAGAAAATGTTCCATATGTTGTATCATCCAGCCTATCTCCTGCCACTGTAGGAGTGTTCCCTACAGCGCATTTTCTAGTGTTAAGTCCAGTGTCATTTTAAATATCTCAAGTGACGGGGCTTCTGAAACTCCCCTAAGGGCTTGTCTATACTTACCGCGCTGGTTCGGCGGCAGGCAATTGAACTTCTGGGTTCGATTTATCGCGTCTTGTCTGGACGCGATAAATCGAACTCAGAAGTGCTCCCCGTCGACTCCGGTAATCCTGCTCGCTGCGAGGAGTACGCGGAGTCGACGGGGGAGCCTGCCTGCCGGATGTGGACCGCGGTAAGTTCGAACTAAGGTACGTCAACTTCAGCTACGTTATTCACGTAGCTGAAGTTGCGTACCTTACTTCGATTTGGGGGTTTAGTGTAGACCAAGCCTAAGAGATCATTCCACAGTTTAACACATCTCACTGTCAGGAAGATTTTCCTGGTGTTCAATTAACATTTTCCCCTACTTTTCATTCAGCTCATTACTTACTCACAGGTCTAGCCCTGTGTACCAATCTAAATACAGTTAGTTTTTAGCTAAATAAGTCTTCCCTCTCATTAGTGTTTATATCCTTCCAAAGTGCACAACTATTACTATGCATCCCCAATCTCCAGTCATCTCTGAGCCAGTCTGTAAATATGTAGCTTTTTAAATCTTTCGTTGGAGGCCAGTCTGTCCCCGCCCCTGATTTTTTGTTGCTCTCTCTTGAACTCCTTCCCATATGTCAGATAAGAAATGGCTTAAATGTGTTACTAACAAGCATTAACATTCAGTATACTTATTTGCTTTAAAAGTGCTCACACTCAGGCAAGTCCTTAAAGATACGCTGATGCCTCTTGAAAAATTAATCAAAAGTGTTCTCTTAACATAATTCTGTTTATATACATTATAAATATGTTCTACGGGTCACTTCCCAAACATGTTATTAATTACCATTTGTATTACAATCATGCCCAGAGGCAGAGTGATTTATGAGATTAGTCAGAGAGGCAGGGATTCCTTAGTCCTAGTCCCAGCTCTGCCACTGATTTATATAGCCTTGGGCAAGTCACCTATTTTTTTCCATGCTCAATTTCTCCATCTGTAAAATAGATCACAATTGTACAACCCCACAGGCATGTTGTGAAGATTTCTTCATATTAGCCCTGTGGTTTGAAGATGAAACATACTATATAAGGTAAGTGCCTATTATTAAGCAAGCATGTGTGTCAATAAAAACTTGTTTCCTAAAAGTTCACCTACTCCTGCAGGGTATTCTGCACTAAAGTCATAACGGGGGTATGCAAATCTGCTCACTGCACTGAACCCAAGCTGGCAGGCTCGACTCACTAGGGTTCACAATTTCATATGGTGTATCTGGTACATACAAACATAAAAATCTGGAGGAGACCCATGCAAAACTGTCTAAACCTGCCCTCCATCCAGAATGCTCTTACATAGGTTGGGGTTGGCAGCAGCCTACCTGGCGCCCCATGAAAGATTGATGAATAAGGACTGGACCATCCAAAAGTAGACGGCTGTGCCTTCTCCCCACAACGGCTAAAGGTCTAAAAGGAGTAGGGGGATGGCCTACCCAGGCCCCCAATAGGCCAACACTTATGTACACACTTAAATTAAGCATGAGTAGTCCCACTGAAGTCAGTAGAGTTTCTCATGTTTTTATAATAAAGCAGCTGCTTGAATGTTTGTGATTGGTGCCCTGGTCTTAGATTTTCCTAAAAAAATGTAAGAGATTTGTTTTGGTAACCAAACCATGCAGGATTTCATGGTTTGGGGTTTTATTATGTAAATTACATAGCCATGGTCATAATCCTGTGTTTGTAACATCAATTCCACTAATGCCTATAGAGATTATTGTAATGCCACAAACAGAGGATTTTGTCTTCAAGTGCGAAATAAGCAGCAGGAGCTAATAAACGCTCTCTCTGAATTTTATTTATTTTGAAGAAACAGGAAACAGGAAAAAAAAAACAATAAAAACCACACATAGTGCTATTAACAAAGAGAAAAGAATCTATACACAATGGGGATCATTTCTTGGTTATTTCAAAGCCGTTCCTTTATTGGGAGTCTGTCTAACATTAACTATTACTAAATAAAAGGAAAGGCATTGAGACAGGAAAAAGTATAGATTAGCGAAAGCAATTATGAATACTGAGAGTCCACCATTTGTCGGGGGAGGTCGTCAACGTTATTCAATGAATGTTTAATTAGAAACAAGTATATCTACCTATAAGAGTAATAGGATATTGACCAGCGAGCAGTTGTTTTTATAAGTTGTTATAGATAAAAAGAAAAAAAAGGGCTTTTTCTTTTCTTTTTTAATATATACAATTTTAAAACTCAAGAAGCAAATACATACGGGTTAAGACAGTGTTTTGTACTTCCTCTAGGCACAGAACTCACAGCATGAGAGTAATGGTGGCTCAGATTGGACAGAATTGCCTGATTACTAGATGTTTTTTCCATGCTTGTCATTTCAGCTGCGATTTTTATTTATCATGACTGTGGCTGTTCAACACACGGACCTCTTTCACCTCCACTTTGGATCCTAAATTATTAAATTTACTTTCTATAGCTATAGTTTCTTGTTCCAAGGAGATCTAAGTTTGTAAATCCTGTCTGATTTATTTAGTGCCAGCTTTTGGTTTGGGATCCAACTGGAAAATCTGGAAAAGGCCAATTTCAGCTTCTGGTGTAGCCCTTTCTCTCCCCAGACCTCTGTTATCTTTTGGCAGGAGAACCCACAGGGAACCTCTCCCAGGCTCTTCTCCTACCACCACATATAAGGACATAGGGCTGCCAGATCTGGCTGATGCTCCCCACCTTCAGTCTAACTGAGGTTTTCCAGTGGGTGGTAGATAACCCAACCACTACACAGGTCTGAGGCAATAGAGAATGGCCCAGCCTTTTCCCTGCTGCTAATATCATCCTCTGCTGCTACAAATCCAAGAAGCTACTGCACACTTGCAGTTAGTTGTTATTGTAAGGTTTCTATCAGTGCTGGTCGAAATGTTAATCTTGAAAAAAAAATTCCACAGAAAATATTCTTTATTTTTTTAACTGAAATTTTTCATGGACAATGTTTCTTTCAAAATTTCCTGATTTTTTTTTGTTTAAAAATCAGAAAATGCCCGCCAAAATATAAATTAAAAAATCATTTATTTAGACAACGTTAATGTAAAATACTATTTTATGATCAGCTCCAATTTCCACCATTTTGGATCAGTTTCTGGATGCAAATTCTTATCAGGACCACTGAAAATCAAAGCCCTAAATTATAACTTTGATAACATTCAGTTCTTGGCACACCTGGATCCAAACAATGAAACAGATCTAGCCAGGCAATGGTTAGAGCACACACCTGAACTCTTAAGAAACACAGCTCCTGCTCTTACATATGAAACAGTATAGCAATAAAAATAATAGAACGAAAAATACTGATAAAATATGCAGCACAAAAGCAGAAATATTCAAGAGTAAAAATGTGGATGCTGCAGCTCCACCCACAATTTAGACCTGTGCCCATAAACCTGAGTAGTTGGATATTTCTACTAGATTGTTCAGCTGAGAAAAGTTAGCAATGTAAATGTTGTAAACTGGATGAATGATCTAAATAGCCTATTATGTCTCTAATGTCTATTTTTCTTTCATAATTCATTATAATTGTCATCATTAGGATCCAGAATCAATGCTGAGATTAATGGGGCAGTTCATACTACTCATATTTATAAATCCAGTCTGTCTAAAGATTCAGAAAGATAACACTTAATGTGTTCTTTTTCAGCAAGTTATCTTTGTAACGGTAAAGATTGGAATTTGTTTGTTTGTTGTCTTTTTGTTTTTAAATGAAAGCTTAAATTTTGCAGAAACCAAAGCAGCACCACATACATGCTCATAAGATAAACCATAGATGTCCCAATCCGTGTAAATATCAACCAAACAAGCCCCAAGACACTAGTGTGAAGAATGTAGCATTACATATATGTCAGATGAGGAAACTTACCTCTCTAAGGTGCCACAGCAAGTCAGTGTTGAGACTGGGGGTACGTCTACACTTACTGGAGGGTCTGGCGGCAGGCAATCGATGTTCTGGGATCGATCCCGGAAGTGCTCGCCGTCGCCGCCGGCACTCCAGCTTGGCGAGAGGAGTACGCGGCATCGACGGGGGAGCCTCCCTGCCGCGTCTGGACCCACGGTAAGTTCGGACTAAGGTACTTCGAATTCAGCTACGTTATTAACGTAGCTGAATTTGCGTACCTTAGTCCGAAGTGGGGACTTAGTGGGGACCAGGCCCTGGGAAAAGAACTCTGATCTCCAGCCTCCCAACCAGATACTCTAAAAGCACCTGACCATACTAACTTACACCCTTCAGTATTTCCCCTAAGTTCTCAAGGCCTTTCACTCCAATCAGATTATCCAAAGAAGGGAAACATTCCTCCATCCCAAACTTCTTCAAAGTACTACACATTGTGTTCATATACAAGTTTCCAATCTACTCAAATTATTGGATAGTGAATCAATAGACTGAAAGGCAACTGCTCCCAACAGACTGTTGAAAGAAAGAAAAGAAAGAAAATATTCCTTTCTTGGCAGCAAGGGGGCAGCCAATTTAATCTCTCCAAGCCCTGCTGTAAAAGGTAACAATTCATCCAGTTATTTGGGATACCTCTAGGGGGAGACTGTTATACAGTGTTCCCACATTTTAAATTGGGAAAATAATTTATCTAAGAATCTTTCCCTATATAATTTTGTCACTATATTTATTCACTGTGTGTAAAGCTCCTGATTTACTGTATATAAACCAAGACAATGTGATCAAAATAATAGTGAAAAGTTAAATTAGAATCCAGTATGCCTGGGCAAATATACAAACGTATCTTCCGCTACTATGGTTTCATCTAATTTCAAGCTTCACATTTTGTTCTGCTTTCCTTTTACAGTTTATGGCAGTAGGTTAGTCTTCCTGTTACTCAAGAAAAGTGAATTTTTGAAAACCAAGGCTGCTGTTTGTTAAATTCATTTTAGAAATCATTTTGAATGGTTCCAAATGTCACCCTTGCAAAAAGCTACATACTTAGTTACCATGAGTACAAGCGTGGTCTGGAGAAATCATATGAAAATATCAAGTCTGGGTTATCCCAGATGTAAAAGGGATGAACAACCAATCTTATTTCTCTTAATAGCACCTAATTCATTTGATTTAAATAATTTTGAAGCAATTAATTGGTAATTTTCTATTTCCTGAACCCAAATTATTAATTTTAAAAGTCACTGTATTAGAGCTTTACAGAATCATAGCAACTGCTCCTGCTCCCATTGAAATCAATGCAAAACTCCCAATGGCTTTAGTAGTGCAGGATCAGATATTTAGGGTTTGTCTTCATGAACATTTAGTTTGCAGCAAGCTGGGGCATGAATCTACCCCACCCTACCCTGCAATGGACTAACTGTCCACGTGGGCCCTGCCAACACACATTAACTCTTGCTTAATGCACTTTGACCTAGTAATCTTTGAAGTAGGACTAGATCAAAGCACATTAACAAACCGTTAATGCATTTCAACAGGGTTCACATGGACAGTTATTCTGGACAGGCTAGTGTGGGGTAGATTCACGCACCAGGTTGCTCCAGAATAATTGTTTGTGTAGACAAGCCCTTAGAGCTTACTACTTATTGATTGATCAGTTCAGTCTCACAACTCCCTGCGAGATTGTTCTGTGTTTGTTCAGCACATAGCACATTGGGGGTTCTGGTCCATGGCTGGGGATTCTACGCATGACCTCAATAGAGATGATAAATAAAAATACCGTAACAATATGAGACTGGCAATGTTATCCTTATGATAGAGATGCAGGAACAGACACAGATGCTAAGCAACTTGCCTATAGCCACCCAGAAAGTCCACAGCAGAGCCAGGATTAGAACTCAGGAGCTGCTGGCTCTCCATTTCATCCAACGGTCCGTGCTGTTGCTCATAATAAAAAAGCTTTCTTAAAACCTAGGGAAACACTGACAGTGATGTTACCTGCTGCCTTGTTAGCAAAAAATATCGGCAGCATGTTTTGTTCTAGCAGTTAAAGATGAATGTTTAGGATGAACACTTGTCTGGCTGCTTAGGAGGAGAAAAATACAATTATTAGCTTGTAAATAAAGATACGACCTCTCATCAGTTAGGCCATATAATATCTTCTCTCTCCAGAATGGAGCTATAATATAGAATAGCCTTTGGAACTGTACAGTATGTTTCAATAATTATATAAATGTCAAAAGGATAAGCCATTTTTTAAAGTGCTATGAATCACAGAATCAGCTCTCTTCCCCCCCCGCCAAGCATGCTCAAAATTGGTATTGTTGCCGTACATTCAGGCTGGCTCAGTGGTTTTTAAATATGCCAATCTCTCATCTCCAATATCGTGCCAACAGCAAAATAACTCTTCATATAGCTTGAGAAACAATTCTGGACCAAAGTCAATCCTCTGACATGCACAGAGGGCTCACACTGAATGCACCGCTAGCATAACATATGACTATCCAAGGGAAAAGCTTGGCCATAATCATTAGACAATAGCCCTGTTTCTAAAGCCACTCTATGTGCACCACTTCCTGTATGAACAGGGCCCTTGTCCTTCTTCATTGATCTTTGGCTAGATCACAGGCTCCTGCACAAACTCTTCAGTCTCAGAGATATTTCAAATGGAAAAAGTTTGTGGAGTGGACTTTATTTGTTTTGTGGGGACATGGGAGTGGAGAGAGGGCAAATGGCAGTTGGTCTTCACGTTTAAAACTCTACAGTACTATTGCTATGATTATTTATAGTGCAGTTGCCCCTAGCCCACTTGTAACTGGGGCTCAGTCCTTTAAGACAGGGTCCCTCTGAAGACTACATCTCCCATAATTCCCTTGTGTTAAACAGCCAAAGCCCAGTAGCAGGCCAGTTAGTGGTGCCTGCTCTCACAGAAGACAGCATGCTCCACTGCATCATGAAAATCTTTTAGGTGACCAGCTGGAAAAAGCTAATCTCCAACTCAGCTAGTATCTCAGATTGAAGTAAGTTTCATAAAATATAGCTGACTCATCTAATGTGAAAAATCTAATTTCATTCACAGATCACATGAACAGACCAAGACATGTCTATGATTAATTTTTATTCCTACAACAAGGAAGAAGAGTTTTCCGACTCAAAACATTACAGATTTACACAACAGCCACAGTCAGTGGACAAGGCAGTAAAGCCATCTCCACGAAACAACTCTGCTGGCTCCCTTCCCCAGTACGCTAAAAGGTGTGCCATATTTCCCCCGCAGGTATAATCCCTCAGCCTGGAAGCAGAAAGGTCCTAGACAGAGGATAATGCCATCTAGAAATATCTTTCAGAGGAAAACTATGTTGGATATTGCCCTTCAGTGCATCCTACTGCTCTTTCAGAGCTCAATCCTCCTGACAAGGGCTGAGTTTCCTCAATTTCTATAGGCTGCAAGAGACTTGAAGATGGACAGCATCTCACAAAATCAGACCTTGGGAGGCCAAAGGCACAGATCTAATTGTGTTCGTGTGACAAATGTCTACTCAGTCTAGAAGTAAATAGGTATACATGAACCTATAACTAGTCCCCTGTAATATCCTCCCAGAAGCTTTTAGGGGAAGGATAGCTCAGTGGTTTGAGCATTGGCCTACTAAACCCAACGTTGTGAGTTCAATCCCTGAGGGGGTTAGGGATCTGGGGAAAAAATCTGTGCGGGGACTAGTCCTGCTTTGAGCAGAGGGTTAGACTAGATGATCTCCTGAGGTTCCTTCCAACCCTGATATTCTGTGATTCTAATAGGATTTCATTTTTCAGACCAGCCATATATCTGGGTAACTTAAAATTAGGCTGCATTTACCCAAGAAATTGTGTCATACTTTGAAAATTCAACTTTAAAAAAAGTAGTTCTAAGTTAAACCTTTTCCATTGCTGATTTTATGTTCTTTGTGTACTGGAAGAAAACCAGGTGGTCTTCAAATCCTCATTGACTATTAGCATTAATAAATTCATTCTCGGGATACCAGCAGCACCAAAGGTTACAGATAGATATTGTGAAAGCATTTTGTTTCCCCAAAGAGTGCACATTTTGTACTTAGTAAAACAGCTCTGGTGTGTCAAGAGTGACTCATGAAGAAATATCAGTCCATCATTTCAAACCAATTTCACAGTTGCAGGAAAGGTGAAGAAAGTTTCTATACGTGAATAGGCGAGGAAAATTTATCCTCATTCTGTTCATGAATTCCATTGTGTCAGACGGCTATAGTTGGGGATTTTTTTAAAGGCCAACACAAATGTAAATGTTTCAATTTATAGAGGTAAAATTAAGTGTCAGACTCCTTTCTGTTCCCACTGAGTTTAAATTGTTCTTTTGGACACTGAAGAAAGAGACAAATTTTCCTCATGAAATGTGGTTCCAATACAGTACTGCAGGTTAAGAATTGAGGGTGCTGGCATGATGGGTCAGTGCACTAATATAGCAGACCTTTTCATCTGAGAGTCACAAACTTCTCTAAGGAGGAGAGACATAAGAATCAGTCAGTTTGTGCTTCACAGGTTACGGAATAGGTGAGAGTACTCGAAAAGGCAAGTTTCTGTATGCATCCAATGTGTACCTGTGTTCAGTTAAAAATATCATACAATGAGATCTGGAACCATTTTGCTTTCTAAAATAAATGGAGGATTATGGTGTGGACAATGCACTTGGGCTGGGATTTCCAATAGAACTTAAGGGAGTTGGGTGTCCAAATCCCATTGGATTTCAGTCTGGGAGACAGACAACAGTCTATACACATTTCCACTGGTGATTATTGTTGAAAGGCTCTGTGGAAGAGGGGTGGTTTCAGAGGGGGGCTTGAATGAACTGGAGAAGGTAGTCTGGCAGACAAGGAGGTGGAGGGAGTTTTGTGCATATAGGGCATCACAGAAGAAAGCATGAAGCGCAGAATTGAAGCTCGATACAAAAGGTGTGATTAGGAGGGCAGCTTTGCAGGAACCTACATAGAAAAGAGACAAAGTTGTAGGGAACTTTTCTTTTGTAATTCATAAAGAGATGAGAAGGAAGAACCATGAACTTCCATCCTATGCTCTACACAACAAACCTATACCCAAATAATGGTAAGGTTCTGTTTTAAGCCAGACAAAGCTCATTTTTGCTGGTGCTGTTTTTTTCAGTCGGGGTGTCTGGAATTGGGGAGAGTCTCTAATTTTCTGTATCGGGGAATGTTGCAGTGTTGCCATTGTGTTAACTCTGAATTATGTATGAGTTTTTAAATATGGAATTGTTCCCCTGCTTATGACAGGCACATTCACATCATATAAAATTGAGATGTGGGGAAATCTAAACAAAGCCAGTAAGTTGTGAACTGAGCCTAAAACATCTGCTGTGGTGCTTAGGAATTGCAGCACATATGGTATATAGGAGCATCCAATATTTGAAGGCATGTTACCTATGTAGAGACTCCATAAAATGTCAGAATCACCAGTTTTTGGATGTTTCAGTCTTAGCTCTGAATTTCCTTATTTTAATACATCAAGTTATTTTAGGGACGATCTTTCACTTTTTTGTTTGCTTGTTTATTTTAGGGTATACTGAAAAAGAAGAGAAAAACAGGTGCCACTGACACCCTACGGAGCTCGATAGTACTTAAAATCTGATGGTATGTCCACTGTGCCATGGCAGAGATGGCAGAGTTAGGTGAGTTCTGTGTACTGCTGTTATTTAGAGGCAGAGCTAACTCACACTTTCTATTATAAGATTCTGTTTTCAGTTACGTGTAACTTTTCCAGACGTAGCCATTTGGCTGAAATTTCCCACGGCAGGTGTCTACCTCATGCTAATTTTTTTTTTTTTTTTTTTTTAAGTTTCAGCTAAAACAATTCAGCCATTTCCAAGAACAATGTTAAGGAAGATACATTGCTTTGCCCATGTTAAGAAAATGCTTACAGTCAATTCACTGAGAAGCTCTAGTGCTTTCATGCTTTAGAGCAGTAGTTCTCAACCTTTCCAGACTACTGTACCCCTTTCAGGAGTCTGGTTTGTCTTGCATACCTTGAAGTTTCAACTTAAAAACAACTAGCTTACAAAATCAGACAAAACTACTGAAGTGTCACAGCACACGATTACTGAAAAATTGCTGACTTTCTCATTTTTACCTTATAATTATAAAATAAATCAATTGGAATATAAATCTTGTACTTACTTTTCAGTGTATAGTATATAGAGCAGTTTAAACAAGTCATTGGCTGTATGAAATTTTCATTTGTACTGACTTCGCTAGTGATTTTAATGTAACCTGTTGTAAAGCTAGGCAAATGTCTAGATGAGCTGATGTACCCCCCTGGAAGACCTCTGCGTACCCCCAGGACACGTATCTCTGATTGAGAACCACTGCTTTAGAGAACAGGATTGAAGTTTGGGTGGGGGACTGGGAGTCACCCTGCTGTCAGGGATGTACCTATTGCTGTCCCTCTGAAAATCCACCCAAATGCATCCAAGTTATAATATATATATCAGTTTTCACATGCTTAGCTGAGCCTTGTCTGAATTTGGTGTTAGGGGCTTTCTCTTCACCCTCTCCTCTGGTTCATATCACACAGATAGAAAGCAGAAGACCAGAAGTCCGAGGTGCAGGCAATGCAATGTTTATTTGTGTGAGTTTCTAACAAGTGTATCCATGGTGAGAGATGGTATAACCCAAGAAGTCCACAGAGGTATGATCCGATTCACATTTCTCAGGCTTCTCATATGGTCCATTTGCTCAAAGACATTAAAGAATTAACCGGACATGCTGTTATGCAAGGTTTGGTTCTCTGAAAAAATAAGGTCATCTAGGTCAGTGCTTCTCAAAGCCGGTCCGCCGCTTGTTCAGGGAAAGCCCCTGGCAGTCCAGGCCGGTTTGTTTACCTGCCACGTCCGCAGGTTCAGCCGATCGCGGCTCCCACTGGCTGCGGTTCACCGCTCCAGGCCAATGGGGGCTGTGGGAAGCGGCGTGGGCCGAGGGATGTGCTGGCGGCCGCTTCCCAGAGCCCCCATTGGCCTGGAGCAGCAGCCGCAATTGGCCAAACCTGTGGACGTGGCAGGCAAACAAACCGGCCCAGACCGCCAGGGACTTTCCCTGAACAAGTGGCGGACTGGCTTTGAGAAGCACGGATCTAGGTAGATTACAACAAATTGGAACAGAACATCCCTGAAGAAATCCTTGGTGCTGAAACATGGCGGGAGCATTACAGAGACCATAAGGCAAGGTACTCAAAATATCCATAACAAGTACAAAGGCTGTTTTCCATTCACCACCCTTTTGGATGCAGACCAGGTTATAGATGCCATGTAGGTTAAGTTTAGTGAAAACTTAAGCTGAGCCAACCCTCTCCAGTAGTTCATTGATCAATGGCAAAGAATATTTACTTTTGATGGTAATATTGTTCAGCGCTCAATAGTCTACAGAAATGCACAGGGTACCATCCTTTTTTTTTTTTTAGACAAACAGGACTGGGGCTCCAGCAGGGGACACAGAAGAATGGATATAATTCTTTGCAAGATTTTCATCAAGATACTGTTCCCTTAGAGTCCTGAGTTCAGGTTGTGACAGAGGGTAAATTCACCCAAATGGTATTTTGGCACGTAGCTGGAGATCTACTGGGTAGTCATAAGGCCCATATGGGGGCAGAACATCGGTGTTTCTTTCATCGAATATGTCCGCAAAGTCCTTGTATTTTATGGGATTGGTGAGTAATTCCTGAACTAGAGCCTGAGTAAGCCACATGTGTTGATGACGCATTCCTGTGCTAGGTCCCAGACAATCCACAAGACAGGAGCTGGTCTGGTCACTTTCAGGGCAGGTATATAAGCCCCTCAGGAGAAACAGCAGCTCAGTCTGCTCAATGTCACTTCATGGCTTGGAACTCTCCCCTTTCTGAAAGTGGTAACAGATTCCACACGCTTCAGCCTGCTCCAGTACTGTTCCTTGTACTGCTCCAGCTCTGCTCTTACCCTGGCCTCGTTCCAGCCCTGCTCTGGATTTCTGATTCCAGCTCGGACCCCTGGCTCCAACCACTAGGCCCAACTGCCACAGCTCCGACCATTAGGCATGACCATCTTCATCACTGTTTCTGACAGTTTATACTCACAGATGAACAAGAAAACCCCGACAGCTTGGAATGAAGGTGTTTCTCTGGCATTCTTACATTAGAAAGGACAGCAGAGGCTTTCACCCAAATTCAAATAATAAATGCTAAGAATAATAATAATGGAAGTATCACAGCACTTGACATCTGAAGAGGTTTCCTCATGGAAGTTGCAGAACACTTATAGACCTCTTCAGATGTCAAGTGCTGTGCCACTTCCATTATTATTGTTATCATTTATTATTTGCATGTAGGTGAAAGCCTCTGCTGTCCTTTTAATGTAAGAATGCCATGGAAATGCCTTCATTCCAAACTTTCAGGGTTTTCTTATGATCATCTAGTCTGTCCTCCTGCACATTTCAGGCCACAGAACCTCACCGGCCCACTACTGTAGTAGGCCCGTAACCTCTGGCTGAGTTACTGAAATCTTGATTTAAAGACTTCAAGTTATAGAGAATCGACCCTTTACTCTAGTTCAGACTAGCAAATGACCCATGCCCCATGCTGCAGAGGAAAGCAAAAAAAAATGCAGGATCTCTGCCAGTTTGACCTGGGAGAACATTCCTTCCTGACCCGCAAGCTAGTGATCTATTCGGATCCAGGAAGTGGGCGGGCTTCTGCTCAAGGACCTCCCCCCAGCCTAAGGGGAGGATCCACAGGATCTGGAAGCCAAGTGATACTGGGGGACAACTAATGAGATAACAGGGACAGGAGTGAGGTCAAAGGCTCAAATGAAAGGAATCTGGTGATCAATTAGACGCTGAACATGTGGGTGAGACCCACCAGCCAGACACCTGGGAAAGAATTCTCTGTCTTAACTCAGAGCCCATCTAGTGTCCCATCTCTGGCCATTGGAGATATTTGCTAATAGCAGTCACGGATGGGCCATTGTAGGATTCTCATCCTACCATCCCTTCCATAAACTTATTAAGCTCAATCTTAAAATATTCACTTGCTGACCTGTTAATGTACAATACCTGCTGGCTCCTCCAGCACTATGACTGCAATCCAGCTCTCCTGAAGTCAACGGGGGTTGGATATGGTCCTAGGAGAGCATGATTCCTAACATATTTGTCCAAGCCCCTCCAGAGGACAGCCTGACAGTGTAGTGGGAGACACTATACAAGTTATTAGTAATGAGGTAGGCATTAATGTACAATCGTAATCTCCACAAACCTGGAAAGACACTCCTCACCCTTTCCAAACGTTGTTCTCTCCATCCCCATCAGCATCCCAGTTCCTCTCGGAAGCTTCCAGGATGGTTGGTGAAAGAGGCCTGCATATCAGAAATCTACAGGATTTTGGTAATTTCTGCAGAAGCAGAAAATAGCACAGGGCCCAAAATAAAGTATGTGCAAAAGCATTAGGGTGCAAAAGTATGTGATATGAACAAGTTTATTACACATCCAAAAAGGACAGCATTGTCCGATTTAGCAGGATCATTATTTCTGGCACTGAGTATGAAACCATATCATGTACTTTGATAATATCAGCCGAGTTAATAACTCAGAGAATGAAATGCTTATTTTATTTCCTTGTGATCTGAGGTCAGTGTGTCCCCTAAGAGGGCAACGTATTGCAATAGTCCTGGCTCACACTGTTTGAAATATAAACTTTCGTTTTGGAACTGAAAGGCCATTAATGTTCTGTCATAAATATTGTAATGGCAGTGCACCCTTTGTTAAGCTCACGTATTTCTTTTGTGGAGAATCATTAGTTAGGAACAACATGGATGAGAATATATATAACTCTGTTAGGGTGCCCTCTTTTGGCAGCATAAAGGCTTTAAAGCTTCTAATAAAGCTGATCACAAAGGTTTTTGCTTTTAGGGGTCTGAATAAATACCAATTTCAAAGAAATACAAGGGAGATTTGTTGCAATTGTTTTAAACAAATATACATAGATTGTGCATTTGGACTTATACTGGGAAGGCCAGTCTGCACACAAATCTCCTTCTGGCTGTATAGGACAGCCACCCTTTTGGTTGATATAGCATGGATTGAAATCAGAGACCTCAAGGCAGAAGCTGTTACATTGTGAGCTAAGCAGCCCCGCTTCTATCTGCAGTTCAGCACAGAGGGAGACCTGTGAGTCACTCATTAGTGGGTTATGTATGCAGAATGGATGCAAGAGAAACATCTCCAGTACTCCAAAACTTATTTTCAATAAGCCTTAGAACAATGGGGAAGTTCTAGAACACTGGAAGAAAGCTAATGTGCCAATTTTTTAAAAGGGCAGATGGGACAACCTGGGTAATTATAGGCCTGTTAGCCTGACATCAATCCTGGGAAAGATGATGGAGGGGCTGACACAAGTCTTAATTAGTAAAGAATTAAAGAAGGATAATGTAATTAATGGAAAATAGATCCTGTCAAACTAGCTAGATAACTTTTTTTTGATGGGTTTGGTTGATAAAGGTAATAGTGTTGACATAATAGACTTCTGTATGGTATTTGACTGGGTACCACATGATGTTTTGATTAAAAAATAGAATGAGACAAAATTAACATGGCAAACATAAAATGGATTAAAAGTTGGCTAATGGATAGGTTTCAAAATGTAACTGTAAACAGGAAAAAAGAAGAACAGGAGTACTTGTGGCACCCTCTAAGGTGCCACAAGTACTCCTGTTCTTCTTTTTGCGGATACAGACTAACACGGCTGCTACTCTGAAACCTGTAAACAGGGAATCATCCTTAAGCAGTATGTTTCTAATGCAGTCCCCCAGAAGAATTGGACCTATATTATTTAACATTTTTATCAATGACCTGGAAAAATAAAATCATCACTGATAAAGTTTGCAGATGACACAAAAATTGGGGGAGTGGTGAATAAAATGAAATAATGAAAAGGACTTGTCTCTGATTAAGAGCGACTTGGATCACGTGGTAAACTGGGTTCAAACAAGCAATGTTTTATAATACGGGTAACTGCAAATGTATACAACTAGAATAAAAGATTGTTGTCCACACTTACAGTATGGGGAATGCTCTCCTGGGAAGCAGTGACTCTGGAAGAGATTTGGGGGTCATGGTGGATAATCGGCTGAACATGAGCTCCCAGTGTCACACTATGGCCTAAAGAGCGAATATGATCCTGGGATACATAAACAGGGGAATCTCGAGCATGAGTAGAGAGGTTATTTTATATCTGTATCTGGGACTGGTGTGACCACTGCTGGAGTACTGTGGCCAGTTTTGGTGTCCACAATTCAAGAAGGATATTGATAAAGTGGAGAAGGTTCAAGGAAGAGCCATGACAATGATTAAAGGATCAGAAAAAAATGCCTTATTGTGATAGACTCAAAGAACTCAATCTGTTTAGCTTACCAAAGAGAAGGTTAAGAGGTGAATTGATTACAGTCTATAGGTGTCTACATGGGGAACAAATATTTAATAATGGGCTCTTAAATCTAGCAGAGAAAGGTATAACATGATCCAATGGCTGGAAGTTGAAGCTAGACAAATTCAGACTAGGAGTAAGGTGTAAATTTCTAACGGTAAGAGTAATTAACTACTGGAACAATTTACCAAAGGTCATGTGGATTCTCCATCACTGGCAATTTTTAAATCAAGATTAGGTATTTTTTCTAAAGAACATGCTCTAGGAATTATTTTGGGGGAAGTTCTGTGACGTGGGTTATACAGAAGGTCAGATTAAATTATTACAATGGTCCTTTCTGACCTTGCAATCTATGAATCCTTGGTACTGTTCTCTCCATCTCTGAACTCTGTGGAGGTCTCAGAGCAAGGTGATCCCCATGGAGAAGAGTGGGCTGAGAGTCGGATGCAATGTATCCCCATCTGTCCTTTGGGGAATCTGATGAAAAAAGGATACAGAATTCCCAGACAACCCCCTTTACATGAAGGTAGATTTTCAAACAGCTAAGCACCAATGTGCTGAGCTCCACTGGAAGTCTGGTCTCTTGGGGTACATCTACACAGCATAAAATAATCCCATGGCAGCGAGTCGCAGAGCCGGGTCAACTGAACTTGGGCTTGCACTGTGGAGCTAAAAATAGCAGCATAGATATTTGGGCTCAGGCTGGAGCCTGGGCTCTGAAACCCAGAGATGGGGGAGGGTCTCAGAGCCCAGGCTCCAGCCTGAGCCCCAAAATCTACACTGCTATTCTTAGCCTCATAGAGCGAGCCCCAGTCACTTGACCCAGGCTTTGAGACTTGTTGCCACAAGAGCTCTTTTGAAAATGTCACCCTTAATCTCTCTGTGATTCAGACCCCCACCTGTCAAATGGGGAATCTGTCATAATACTTCCTTTCTCCCACACTTTTTCTGTCTCTTCTGAATAGGCTTGTTCCACACGGTGCAACAAGTTGCAGGATTGTGAGCTCAGATTTTAAGTTCTTTACAGTGGGGACTGTCTCTTACCACGTATATGTATAGCACCTCTCGGCACTACTGCAATGTAAATAGTGAGATGGAGAGGGTTTCTGTTTATCTGAACATATGGCCAGCCAATATATTCTGAACGGACCATGCACTCCAGACAAACCACACACTGGATGATGGAGGAAGGCAGAGTCTGGAGCAAAGGTTTTTGTTTTTATATATGTTTGTGAAATCAGTACCTGCAAAACCCATTCAGACTGCAATATGAACCCAAGTAATATCATCCACGGTAAAGGCTGAAATCCTTCATTTTCATACCATGCCACCAGCTTTTCCCTCACACCCAATTGCAGCAGTGATGGAAGACAACGATTCACTTTTATTTTGAATTTCCTGCCTTTTGTCACAGTGTTAATATTGAAATGCCAACCTTTGTATCTGTATAAAACATACAGTTCAAGCCTTCAGCAGACATGCAGATTAGCCTTATCCAAGAGCAATACCTCATCTCCATTTATCCCAGGACAATTAGTCATGTGAATTAGAAGTCATTACCAAGGGCTACAAAACCCTTTAGCGAAAGCTCATTGATGGGCTAAACATGTCTAAAGTGCTTTGAGTCTTGGAGAGGGGGGGGAGATATGATCACATTAGGAAGTAAATTCTGGCATAGAAAATGAGGTTGCATTAATCTGTATTCATTCCCAAAGAGTTATACTACTGTATTCTGCCACACTGATATATAACAGAGGACATTTAAAATGCCAAGCCGTAAAAAGTGTGTTTTCTTCATTACATTTTCTTCGAATACTTTGATCTTCAATTTTGCACTAAAAAGTTTGATTCACATTACTTTCCAGTAAGAAACTGCCAGATTCAATTGTAGAATGAAGAATTCTCATCTAATTGCAATTTGTAAGCAGAGGATTTAGTGTATTGTTGCCTGAAAAATGGAACTGTCTAAATTATTTTCCCTGAAACTAACATCTTCCATAAATAACAGCAGCATATAATAGCTAGGCATAATTAAAGAAAAATGACACCTACTGTTACATGAATAAAGGAAATGTGTTAATGACAAGGAGGGAAAAAAGTATTTCGCTGTAGTGTTGCTGGAGCACAAAAAAAGGCATGTTTTAGTTCTTTAACAAGTTTTTGTTCGTTCAACTGAAAAAATTCTCCACGTTTTAAAAGTGGCAAACTTCATCCAATTACCTCTCTATCAGGCAGCAAAATTGCTGTATAAATTCATAAACCCTCATGGGACCCTTTTATAAGGATGGTACACAGTTAACCTTCTGATCTTTTAAGGTCTCCGTACATTATGCAAGCAATGGTCAAGCAAGCTTTTACTCCTCCTTCAAGTCCCTCCTCATGTCTCCCATCTCTCTACCTGCTTTCTGAGCCTCATCTGTACTCCCTCTCTTGTGCTTGTCTATTTCATTTCAAAGTATTGAACAAAAACTAAAGATTAAATAAAACCACAATTATGAACACACAAAAACTTCAGGATGATAACAGAAAACTACACATTTTATTTTCTCAGCCCTTTGTACCATCCTATCTTTATAGAATATTTCTCCCTTCCCCCTTGTTTTTTTTTGTTTCTTCCCCTGGTAACCACATAGACAGTAATGGCATGATGATAAACTAGTTATAAGCTCTGTGGGGTGGGGATTGCGTTGTGTTACTTATCTGTCAATAACAATGCTAGATTAATAAATATGCAGTGATAGCTCTGGGAGATGTATTCTTCCCTCTTTGCCGTATCATGGTAAGAGCAGCACAATTTGTAAAGTGCTGGCAGGAATGCAGGCTCAGCTCAAATCTCATAAGAATGTGTGTTGGAAATGGTGTGCTGGCTGGAATTAGGTACTGATTTGGGATCATGCTATTAAAATAGCACAACATATTACTGTCTACCCTTGTGAAGATTGGGTTTGTACAACAAGGGCCAGCTGAGAAAGAGCTTAACAAGGTCAATACTAGATCTTGCCTTAAAATTGTTCCACTTTATATTCAGGGCATGCCAAAATATGAGCAGACTTATGCCCTGATTCTGTACTATTTTGCTGGCTGTGTTGTCATTAACTCCTGTGCAAAGTAAATGCTAAGTGAGTGTAAACTGCTCCTGATTTGGTAGTTTTACACTCTCTTTTGCAAAGGTGTAAATAATTACACAAGGGGCAAGGGAGTGGAGAACCAGACCCTCTGACAGCAAAGAGTAACGTGGCACATAAAGAGAGAAGTTAATCCAGGATGTTATAGACCTTTAGGGAAGGCCTTGTAAGCAAATATATATTATGGTGATGAGCAGTGATATATGTCTAGACAGACTAGTCTTACCGTGGACTCTATGTTTAAACTTAATTTGTCAAAGAATCAGCCAGTGTCCATTCTGACAGGACCAGGCTGCCTCTCATGCGGCCACCATTAAATGCTAGTAGTACCACATCATCTGTGGTGGAGCCAAACACCCTCGTCAGTAAGAAGAAATGGGCTAAATGGTCTAGAAAAAATACATTAGACTCCTGCCTAGGGATGGCCACACCAAGCTAACATGTTTTCAAAGATGTCAAGTCCTTTCTACGCAGTGTTTAGGAACATTTAAGTTATAATGTTTTAAAACAAGGCTACTTTCCTAGTTTAGACATGGCCTCTCCCATAGACTCCTAGCCCCTGAAAAGCAACCTATTCCATGCAGCCCAGGATCGAACTATTTCTTGCCACATCTACCTTACTGGGTGAAACTCCAATGGAAAATAAAGTTTATAGTTTATGTTTAATGTGCTATACAGATGCCACCAAGGTAAGTTTGCACTGCAAAGAGTTCCTGCTGTTCAAGATATACAACATCCTAGATTTTCCTGAACAAAGTTAACAGTCTTCATTTCTTCAGCCTTCATTGTAGTGGCAGCTACAATGCAATAACCTTTCTTACATTTCATCCCACAGCCAAATAACCTGATGATCTTCAAATTACTTTTATGTTTCAAGGGGCAGCTCCTGTGTATGAGCTCTGCTTTTCCACCCCCACAGACACTGCATAACTGTTGCGTTCATGTTTTCATGCACGCAATGTTCTGCATTTGGCTGTAGGCACAATAAAGATCTCTTTGGTTTTAAAAAATGAGACCAAAAAGTAAAAGACTGTATTATTAACTTTACAGTTATCAGTGTGTCAGGGAGACAGAAAAAATGAAGAGGGGAGAGATGAATGGAAAGAATGAAAAGCTGCTTCTGACAAATATGCTAGTAATTTCAGCAACCCAGGACTTTCACACACGAGTTATTTATTACATACATGGTCAAACCTATCTATTTATCTGTGTGTTCATATGTATCTACATATTATTTTCCTTCAATAAACACACAAGTATTAAATCAAATATTGACTTTTCAGTAATCCTCCATCAGAGTCAACATCCGTTCTATATTTTATATAACATTGTGGTTACATTAAAACTGCATCAAGTGATGGGGAAAAGGGAAATGAGATCCACCTCTGTGGCCTTGTCCCCCTCTTTTAAAGTCCCCAGAGGGCTCTCTGTAAGTTTGAGAGGGACAGACCAGGGGTGGGCTGGGAATACACCCAACATCCCCTACATCCTCTCCTCCCGCCACCCTCACCCCCACTCCCAGCCCTCACTCAGTAATATTAATACTGCTTTGAATTGTATTATATTTTTGTTGCCCCATTTAATGAAGGGTCTTTTTACCATAAAAATGACATTCACAACATTGACACCCCCAATCAAACCAACAAATGAGGATATTAATAAAGCCTAAAAAATCACAAACAAAATCCCTTCCCCTAGCAGAGATTTTACTCTGAAAAGGGAGAAGTGCCGAAGTCTCCATGAAGTCCATGTGGGACTTTCTTATTGCTATTGATTTTACATGGAAGGCACTGAGATACTGTGGCGATGGGCTGCAGTATAAAACCCTGTGATTGACAGATAAGTCATGGGAACAGCTGCTATCTGTAGAATTCTCTGAACCATGCTACCAGGAAGTGCTGGAGCCAGTATAGAAGCCTCCATACAGATGGTCTGACCTCCCATTGATTATCTAGATCCATGCACACCATAGTGGATCCATGCAGCTTGGGGGCCATTCTGGAGACCTGTTCCATAGGGGCAAACTCTGCCACTTCCCAGATGGAGAAAACTGCAAGCAGATAGTAGTGGAGGATTCCCCCATCTTAGACCCCTCTAGTAAGCAATGGAGTCCTCTGTCCTTCACTCACCCTGCTGCAGTACAGTATTTGCAACACCTAATACAGTATTTAAGTGCAGAGAACGTGCTTAGTACTGAAGAAGACAAAGACTCTCCCTAATCCAAGCACGAGAGGATGCAGTCCCACAGGAAGGACTGAATATAGGGTATATATTCAGCTGTAGTCCCACTTTTCTAAAATGTTAGGATGGAGACCAGATCTGACTGATGTGTCAGGGTCTGTGGGATTCCCAAAAAGAAGTGAATGTGGGGTAGTGCACTGGGCTTGAAAAGTCATTCCATGCATAGGGAAGCTGGAGATTTCCACTAATGATGCCAACCTTGATGCCACCTTTGCTTCCTTCTCCCTCTCCTGGAGATTATGACCTGTATGTATCAACAACTTCCTAAATTTAGGATGACCCATATGCATGAGCGATTTCCCAATCCCAATGCAGTGCATCCCCTTCCCAAAGTCCCACTCGCATCCACCCATGTCAGTCAGATGCAAACAAAACAATTGCCTAAGTTAATACTTTCTTGTGGGCCTCCCAGTGCAACTCATCATATCTTTTGTTTGTCTTTTAAATAGCAAGCTAAGAACAAAAACACCCGGTCAGAAGTTCGACACTACATTAGCACTGCAGGGAAAGTCAAAGACAGCATTTCAACCTTACCTCTGAATTTCCTTGCTTTTATGGGTTTAGGACAGACCTTTCATGTTATTTCAGCTTTTTTGTGGGTGTGTGGTTTCATATATTTAATGAAGCTATCTGCCAGGCCCTACGCTGATAGAGCCTGAGCAGATAAAAACAGCATAGACCGTCTGATGTTGTGTCCTTCGGATACCAAGATGTGTTTATGGATTTGTCAGAGTAACTTTGAAGCAGGGTATGAAGAAATAGGATTTGACGGTTTTTTTCTACTTCTATAGTAAGTCTTATTTGGTTGGGGAAGATGCTATTGAATTCTGGTAAAAGATCAGGAATGTGAATTTCTTCAGCAATAAAAGAGAATGTCATTCATTTTTTTCCCTTTCCCCCAAAAACCAAAAGATACTAGAGAGCACTGTTAGTTCAGGGGATGTCACAAACATTTGTGCGGTTCTGAAGAAAAACAAAGACACCCCTCCCCCCTTTCAAAGCAACTCTCTACTTGTTCAAACAATGAGCTCCTCTACATGTTTCTCTCTTTTCTTTTCAATAGTTGGTTGTCTTGTTTTGTTTTTCTCTTTGAATGTGTCATACGTTTTCAGGTCGGAATCGTTTTTAAAGCATTTTATAAAATTGCCCTCAAATGTAAGGAAGTCAAAACAATGTGCTCCTTATGACTCCGAATCCCATTCTGGACCTTAAGGTTGCTCACAGCAATCTAACCATAGCAACAGTAAGGTCAATGGAGCAAACCTTGATGTCTGACACTGCCTTGGGGAGAACAGCTTCTGAATCACTGGATGCCACTTGATGGATTTAAATGAAGAAGACTCAAGTTTAAGAGTCACCTTGAGACACTGAGGAGGTCAAGGGTGACCAGCCACAATCTGAAGAAACAACTGATTATTACTTAAAAAGCATAAAAACCAAAGGATCTATTTTTCAGAGGTGCTGGGCACCCAGACTCCAAGAGCAGTCCATGAGTTTTTCAGCTGTTCAGGCCCTCTGCAAAGGCAGGCCCCCTATTCTAATGAAGAATGACACTACCTCACAGGGGCATTGTGCCAATTACAGTTGGTAGAACACTATGAAGATAAGTACTAAGCATCATTTATTACAGAACCCTCTATCTCAAAAGGATATGCTCAATCAAGATGCCTCTGAGGGGACTGATTTAAACTCAAATGATATTAAGCACCAATAGCCGCTGTTTAACAGTGTGAAGGTGTAAGGGATACCGTTCCTCTGTAGTCAGAGGTCTGCAGCTGGTTGGTTGATTAGCCCTGCCCACTGCACCTGAGTAAGAGCTGGACTTTAATTAGCTGATCCTTATAAAAGAGGGAAGAAAGAAACAGAGGAGAGGACTGCAGCACTTCAGAAAACTGAGGAGAGAAGGGCTGTGCACCCAAGGGACTACTACTGGAACTACAGCAGAGAGGAATTGCTCCAGAAACCACATGGACAGAAGGGAGACTGTGTGGAGTCTTCTACTGCTGAGGCTCTGAGGTAAGAGGCGGGAAATTTTGGTTACTGAAGTTACTGGTATGAGGGACAGATGCGGGGAAGGGACTATTCGGCCTATACAGACTATACTGGGAAGAGTCTGCAAGGTTTTGGTTTGTTTGTTAAGGCTGGAAACTGCTTCCCTGGATTCCTTGAGTGAGCTCAGACAGAATTAAGCCAGGGAATGAACTGACTTAGAAGGAGCATATCCTGTTCCAGGAGGAGGAGAGCGCTATAAGATAGGCCCCAATCCTTTTATAAATGGGAACAGCGGTTCTACTTTATGGGGACACTTTCTAGTGATTTGTATGTCTCACGTTGGCTCTGATTTTTCTCTTTCCTCAGCAGTGTTATATGAAGAAATAGTGTATAAAATGCTTAAAAATAAAATTAAAGGACATTTCTAAATGAAAAGTTGTTCTGAATAAAAAAAAATTGAAATGTTTCATTTTAAAAAAGTAAAAACAAAACATTTTGGGTTTGGGGATTTTTCCCCCCCAACCAAAAGAATTTGGTGAAATCAACACAAATTCACGAAATGTTTAGTTGTCACCAAATTTGCATTTTTTGGGCCAGAAAAAAGGTTTGCCTGAAAAAGTCACCCTTTATTTGACACAGATCTGCAGCTCCCTGGATAGCAGCATTATTATAAAAAGGGAGTCTTCTGTTATGAGAATTTCACTTAACCGGGACAGAAAGGACCTCCATGGAGGCACCAGTTAAGAGGATTTTACTCTGATAATACCAAACAGTTCTATTTCTTTGGACTCAGATTCTTCCCTTATTTGGCAAGTTTTCAGTGACACACATCTATGTATTGGAGAGCAGATTTTGCCCTTTGATGTGTAAGAACTAAATTTATTTACGATTGCATGGTGTTGGCGCTGTCACATATACTTCCATACAGAATTAGACAGGTGAATAATCTGGAGTGATATTCATTTATTATGAATGTACAAAGTCCCTGATTGTCTCTTATACAACTTAGTTAACATGACAGTTGAATCTGTGTGGGGGAGTGAAGTGTTTAAAGTCCTGAAAATGCTGGCTTGCAGATCCTCATAATAGATATTTTTATTTTTAAATTTTTAACAATGCAGCAAGAGTAGAGCCCTGATTTAATGACAATACATCTCATTGTTCGTTTTCTTTCATTATAGAAAGACCTCATCCTCTCTAAGTAGTGTACATTATAATAGTCTAGACTCAAGGTGACAAAGGCCTGGATTGATGAGGCAAGGTCCATATTTGAGAGGAAGGAGCCCAGACTTCTGTTTAGTCAAATCTGGGGGATGGCACGGTCTTGTAGTTAAGGCACTGGACTGGAGCTCAGGAGATTAATTATCAGCTCTGTGGTGGACTTCTTGTGTAATCTTCTGCAAGTTGCAGACTTAGTTCCTCATCTGTAGAAATGTACGTCACATGGATGTTGTGAAGATCTATCTATCTTAGGTATTTATATGGGCTCCATTATAAATTAATAAGCTCCAATATGATGGAACGGTTGATAAATGGCCAATATTATTTAGGTGTCTCAGAGTAAAGATGAGTTCAAAACAACTCACTGCTTTGTGATTTTAAAGGAAGGAGACCTTTGATCAGTGGTTGTAGATATCAACATTTTTGTGAGGTTTCATTCCTTCTCGGTTACTAGAAACTGCATATTTTGTTGCCATTCAAATCACATCTCTCAAATGATTATATATGAGCAGATTTGAAAAGCAAGGGGAAAAGGGAGTATATCATATTGCAGCATATCAACCCAAGACAATATGGATTATGTCATACTGGGAGTCTACAGTGTATATAGAGTGTTTGATATCAGACTTTATTTTTAAATCAGAAAATGAGTTTTATCAACATTGGTCTAAAGTAACCTTAGGCATTGTTAACATGGCTAAAGGGAGAAGAAGTTTGGATAAAATAATTGCTTTTAAATCCTCCAAGCAGAAATTGCATTTGATCCCAAATACACAGGAATATCTTACGACCAGGCCATTTTTAAAATAGTCACTTGAAGGGCTTGAACAATTTAGGCAGAAAATGTAAAAAAATCTATTTTTAAACTACTTGTCAGAAAATAGACTTTACTCATGTTAACGGCTCTGGGTCAGATCCTCAGCCGAGGTAAATGGCTTAGGGATTAGCAGTTTAGCACATGTAGCATATTTGTGTCCTGGATCATAGTTTAGTAGTAATTTCAGAACAAAATAATAAAAACGGAGCCGCAAAACTATTAACTGTGCAGCAGTGTTGATATCTGAATGACAACACTTCAAAGGGGATGCATGTGATTTTTGCATTGTGTCCTCACTCTGTTATACCTAGTATATTATGCAGCAGGCAAGCAGTAAACATTCAGGTGCTAAAAGACCTGTGCAGGGGAACCATGCTGTCACTTGGTGCTTTCATTGTAATAAGTTCCTGCTCCTATAAAAAACAAAAAAGCCCTATCCTGCATAGTCCATGGCTTCCTATGTTTTTGACATAATGCCAACCCTGTTTAGTGATAAGCATATCTCAAAAGATACAACAGGGAGAAACTGAGAATAAAAAAAAATGGAGTATTCATGTACTTAAGTCACACTGCACAAATGCGAATAACATGGGAAGTAAGCAAGATGAATTAGAAATCATACTAAATACATAATATGACCAAGTTAAACCTTCTGGGGAAGATGAGTCTAACAACTGGAATGTCAGTGAACATTAATGGGTATAATCTATATAGAAAAGATAGAAAGGAAAAAATAAGGTTGAGGGTTGAATACACACTGTTTATTCTCTGAAACACAATTAATTTAAGTTATTTGAGAAGCAGAAGTTTGAAGAACACATCTGAGGAAATGCATATGGAGAAGACACCTAAACTGAAGAAGGGACAGGCAGATCTCTTAATATACTCTCTACCTCACATCCTTCTGGGGCATTATATTTCTTTTAATTATTTAAGAAAGACACTCATTCTTTCCTGACAGTCTGGAGTTGAACAGCTTCCAGAGACGGAGAAAGCTGAAAACACTATTAGGATATGGGAGTGTTGGATGTGGGTAGGGTCTGGCAGATTTACATAGGTATATAAATAGCCAGTGTGTAGGAAAGTGCCTAATTTAAGAGCTGATGGGGATTATGATAATTGTTTCCATCTAATCTTTGGCATGGATGATATCTCTCTGGGATGAAGTCTCTTTGAGGAATGAAAGGACTGAAGTAACTATGTCAGTCTTGAACATTGGTTTGTTCTTTGAAATAATTTGTTCTTAACGAGATTTCTTCATATCTGTGAAAAAACCTTGGACATCTATGGTGAATTTGCAGGATAATAACTGATAGTAACCTCAGATTTACTCCTAAAAAGGAGAAACACTTTGGGATTCACAAGGGGGACTTAGGTGTTCCGCCATCCAGTGGAATTCATAGCCCTGATTTAGTTGCCCAGGCTCCCAACACAAAACATAGGGAGAATTAGCCTCCTAAGAGTGGGATCCACAAAAGCCAGCACACCAGGCAAGGGGCCACAGGAAAAGTTGAGGACTGGAGTGTAGTGTATGCCCCACCCCTCCACAGGAGTTAGGCATCTAAATCTGGGAGTCACTGTCACTCTTTCTCTGACCCAATGTATATTTAATACATTATACAAAGTGGAGCAGCTTCAACAGGAAAGACTGAGAGATACATGCCCCCAGAATATGCCATAGCCCAGTGGTCAGAGCACTCTCCTGGGAGGTGGGAGATCCAAGTTAAAATTGCTTCTCAACATCAGGCAGGAAGTAGATTTTGAACCACCTTTGGCCATTTTGTGGCCAGAGATTTAGACATGCTCTGAACATGTCTACTGGATCCAGCCCCAAAGGCCAGGGAGCCAAGGAAATGCCTAGTTTGTGAATTCCGCTCTGGCTCAGGCATGAGTTAAGCAGCAAATTGCTAGGCAGTGTTAGTATTTAGGAAGCTATGTGCATGTCCAGCTGCCAATATTTAGGCATCTTGGGGACTTTAACAGCAAAAATTTAGGTGCTTATGGGGTTAGGCAGCAGCTAAGCAAGTGTTTTGTGAATGCCACTGGGACCTAAAGGTTGGACTTAGGCACCTAAAGTGGCATCTAGGCTAAGTCCCCCTTGTGAATCCATGTCAGCAACTGGGTCAAGGGCATTCTGGCCTAATGGTAGGAGCAAGAGTCCAGCCTACCAGTTACAGCTGGATCCAGATGGGGCAGGTCCAGGACAAAGCCAAGGGTGGAGAGTCAGAAATCAGGAAGCTGGGGGCTGGAACAAGGCTAGAGGTAGCAGAGGCAGGGACAAGAGCAAGTGCAGCTGCAGGCTAGGAATGCGTTGAGAAGCTGCTGGGTTGCTGCTGTTACTGAGATTAAGTATCAGCCTGTGAACTACTGCAATCAATCATGTGACTCAGTCAATCAGACAGCTTCTCTCAGGACCAGCTGCACTTACTAGGTTGCCTGGAGACTGGCTCAGCTACAGGCTGGCCCCTGACAGCACACGTCCCCACTTCTAGGGCACCTCCTAGGGGCTGTCAGACCTAGTTTCAGGGGATATTTTTGCGGGAAGGTACATACAAGTTCTGGAGTATGGACATTTTCTACCAGCTCCCACAATTACTATTCAGGTCCATAGTCCTCACAATCCACCAGATAACAGAGTTTGCCTCAAACTTGCTTGGAGTCTAGGATTTCCTGGACATCTACATGAGGTGGTGATGGAGTGGAGCAGTCGGAAAACAATCCTCCACATAAAGTTTAAGAAGGGACATATGGAAGACTTGGTGGATCTTCAAGGATTCCAGCAAGAATTCATGTTGCAGGATCTTAAATTGGCATAGGTACAGGTGGTCCAATCTGAGTTAGGGACGAGTGGATCTGAAATGTTTGGAGGACAGCCAAACCTTATCTCCTGCAGAGAGGGTCAGTGTGGCTTGGCGTTTTTGGTCAGCGTGTCCTTGGTGACTTTCAGGTGGTCAGTAAGCTCTTGATGGACCCAGTGAAGGTGGGCCACTAGATTTGCTACAGTGGGGACTTGGAAGTCTATAGGTGCAGTCGAATGAAGGCGAGGGTGGAAACTGTACTTTGTATATAATGGACTACATTGGACAGATCCATGGGTGGAGTTGTTGTATGTGAACTCTGCATGTGACAGGAAAACAACCCAGTCTTCTTAACGACAATTGAGAAAGCAATGGGGATAATGTTTGAGGACCTGGTTCACCCGTTCTGTCAGCCCGATGGTCTGCAGATGACAGGCCAATGAGGTAAGTAGTTCCATTCCTAAGAGTTTGCAAAGTTTGTACCAAAAACAGGAAGTAAATTGTGGACCTTGATCTGAAACTATTCCACTCGACAGCCCATGGAGCTGAAAACATGATCTAGAAAAAGGCGGCCATTGCTGGGTGGTTGGGAGCAAATGGAAATGAAGTGTACCATCTTAGTGAGGAGATCGATGTGACAAGGATGATGGTGCAGCCTTCTGAGCAAGGTAGCTTGATGATGAAATCCAAGATATCAAGGATCAGGGCCAAGATGGGGTAGGCAAAGGCTGGAGAAGATCAAGTGGTTAGGCATGTGGGCACTTGCTCCAACAACAGATCATATGACCTAATGTAGCTCTTAACATTGGTTCTCAACCCTGGTCAGCAGAAATTCCATAACACTAGGTAATGGAATGGCCATAGGGGCCAGAAACTGATGTATTGTGACCCATCTTTAACAACTCAAGTCTGAGTTGGTCCTCTGGGATCTTAAGGCACCTTCCATGATAAAGTAGACCATCCTTCAAAGAAAACCCCAGCCTGGGTAGAATGCTAGGAGCATTTAATGTCTGACAGAGCTTGGAGATTTTGGGAAAGCAGGGACCAGCTGAGAGACATCAAGTCCTTGTTTCTTGTTCCTCAGATAAAATTTGAAGGGCATAAAACAATAGTCAAGGGAGCTGTGACTGACTCAGCAAATTCATCCTTGCGGGACAGGGCATCTGCTTTTTGATTCCAGGATCCAGGGCAGTAGGTGACAATGAAGTCCAACCTGGCAAAGTAAAGTGATCAGTGGATCTGTCTCTGGTTAAGGTTATGAGCAATTTGGATATATTTTGGAGTTTTGTGATTTGTAAGAACCTGGACCGGGACCTAAACTCCCTCTACAAGGTGTCTCCGTTTGTCAAATACTGCCTTTATCACAAGTAATTGTTTGTCCTAAATACCATAATTCTTCTCAGCCAGGATTGGTTTTCATGAATAGAAGGTGCCAGGGATGGAGTTGATGATGAGGGCCAGTGCATTGTGACAGAACGTTTCTAACGGCAAAGTTCAAAGCAACTGCACCTATGGTGTAAGGCTTGGCAGGATCTGGGTGCACAAGAATGGTAGCTTAGGTAAAAGATTTCCTTAGTTGATCAAAAATGAACTGTTTCTCTGGAGACTAGACAAATTGGACTCCCTTTTGGGAAATGCAGTTATCAGGGCTACTAGGTGAGAGAATCCTTTGCCTGTAGAAATTGGCAAGAAATATCTGAACGCCTTTTGCATCATTTGGGGTGTTCCACCCAAAGATGACAGATACCTTTCATGGGTCCACCGCTAGTCATTCAGGGAAAATAATAAACCTGAGGAACTTGACCATGTCTTTGTCAAACTCACATTTCTCCAGTTTGGTGCAACAATGGCTTTGATAGAGTCTGTTGAGAACATGGAGTACATGTTGCTTTTGCAGTGCCTTGTTTTTGGAAAAAACAATAATATTGTCCAAATAAATAACCACAAACTGGTCCAATACGTCCCGGAAGATATTAGTGATGAAGTGCTGAAATGTCACTGGAGCGTTACACAACCCTAAAGGCATAACTAAATATTCAAATTGTCCGTATCGGGTGAGGAACACCATCCTCCAATCATCAACTTCCCTAATTCGGACTACACTGTGGGCCCCATGGAGGTCCAACTTAATAAAAGTCTTGGCTGAACGGAGCTTCTCAAAGAGTTTGTTAATAAGTGGCAAGGGTAGCAATTTCAGACCATCTCTTTGTTCAGAGCTCGACAGTTGCCACAGGGATATAGGGAGCCATACTTCTTCTTAGCTGTGGGCTAGCTAAGAAGCCGCTGGACTGTGGCTGCTACCAAGTTTAAGTATCCTTCAACCAATCAGGTGGTGCAGTCAGACAGTTTCTGTCATGACCAGCTGCACTCAGATTGCCAGGAGACTGGATTTGCTGCAGGTCTGGCCCCGATGATCCCACCCTTTGTTTGTTTGTTTAAAAAAAGAGGATGTTACTCAAATGGGTCAGGTATTGATGAAAGAGAAACTACTGGTACTTTATGTAAGTAGATGATATTTTAAGGGAAGGAGTAAAGCAATTCCCCAATTTTTACTTAAATGAGGTTTCTAGGCTTCCAACATTTAGATTACTGGAATTTTTACAGACAGTCTCTTTCAAACAATAAAATTTAAGGAAAACTTTCTCTTTGTGTCCAGGTTTTAAAAATGGAAGGCTTGGAGTTCCAGGTCACCATGAGACATCAGACCATCATATTCTCTTAGATCCATAAGTGTATTTGAAAAATAAAGAGTAGATTCAGTTGGCGAAGGAGATGGAGACTTGGAGACATGATAGCTTTAGACAGTGTGTCAATAATATCGGCTATAGCTGAAAGGCATGTAATCAGTACTATATCCCTCAATGTGATTCTATATTCCCTGTGGTGCTCTTCTCCCAAACTGGTTGATTAGAGATTAGACTATGACGGCAAGATTGGGACGGAAGTTTTATTAAACAGTTGCTAGAGAGGGCAGCTTTGAACTACCTCCTGTTATTTTGAAAGATATGATGCCAATAAATCTAGTCCTGAGTAATGGTAACAACAAACTCAATGTTAGTATTGGTCTTGGCCTGTTTACTTGTCCTGAGAGAAAGATGAATGATTGTTGTTTCCCACATGAGAATCATAAATAGCACTGGTATCCGAAAATGAATTCAGTGCTTATGGGGCATCAGTGCCAGTGAAAGCATCTGTTGGAAACTTGCCAATGAGTGTTGGCTTGCCTGTGAAAACCACTGGGTTTTCTTTTCTCACATCAGTCCTTTTACTAAAAATGCTTTTGGAGCTGGTGTCCACATCAATAACAACACAGTGAGAGAAGTAGTGCCTGTAATTGATGGGAAAGATTCTCACTGTGCTTCTGTCTTTAGATTCACTTCTGAGACTCTTGGTGAAATAATAAAAAAAGAATTTCTGTATTTTGCAGCAATTTCATAGAAGTAGCAGAAAGAATTGAAAGGATATATCATATTAAGATTGGAGAAAGGAACAGTATTTCACTAAATAGTCTAGGCCAAGCCTCTGAGTAGATCAGTTTAGTTAAAGGCAGACGCATGGTCTAGTAGCAGTTTGTCTAAACAGAAACAAAATAAACATCAGTTGTAATTCACACTTCTAGTTATCTGGATGCAAGTCTATGTGTGGACACTATTAATGTGAGTGTTGCCACAGACTAATATCCAAATAACTACAGGTGTGAATTACAACAAACTTAAGTTTGTTTCCAGTTACTGTGTAGACAAGACCTACGTGTCTTTGAAGTATTTGTGGTTATGTTCACATTTTTTCATGCCTTTTTAATTCTTTAGGACCCATTTTATGACACCAAACTAAAATAAGATCTACGGTTAAATGTTCAGATGAGCCTAAGTGACTTAGGAGTCTAAGTACCACTTTAAAGGGCTTCTAAAATGCCTAAATCACTTAAGCACTTTTGAAAAGGAAAGCACTAGTCTTACGAACATCCAGGAATTGAAATACTGTTAACATATTAAAAGACTAGATCTTGTTATCCCCAGCTCCTTGAGGGAAAAAACAAAAAGCCTATGAAAATAAACATAAATAAAGTCTGGAAATATCCAGGTTCATGGAGAACCAAAATATACAAGCCTTGTTCAGAAGCTTACTGCCTCAAAATGAGCCAGGAATAGTAGCACTTAGGAAAGGAGAGGAGCCACATTTCTCAGTAACATGACAGGCTATAGAGTCACGGACAGCCATCAATGAAGATTGTCTTCCACCACTGTACTCTCAATGTTAGGGTTACCATTCGTCCGGATTTACCCGGACATGTCCTCCTTTTTGTGCTAAAAATAGCGTCTGGGGGGGAATTTGTAAATCACTCAAAATGTCCGGGATTTCCCCCCTCCCCCGGCAGAGCAGAGCGAGCGGCTGGGAGGGCTGCAGGAAAGTCACGGGCTGGACTCCGGAGCAGCTGTAGAGGAGCTCCTCCCCCCCTCCCTCCCTGCATTCTGAGCCGGCAGCTCCTCCTCCCCGGTCCGTGCAGGGCCAGGGACCGGGTTGTGTGTTGTGCCGAGAGTGCAGCTACGTGTCCGGCTCGCACAGAGCCCAACACCCTGTTCTGAGCAGCAGGGTAAGGGGGCCAGGGGGCAGGAGAAGGGGCAGGGAGGTTCTGGAGGGGGCAGTCAAGAAACGGGGGGGGGGTCGGGAGTTTGGGGGGGGCTTTTTGGGGGGAGTGGAGAAAGTTTTGGGCAGTCAGGGTACAGGTAGGGGGTAGGGTCCTGGGGGACATTGGGGGGGGTTTAGGAGGGGGCAGTCAGGGGACAAGGAACAGGGAGGCTTAGGTAGGGGGTGGGGTTCTGGAGGGCAGTTAGGAGCAGGGGTCCCAGGAGGGGGCAGTCAGGGGACAAGGAGCGGGGGGGTGGGGGGCTGGGAGTTCTGGGGGGGAGCTGTCAGGGGGCAGGAGTGGGGAGAGGGATCGGAGCAGTCAGGGGACAGGGAGCAGAGGGGTTTAGATGGGTTGGGAGTTCTGGGGGGGGCTGTCAGGGGGTGGGGAGTGGTTGGATGGGGCGTGGGAGTCCCAGGGGTCTGTCTGGGGGTGGGGGTGTGGATAAGGGTTGGGGCAGTCAGGGGACAAGAGGCAGGGAGGCTTAGATAGGGGGTGGAGTCCTGGGGGGCAGTTAGGGGCAGGGGTCCCAGGAGGGGGCAGTCAGGGGACAAGGAACGGGCGGAGGGTTGGGGGTTCTGGGGGGGCGGGAAGTGGGAGGGGCAGGGGCGGGGCTAGGGCGGGGCTCCTCACGTCCTCTTTTTTGCTTGCTGAAATATGGTAACCCTACTCAATGTCTCATATTTGACCTGCAATACCCCTTCGATTCCAGCCTGGGCTCTCAACTGACTAGATCTCTCTAATGGAATCATCAGTAATTGTGCCAAGCTGCATGGTGGTTTTCTGATGACTACAACCAATCACTGTGGGGAAAAGTGTGTACTGTCAAACTCATTCTCACTTGTGACCTGGTGCAACTCTGCACCAGGGCCTCCAAAAGTGAAAGGCTACCAATGTACACATAAATCCTACAGTTCTACTGTGGACCCCAAAGCATCTCCATTTTTATTTTATAGTGAAAAATGCAGCCCAAACTCAGATTTTATTCTGACTACCTGAACTGAACCAGACTGAAAGTTTCATGGGCTTTCCATAATCTATTACAGAATATCCAGTCAGACGGCATTTGGTGCCACATTTCCTACTGATTTAATACAACTGGTTTGGTGCAGTTTCACCAACAGAAAATTTTGCCATTGATCTTGGAGTCAGTTTTCTAAAACCTGTGCATTTCTAAGCAACCACAAAACACACTGGTGAGGGCACACAGAGTAAAGAAAATAAGCAGCATTTTTTTTCATCTGTGCAACTACTGTTGGTGTGCCACCAAAAAATAAATAGCACCTTCAGCTTTGCACCATCTGCAGCACCTGTAATTGCACAGTCCAGGTTCCAAGGGACCCTGAAGGCTGAAACTGTTTCTGCTTTAGGTTTTTAGATCATATGATGTGATGTAATGGAGGTTTTATAAGATCTTCCCAAGATTTTACTGTCTCTCAGTATATGTACAATTCATTCCACCAGCTTCAATCCAAATACTGTTTCTAATACACGCTGCCTATCTTTTTCATACCATTTGTTAGAGATCAAAAAAGATTTTTTTCCTGTATTTTTTTTTCTCCTCACTGTTCCTTTTTTTGCCTGCTGGCAATAATTATAAGTTGTGCAGGCCACAAAAAAAGCGGATATGAAATAGACTGTATATTATTAGAGATACTGTCATAGGATTGAGTCCTGAACCAGCAGTCTGACTAATACATATTTGCCTTCCTTTGGCACATACACACAGTCACTATTCCCGATTAAATAAGTGTGGGGGGGGGGGAAGCAGTGGGGAAATTATAGCTATTTAGTAATAATTTAAGGGTTTAATTTATTTCCTTACGCTGCAATAATGTACACACATCGATACAATTGTTTTTCTATGCATTCTAGTTTTAATGCGTTATAGTTTCATTCTTTGATTCATGACAAAGAAAGCTTTGTACCCTGGATTCAGCTACTAATTTATACTGGTTTCTTTATGTTATATCATTCATATTAACCTCACTCTAACCCCTTTTAATTGTCCTTTTCTCTCTCTGGTGTTGGCTACTGTGGAGGAAACTCAATTTTTTTGGAATTCTGGACTACCTTTTGTTCTGGTCCCAGGCCAAGGCTATCTAGCCAGAGGCTAACGGACATAGACTTCAGTGGAGCTAAGTTGATTTACACTAGCTGAGGATGTGGTACATAGTTTCTAAGGCACAATTCAACTTTAACTAGCATTCTGCTGGGATAATGTACTGAGTTTAAAATTTCCATGTGGCAAAAAGGTGTTGTTGAAGATCTGTGGGGATCTTTCCATGACAATCTATATAGAGTTTTACCACCAAGTTTAACTATGCCGAGTAGTCTTGGAAGACTAACACAGTAAATCACCCTATTTATCTGCATTACAAGTAAAAAGTTCACCGATCATTACAAATAACAATTCTGATTTCCAATAATTCTGGGTTGAATCATAAAACCTTATTAAATGTCTTTCGTTGACTCTGTAGTTTCTACAAGATGTAAAAACATAGGGATCTATAGTCATCTTTGGTGAAACTTCATTGATTCAGCAGTGTTAAAGAGAAATAAATCTGGTACAAGAGTTAGAATTACCATAGATTGTAAATCCAGTGATGCAAGCATTTAGCAATTGAGGATCTCATCAAACTCAACGTATGTTAAGGTTAGACTGTTTGCAATAGTCTGATAGCTAGGTGTCAAAAGGCTACTCTGAATAGGTATGCAGATTATTCACAGGAAGAGATTTTGCTTTATTTCTGTCTGATACAGAAACTGGATGTGTTCCAAGTATGGGATAATATTTTAATAGTACTTTGCTCTTCTATAGCATATTTTATTGAATTTTCTGAAAGTACTTTACAAACATTAGACCTCACAAATGTCCTGTGAAGTAGGTAGAGATAAGATAAAACATAAGCTACTTGTTTTCACTTTTAAGGCCCTTAATGCCTGTCCCGACCTTACCCATCATATCTCATTCAGTGTCAAGAGGTCGATTCCCACCTCAAATCACCCAATAATGTCAGCCTCCATTGCCCACTGGTTAAATTTTCAACAAGCATCTTCCTGCTTTCTCCCATGCAGCACCCCTCATATTTGGAAGAAGCTTCCTGTAAACATCCATAAAACTAACTCATTATCCTCCTTCAAAACTCTCCTTTGCCATGCTGCCTACAATAATACTTGAGGACAGTTAGGCTGGTGGTGTGCCTATCCTGCTAACCAACATTGTTCCATTGTTACCTTGTACTGCCTCATCTGACTGTCTGTATCCATCTGTTGTCTCTTGCGTTATACTTAGATTGTAAATTCTTTGGGGGCAGGGACTGTCGTTTTCTTGTATGTATAGCACCTAGCACAATGGGGTCCTTATCACAGAATCATAGAACTGGAAGGGACTTCGAGAGGTCATCTAGTCCAGTTCCCTGCACTCAAGGCAGGACTAAGTATTATCTAGACCATCCCTGACAGGTGTTTGTCCAACCTGCTCTTAAAAATTCCCAATGATGGAGATTCCACAACCTCTCTAGGCAATTTATTCCAGTGCTTAACCACTCTGCCAGGAAATTTTTCCTAATGTCCAACCTAACCTGCCCTTGCTGCAATTTAAGCCCATTGCTTCTTGTCCTATCCTCAGAGGTTAAGAAGAACAATTTTTCTCCCTCCCCCTAATAATAACCTTTTATGTACTTGAAAACTGTTATCATGTCCCCTCTCAGTCTTCTATTCTCCAGATTAACAAACCCAATTTTTTCAATCTTCCCTCATAGGTCATATTTTCTAGACCTTTAATCATTTTTGTTGCTTTTCTCAGGACTTTCTTTAATTTGTCCACATCTTTCCTGAAATGTGGCACCCAGAACTGGACACAATATTCCAGTTGAGGCCTAATCAGCGCAGATTAGAGCGGAAGAATTACTTCTTGTGTCTTGCTTACAATACTCCTACTAATACATCCCAAAACTATGTTTGCTTTTTTTGCAACAGTGTTACACAGTTGACTCATATTTAGCTTGTGATCCATTATGACCCCCAGATCCCTTTCCGTAGTACTCCTTCCTAGGCAGTCATTTTCCATTTTGTATGTGTGCAACTGATTGCTCCTTCCTAAGTAGAGTACTTTGCATTTGTCCTTATTGAATTTCATCCTATTTACTTCAGACCATTTCTCCAGTTTGTCCAGATCATTTTAAATTTTAATTGTATCCTTCAAAGCATTTGCAACCCCTCCCAGCTTGATATCATCTGCAAACTTCATAAGTGTACTGTCTATGACATTATCTAAATCATTGATACAATATTGAACAGAACCGTATGCAGAACCAATCCCTGTGGGACCCACTCGTTATGCCCTTCCAGCATGACTGTGAACCACTGATAACTACTCTCTGGAAACGATTTTCCAACCAGTTATGCACCCACCTTGTAGTAGTTCCATCTAGGTTGCATTTCTCTAGTTTGTTTATGAGAAGGTCATGCAAGACAGTATCAAAAGCCTTACTAAAGTCAAGATATACCACATCTACTGCTTCCTCCGTATCCACAAGGCTTGTTACCCTGTCAAAGAAAGCTATCGGGTTGGTTTGACATGATTTGTTCTTGACAAATAGATGCTGACTGTTATTTATCACCTTATTATCTTCTAGGTGTTTGCAAATTAATTGCTTAATTATTTGCTCCATTATCTTTCCGGGTACAGACGTTAAGCTGACTGGTCTGTAATTCCCCAGGTTTTCCTTGTTTCCCTTTTTATAGATGGGCACTATATTTGCCCTTTTATTTGCCCTTGTCCATGACTAGAACTCCTAGGTGCTACCTTAATACAAATAATAAATAATAATTGTCTGACAGCAAATAATACTTAAAACTCTATAAAACTATATAAATTATGCCCTTTACCTGAAAATACTCTGTTCAGCATAAATACAGGAGGTTCAGAGATGAATGGAAAACTTGATTATGGACATGAAGAATGTTGTATTTGAGGAAAGATTTAAAAGATTGGAACTGTTCAGTCTAAAGAGAAATAGTACAAGAAGGGGTGTTTCTAGCCATATAAAAACTAATGAATGGTATGCAGTTGGTTAATAGAGCCCTTCTATTTGCCATTCTTCATAATAAAAGAATAAGAGGAAGTTCAATTAAATGGAAAGGCAAAACATTTAAAACTGATAAAAGAAATGCTTCTTATGTCATATATAGCCAACCTATGGAACTCACTGCCAGAAGATATCACTGTAAAAGAACTTAGTAGGATTCAAAGAGGATTCAACATTTATATTGATAATGAGAAAATGAACATTTACCTTAGACAAGATGGAAAGAAATAGAGAGGATAAACCCATCTGCTTTAAGGAAGAACCCAATCACTAAGTGATGAGGTCAGGAAGAAACTTCCTCCATAGACAGATTATCCCATAACTATCCACTATGGGTTTTCTTATAGGTTTCTCTAAAGTATCTGTTACTGTCCATTGTTACTGACAGGATTTTGGTCTAGAAGGACCATTGGTCTGACCTAGTATAGCAATTCCACTACAGATGGCTAGAATGAGGTAAGAGTGATTTACTGAAGGTGACATAGTGAATCTATCTCAGAACTGTCTATCACAGCATGTCTCCCATGCTCATAAGCTAACTATTTGACACTACCTGCTCCGTAATTCTGCAAATTAAGAAACAAGCATTTATTTTATTTTATTTTATTGTAAAAGTTCCAGGTTTTTTGGGAGGTTCAGATATTTTGTTAATTAAATCTACATGCTCCTAATGTATTATTCCATTTGTCTATTAAGTCGTCCCCCATCAGTCTCAACTCTTTCTAGAACAGAAAGTAATCCTCTCTGATTTCTATTCCTTATTCATATGTTAGTAAACAGCCATGAAATAAGCTACAATTTGATCCCGTCCATGATGAATAGAGTTTCAGATCAAGTCCATGACCTCCAGTTGCCATTGATTTCCCATTTTGCAATATAACACTTGCATATTCTATTTTATTTTAATCAATTGTTACAACTGAGAGAGAGAGCAACCTCTTAATGGGATATGCTGTTTTATTGACATAAGAGCTGAACAAGTACCCTATACCAGGGCTGGTTTCATGCCGGAACGCTCTGAAACACTGTTCCGGCACTTTTTCTGGGAGCCGAAATGACATTCCGGTACTTCCTTTACTATCACTGATAAGTGATAGTAATGAAAGTGTGTTCCATTCTGGAACTTCTATTTTTAGAACTGGAGCACTGCCCTACATCCAGAGACAACCAATCACATCATTTTGAATGGAACGCACATATTTAAGTTTACTGGGTTTCTTGCTTATCTGTCAGTACAGGTATTTGACATTCCCTCAGAGAAATAATGGTAGAATTATATTCTGTGTAAAACACACAGAAAACTTTATTTAGTGACAGTTAAGGCTGAATCAGGACTCATCCGAGATAGCCAACCTGTGGAACTCACTGCCACAAGATCCCACGCACCCAAAACCTTTATAGTATGGGAAAAGAGCATAGCTTACCAGCTTCACATACCTCTGATTCTATCGGCAAAAAGAGACATCAAAACCCAGTACATATCCCAAATTCATCCAAGTCTCATTCTCATGCAGCACTTTACTGGTAACCTCATCTTCTCTTTTACCAACGGACTCATGCATCTAATTGTCACATGGTCCATTCTACTGTAATATTGCTGCAGTTTTGTGTAAGAGCATGAACTGAAACCCCAAAAAACAATGCACACTTGTATGAAATCAAGATGCAATGTCATCTTTGATATTCTATCGACTAGCATACAGAAATGAGCTCTTAATAGTTGTTCAGAACACCCATTACTCACTAAAGTGGTTTTCACTGTATAAAAACTAATGATATATTGTATATGAATCCCATCCAAGAAATCAGGCAACACTTTTCTCTCTCAAAATCTTGCCCTAAATATACCAATATTTACTTTGTTTACAACCAAATTACTGTAGAACTCTAAATACTTTTAAATTGTCACCTCTGAAGCTTGTCGTTAAATGAGCAATCTCGTTTTGTCAATGACATTATAGCCAGTCTATGATCTGTCTGGCATCTATGTGATCAGATTCATTCAATATGCTCAAGGTAAATTTGAGAAGTTAATATTCATGGCCCTTTTAAAGAAAACTTCACATGTGATTTTGGAGGGAAAGGAAAGATACTTTTTTGTGTAGTTTAACTCAGAAATTATGTGGCATGCATATTGAGTTTTACTGCTTAATACAGACTTGTTTTTCCTATAGACATAAGGATGCAAGCTACTTCTGCCTTTCACACATGAGGAAACCACCAGGATAACGTGGGTACGGAGAAGTGTGCACATCACAGAAAACACCACCACAATTGACACTTTTTCTGGCAGTCTTAGCAGTGAGGTGAACGACTAGTGGACATGGAGATTGAACCAGGGCCGGCTCCAGCATTTCTGCTGCCCCAAGCAAAAAAAAAAAAAAGCCGCGGCAGGTCCTTCGCTCCTAGAGGGAGTGAGGGACCTGCCGCCCCAGAATTGCCACAGGTGCCGCCCCTCTCCCTTAGCCGCCCCAAGCACCTGCTTGTTAAGCTGGTGCCTGGAGCCGGCCCTGGATTGAACTATATATCACCCATATAAAGGTCCCTTCCCAGGGTAGGTTAACAGGGCAGTGTAGCACTGACTACCTGTGCTATACCTGGGTAGTGGATAAATAAAAGAATTTAGCCAATAGTACTGTCAATTGTGTATTTTTCCTTAGCACAAAATTCTCTCTCTCTCTCTCCCCTTTAATTGGACTCAGGTGTCTCTAGTTAACCCGAGGTAACCTCTTCAGTTCATAGGGAAAAGGACCTTCACCACTCTAGGGTTCATATATCTGCTTTCCACCCCTCTCTTATAACTGTCAAGTCTGACTTTGTCTCATCAAGTATGCATTATATGCATTGTGAATCAGTGTTAAGACCATAGGAGAATTATTGATGCACATATAAGTAATTTTTTAAAAAGAAATCAGGCTTTTCAGAACAATATTGAATCTTCCCAGTGTAGGCACATGTGTAAAAGTTTTACTCATGCACTTCTTCATATTAACATGGTGAGTTTATCTCTGAGTACCAAACTCCTTTCTCTCTTAAAAAAAGATACTAAATACGTATAAAAGCAACTTTCTGTGAATAAACAGCTTATCTTGGGGGAGAAAGATAAAATTCACAATACTAAAAATGGGGAAAACCTTCTTCACTGTTGAATTTACCATTTGTAGATTAATCTGTCCATTGTGCTTCCATGAAAAGCTTTCCTGGCATTCAAGCTCAGAAAAACAAAATCTACATTTAAATGAACGTAAAAGTGTACTACAGCAGGAGCCTGTCAGCCTGTTTTATACCTCATTGCTATAATGTAATGTTATTGATGCAACCTAGATTACGTTTGAGAAATGAGATTGTGCAAATTCTCTCTCATACATCAACCAATGTGGCACAAAATATTAGACAACAACATTATGTAGGTCTAAAAAACTACTCTATGACCTTAAAGTTCCCTAAAAGGCTTCAAATTGGCATAGACTAAGCATCTGCCAAGGGTATGTTTTCAAAGGGAATAGCTGTTGCTTGTTTATGGCTTAAACATTATACTGTGCCAGTAATAAAATACCACTGATGCATGCAAATGGAAAATTGTGCTGCTTTTCTGTGGTAAAAAGGTTAATTCCTTTGGAAGAAACCAAGTCCCTGGATAAAGCAGCATATCTCAGCCAGCTGACTAACATACAGAAATTTCAGTACAGTTTTATTGTGTACAAGGGCTAGGAAAATCTAATAATATCCTGCTATTTTCCCTAAGATTCAGCAGGTAAAAGCTCTGATTGAATTTCATCTTGATTTCATTAAATATTCATAAAGGCCAATTAGAAGGGCAGCTAAGTAGGCCACAAGGCCCCCTTCCATCATTCTGTCAAAGGCAGTCCATCAGACAGCCCTGTTTGCATTAGGGCCCGGTAGTCAATATCTTCATTCAATCTTTATGGACTATCCCTCTAAATCACTGTTCCCTCCCAGTGTATGTTTTTTTAAGGACAGGCAAGGGAGAAAAAAAAAATCTAATAATTCTGAAGGCAGGATGCTTACTCTGTAGAAAGCAAAATGCAAATGAGAAAAAACATCCTCAATCAAATGTTGGAATGAAAATCTTTTCTTTAATGAGCAATGACATTGGTAGAGCACTGATTACATTGAAGAAAAACTGTTTAAAATTCATAATCAATCAAGCAAGTTTATTTTAACCTTTCATGACTAAACCGCTGGGTTACAGTTTAATTTATTGATGGTGCTTATCTCTCCCTCCAACCACTAATTTTAAAATTACAACCCATACAGAATATGCTGAGTTGAGCCACAAAAACATATACTGATGTTTATATTCAAAGAAACCTATTAGCTGTGCCTGTTTCCCTTTAAAGATTGAATGCCCCCTCTGTTTTATATATAAGCAGATGAAAATGCATTAAATCCTTCGGTGTCTTGCTGGACTGAAGTATTAAGGCACTTTTCCATTTTCCCTGTTTGTCAGATAGGGCTGTGCAAATGCTTCTTATTTGGATGAGCAACAGACTTAACGTAGCACATCATCATTCCACACACACAAAATTTGCATTTCACATACAGTACAAACCAAAAACAGTGATGGAGTGGAGGGGGATTCCCCTTCTCTAAACCTCTTTGCTGTGGAATACAAGAAACATGAGAACAGGCTCTTTTTTTGAGATTTCTAGTCTTTTCTGATTTCGTTCAGGTGAGAGAGGCCATGAAAATAGCTTTTCTTGTGGTATGTTTTGCTTCCATTCCTGGCTAAAGTGCAGTGCAGAACAACAATGAAAAATGATTGGTTTGTATTTTATTTGAACCAGTTGCCCCTACTTACAATGAATCTACTGTTGCAGACCACAGAAAAATGCCTCCCTTGGTTTATTTTTAATGTGCTTTATCCTCCCACCCTCTAGGTCCCAAGAGTGATGATGTAATTCTTCAAACTAACCAAACACATGAAAATGTAAGTTTCATCATTATGTGTTTAAAAGGATGCTAGTATACATTACAGAAGCCTGATTAAAAGCCCACTGAGGTCAAAGGAAGTCTTTCTACTGACTTCAGTAGGCACTCAGTCAGACTCTTGCACGTTACTGCACAATGCATTTGTAAACAGGGTCCCCGATATTAGGTATGAACCTAATATAGCAAGTACGTCACATAGCCTCTTTCAATCTAGTAATAGATACTATTATTATTAAATGTTCACTTGAGCAAGCTTCACTGATTTGTAATTAATATTTTCCTTTAAAAGTCACCCAAAACCTAAAAGTCCACTTCTTTAACAAATAAAATTAAAAATGAAAATTAAAAAAGGATGAATAGCACTGAAAGGCAACCATATCCCCTTGCTAGATGGCCTCATCCAAAGTGACCTCACGATCTCAAAGGGATACTGTCAAAATAAATATATTTTTGAAGAGTCCATTCCTGATTTATTGGTAACACCTTCGATAATTAAAACTTAGATTTTCAGTATTCTTGGTCTCCGTTTATATTATCCATTTCACTCAGCTTGGACAAGTTTAAACTCGTAAGTACGCATTAGATACTTATATTGCATCCCCTTTTTGTAGTACCTTAGAACCTCACTGTATATGATGTATTTATCCTCACCATGTCCCTATGACTGGGGAAGTGCTATTATCCCCATTTTACAGATATGCAGATTGTAAGCTCTTTGGAACAGGAACTCTTTTTTTGGTCTGTGTTTATATAGATCCTATCACAGTTGGGTCCTGGTGCATAACTGGGGCTCCTCAGTGCTAACACAATACAAATAATAATAATGATATTTAATTACAGATGGAACTGACTACCAGGGAGACTAAGAGCATGTCTACACTGCTGCCAGGAGGTGTGATTCCCAGCATGGGTAGACAGACTTGCACTAGCTAAGCTCAACCTATTATGCTAAAAATAGCAGTGTGGATGTTGTGGCACATGTGGTTGGCTGGGCTAGCTGCCCAAGCTCAGACCCCAGGGGTCAGGCAGGGCTTGGACTCAAGCAGCTAGTCTAAGCTGCTGCCAATGCCAACATGTTCACACTGCTTAGGTCCAACAGGAAGCCTGTGACATAATAGGGAATTTAACCAGCAGCTCCTGAGTCCCAGGCTATTCTAAACACTGGCCCATTTTTCCACTCAAGGAAGTTTCACCTTCTGCTGCTCATGCAGTAGCACGGTGCTACAGGAGGAGATTTTCAAAGTCACGGTGGGAGCTGGCACTGAAGTTCAGTTTACTTTCAATGGGAGTTGGACATCTAACTGCCCTTTATGCCCTTGAAATCTTTCCCCACTGTATTTTGGTTTCCTGTGCTACAGGGGAGGTTTAACCATCCTCTCCCTGCCATTCCAGACCCACTTCTTACACCAAAATAATCATCAGTATATTTTTGTTTGTAACCTATGAGAATATTTCCATTCATATCTCAAACCCCACCCCAGATGATGGTCGTGGTGGTGTTTTAAATTACAGCCTCAGGGTCAACTTCACACCTACTTCACACAGACCTTACATTGCATCCAGAGCAATGTAAAGAAGCATTGGTGGGGGAAGGAGCTGACTTAGGCTAAATATATTTTAGGATATTCTTCGAGGAATCATTTGAATAGAAGGAGAAAACTGAATTCCTTGACATGTTTATAAATGTTTTTAAACAGATCAGAGATTTCTTCTAGGCATAGTTTAAGAGAAACCCCCCCCAAAAATGATTGAAATGATTTCAACTGTACGGTTAAGAGCAAGGGCTGTACTAGAAAGGTTATTTTATGGGAGTCTGCTTAGAGTGGGCTTTTGAGTGGCTTGTGCTTTTCCCCCCAAGAAACAGATACACTGATACTAAAATTGGAACAGGACTTAGGAGAGAAAATAAAGAGGACTGGGAGAAAATGTGTAACTCAGTTAAAATGGTCTCCAAATATATTAGACATTCATTCAATTTAATTATGTACTGAGGACATATCTAACGCCTTTAAGACTAAATAAAATGAGAAAACCTTCCCTTTGCCTGAAATGCAACATTTATAGCTGCTTTTTGCATACGATTTGGTCCAGATATAAAACATTGTGTTTGGTTATGTGAATATGGTCTAGTGGTTATTGAAGGGGACGAAGAGTTAAGACTTGGAGTCTATTCCCAGATCAATTACATCATTGGTTAACCCTAGACAAGTCAGATCTCTCTGGGCCAGATTCTCAGAAACATAGGCACGGTGATGCTGAGCACTGCCACACCTAACTTTTAGGCACCTAGAAAATCCCTGGGATTCACAAAGCCTGGGTTATCATCCAGGCTCCCTAAGCAATGAACGGGGAGAGACAGACACCTCAGAATGGGATTCACAAAAGCCAGAATAGTTGGCTCCTGACCTGAGCTGGCTAATGCTAAGGTGAGGGGCGTGTCCTAAGCCTCCTCCCTCTCAGGGAGTTCGACGCTTATGTCCAAGCTGTAGGGAGGCATGTCCCTCTTGGCATTCTCATCTGCAAACCCCTCTTGGTGTGAGCAGCCCATGCCACTTTTGCAAGAAGCTTGGGGGAGGAGGAGGAGGAGGAGCAGCCCTCATAACTTTTAGCCCAGTGGTCTGAGTACTCATCTGGGACATGGAGGACCCCAGTTCAAGTCCTCCCTCTGCCTGAGGGGGGAGAAGAGATTTGAACAGGGCTCTGTCACTTGTCAGGTGAGTTCCCTAGTCACTGAGCTATGGGATATTCTGATGTGGGGGCTCCCTCAGCCTCTCCTACTGAAGCTGTTCCACTGTGAATAAATAACAAAAGAATCGATGGCCCACAAAGTGAGCACACACACTTGAGTAACTCTGTAGCCTGGTTGTTAGAGCACTCCTGTGGCAGACCCAGGATACAGTCCTACTTTTCCAATGACTTTTTAAAATTATTCATCCAAAGTGGAACAGCTCTGCGCATGCCTACCAGAGCAGGCCCTGCAGGTGAGTTAGGTGGAAGAACCACCTATCATTTTCCTGATTTGTGAACAACTCTGGGGTTTAGGCACCCAGATGCCTGGTGTGGGGACTGCAGTATGCATGCACAGAGGCAGAAACATAAGGCACTTAGGGAATGTTTACTCTAAACATTTAGGCACCAAGTAGGTTGCCAATTTTCTATTTGCAGAAAACGGAGCACTGTTGCACCGCCCCTCCTCAAGGCCACGCCCCTGCTCACTCCTTTCCCCCTCCCTCCATTGCTCGCTCTCCCCCACCCTCACTCACTTGCTCATTTTCACCGGGCTGGGGCAGGGTGTTGGGGTGCGAGAGGGGGTGAGGGCTCTGGCTGGGGATGTGGGCTCTGGGTTGGGGCTGGGGATGAGGGGTTTGGGGTGTAGTAGGGGGCTGTGGGCTGGGGCCAAGGGATTCTGAGTGCAGGAGGTGGCTCAGGGTATGGGAGGGGGTGCGGGGTGAGGGCTCTGGGAGGGAGTTTGGGTGCGGGAGGAGGCTCAGGGCTGGGGCAGGGGTTTGGGGAATGGGAGGGGGTTCAGGGTGCAGGCTTTGGGTGGTGCTTACCTCAGGTGGCTCACAGGAAGCTGCTGGCATCTCCCTCTGGCTCCTAGGTGTAGGAGCAGCCAGGTGGCTCCATGCTGCCCCTGCTTGCAGGGGCCGCCCCTGCAGCACCCATTGGCAGTGGTTCTCGGCCAATTTGAGGTATGGAGCCAGTGCTCAGGCAGCATGTGTAGCCCCATTGCTGCTCCTGCACCTAGGAACCAGAGGGAGATGACGGCAGCTTCCTGGGAGCCATGCAGAGCCGGGCAGACACCCTGCCTGCCCCGCTGCAGGTGGCCAACTGGACTTTTAATGGCCCGGTTAGCACCAGGGTCCCTTTTGGATCAGGCATTCTAAATGAGCACCAAATGAGTTTAGAGGCTTACAGGGTTTAGTGGAAAGTAAGAGGGGGTTTTTGTGAACCCAATGGGGCATAATTCTGGCAGTAAGCGCCTAAATCCTTTATTAATCTAGCCCACTGTGGCTCAGTTCACCCATCAATACAATGGATTTTATACTATTAATCTTTTACTATTTACTTTTGGGAAGCTTAATTCATTAATGTTTGTGAGACTCTTTTTGATGCTTGAATGAAAAGTGCTGTTGGACTGATCCAATGTCACTGAAGCCAATAGGAGTATTTCCAGTAATTACTACGAGTTTTGGCTCATGCCCTATAAGAGCTAACTGTTATTTCAGAATATCAGCTTTAATAGTGAGCTGCCTCGTAATACATGTTTTGTAAAGCATGCTCTTGTTATGTCCTACAAATAAACAGTGCTGGATGAATGTTTAAACACATACAAGAAAAGCCTTAATGCACTTGATTTTACTTTGGGAGAACGCATTGTGTTACCCTAACAATCCCATTTAGTCAAGCATAAAAGGAAACTGGATTTTACTGAGAAATATTCATATAGAATAACTTTTGTTCCTACCACATAATCACTGATTGTTGGATGGAAGGGGACGGGGGAAGTTTATAGATTTTGGTTTCTGAGATGTGGTACGTGTGAGGAGGCATCAGGGGACATTTCTTATTTTGTTTTGTTTTTTAGTCAAGAGTGAAATTTTCTTTCCATAGTTGCACATGCTCTCAGCTTTTTCTTTTTCTTGATACACACAAATTATTTCCATGTAGCGGCCTACATATACCAAGAGAGAAATAGAAATGTTTCACTTTATCCTTCAAAAGCAAATGTAATCATGCTCTCTTGCTGATCTGCGTTTGGAAATTACCATTCTAATCCAATAGTTTAATTTTATTATAACCTTCAGTCTAACAGACCACACACGCACAGAATGTGTAATCACAAACAAACACTCTTGCCTAACTAATGGAAACAGTCCCACTCATTTCAATGGGATTGCATGCAAGACTTGGGTTTCAGAATCGATATAGGGTTTCTGTTTTGTTTTTTGGTGGGGGATATTAGTTTGTTTTGCAAATGCAGTGTAGATCAGAGCAATGTAGGGTTAAAATAGGATTTTATTTAATTCTAACACTATTTTATTTGGGAGTATGAATATTTATGATAGTTAGCATATACTGAGGCACAAAGATTTAACTAGATCTAGGGAAGGAAACACATGTCAAAGTTAGCACTTATGCAGCAATGTTGTGAATGGTTTAAACAGTAAATAGTTTAGTATATTTTGACCAAAATGTTCCATGTGATCTTTTGCATTCTCCAGACACTGATTTTATCATCCTTATTCACACTGAACAATATCTTACAGTTTTCCAAAGGGACTATGCACAGAACAAAGTACTGCTCAGCATGACTTGGATTACCAAAATCAGTCTCATCTTTAGTCCTCCCTGCTTTCACTATGTCACTGGGTTCTACTTCACTTGTAGAATTTAGCAAGATTACATGCAGTCTTAACCGGGCAGTAATGCTGATGGAATCCATGCCTGCTGAGTGTGGTGCTCTGTCCCCCTCTAGTGGTACCTAAACCACTTAGAGATTAATAAATCTGCTACAGCCTTAGGTAAGAGCCGTGTGGCTTTTAGTTCATGCAGTAGCGACTCATACACTAAGGTCCCAGGTTCGTGCCCTCCCATTGATGACTGGGCTCTGGGGGCGTTACACAGACCCAAAGCAAAGCCACAGTTCTGCAGTGATATACTTTGGTTAGACTACATTTGCGTAAAGTTCCAGTAATGTCAATGTTTTTAATGTTACTACCAAGTTAGAAATCTTTAAAATGAGGCTGCTGTCAGCTTCACTATAGTAGGAGTTGCAGCTGCAACTATAAACCAGAACAAGGTGATATTAATTGAAATTGATATATACAAGGTTTTCCATTTGAAACTATCCTTCTTCAATGATTTCGTCGTGTGTGTGTACAAGATTCATCCTAGTGCACCCCTCATGGCAAAACCTGGCATTGCAGTCTCTCCGCCTCACTTTCTTCCTCAGGACTCTTGTGGTCTGGGTGCTGACTTGGTTCTCCAGCCAGGTCACATTTATGTTCTCACCCCTTCTAGGGTAACAGAGTCCCTTAACCCAAGACCAAAAGCGGCAACAACACGAAAGAAGCTTCAGCTCCACTGGTCTGAGCCTTCAGCCCCCGTTCCTTGCAGGCAGGCCCCAGCAACAACAGCTTGTCTTACTGGTTCCTGGGTTCCACTCAAGCTGACAATCCAGGCCATTTCTACCTCCTACCAACAGCCTCTGACAGGCCGTAGCCTTCAGACAGTTCCTAGCCCAAGACACAGGAGTAGCCTGTCTGCTTTCCTTCACCAGCAGCCCTCAATTCCTGGTGGGTTAGGCTTTCTTCCTCTAAGTCCAACACCCCACAGGTGTAGCGGGGCAGGGCTAATTGAATAGGGTTGGCTGGCCCTTACAGGGTCAGGCTGCCCTGTTACAATATGCATCAAAGGGCACTGGAAAATCATATGATTATTTCTCAGCTACCTAACCAAAGCCTATCTGATATTTGTTGACCTTTCTTATAGTAGACTAAATAAATAAATGCCCCTTAGTAATAAAGAACAGCTAAGGTATGGTACCAAATTCGGAGGATGAAAAAACAAAGCAAACCTTCAAAGAGTTTTGTTAAAAAGTTGTAAGATTGTATTTTAATGTGTCCTATCAAAATAAAAAATATTGGAAAACATAATGTATTAATACTACAATTTATAAAAAAGTGGCATGCCACATAATTAATGCCATGCTACTAACAACTTGCCACTAAATCCACTAATTTAATATCTATTATTCTCCAGTCCCTTGCAAAACCAAGAGAGAAATGTTTGTCAAATGAACTCATCCCAGTCAAGCTACATTGGAATAAAATAAAGTGTTTTGACCTTACTTGGTCCCCAGTGCAGTTCTCTTTTGTTTCGGAGATGTAGCTAATCCCATAAAAATGCAGTGTTTCAATCATTTAAATTTCCAAAGTGTATTTCAGTTACGTAGGCAAGCACCTTATTTAATTGTCTGATTTAATATATTGCTAATCTGATACACCTTTAAAGCCATCGCACTCTAGCATTATTGAGTCAAATGTGAACATTTTGCTTTTCATTCTTGGCTGGGTGTCATTTAGGCTGTCTCTATTCTAGGAGCTAGGATGTGATTCCCAGCTCATAGAGACATCGAGCTACCGTGAGTAGCATGGGCAGGGGCACAGCTTAGTGTACCGATGGGGTTCAGGTGGCTTTGTACTTAGCGTGGCCACTGCTGCCATTGCCCATGCTACCACGGCTATACTACAGTTTATACTCATATGAGCTCTCATCGAGCTCGCATGAGTATGTCTATCTGAGCTGGGAATCACACACCCCTAGCTTACAATGGAGATGTCGCCTTAGACAGAATATCTTTCTTTCAACTCATTAAAATAATATCTAACTGGCCATGTTTCTGAAATACAAGATTCAGTCAATATAAAAGATGCAGAATAAATTGATGACCCAAACTAGACTTTTCCCAAGAGGGTGATCACTAATCATCAACAGTGTAATAAAAATGATTCAGGCTCTTAGCAGGAGTCACAATGGTGATTTAGAGATGATGGGATCATTGTTTTCCAAGAGGAAATCCACACAGAAGCCACCAAAGCAGTTACTATAATAATCTGCTTTTTATAATGGGGAAAAAACACAGCCTTGCTATGTAAGTAAAATAACGCACCAGAAACAGAGTCAAACCCAAACAATACCTCTTCTCACCCATACATACCAACCCTTATTGTTCCCCTCATTCCCCCAAAGCTTGAGTAAATAGATGAGCCTTACAGTATGCCTCCCAATGTCAACAACACCAAGCTACTTCAGAACAAGGAGAGGAGCAATTTCCAAAGTGAAGCGTCCCTGCTGGTGACTGTCCTGCCAGCAGCTGCCTCTTTTAAACTGAGTAGGCCAGTTCAAAGGCCTCTGCCAATCCCAGCCATGGCAGTAGGACACGGACTGCAACTTGGTATCTCAAGTAAGCAAATTTCCATCCACTTACAGCTTTATAGCTCACCTGGAAACCATCAGACACCCAGTTCAGAGCTCAGAGCATTGTTGTTGTGTGCTCTCAGTGAGCTACAGCATGTGTAAGCGGCCTGCTGCTTTCTGCACCAATTTCAGTTCCCGATTTAATTTAAAACAGAGCCCCATGCAAAGTTCATTGCAGGGTGGTAGGTCCCCCTGTAAACCAAAGTGCCCTGTGAAGATGAAGCCAGAGAGAAGGGTACCTAAAGACTATCCCCCACATGTAGTGATACAAGAAGGCTTCCAGTTTAATCATCCCTAGATAGTCTCGTACATATTCCAGTTGTCTCCAAGTGACAAACTGGGACTAGGTTTTTTTATCATGAACCCTAATGACTCCAGAAGACTGTCGGTGACATGGACTGATTGATTCACACACCTATTCTGAGGTGGTGTTTTTCAGCAGCCGATCACTCAGGCAAGGGAATTCATGCACTCTTGAGACTCCGCATGTAGGATACAAATGCTAGCATGGCAACAGTACTAGCCTAAAAAGGCAATATATAAAATGAGTATTGTTCTATTTTGAAACTATGATACATGTGGTTATCCGTATGTCCCTGTCAACAGTGGCAAGGTTCAAAGCATGTGGGCAGTCTCTTTCCCATAGAAGAGGCAAGATGGATCCCAGGGAGACTATTTTGAAATGTTCTTTGACCTGATAAGGGTCATGCCATATCAGAGGGGTAGCCGTGTTAGTCTGTATCTACAAAAACAATGAGGAAGTCCGGTGGCACTTTAAAGACTAACAAATTTATTTGGGCATAAGCTTTCGTGGGTAAAAAACCCACTTCTTCAGATGTTTTTTTTAGCCATGAAAACTTATGCCCAAATAAATGCATTAGTCTTTAAGATGCCTGCAGACTCCTCGTTGTTTTTATCCAGACATATAGTAAATTCTCATGGGATTGGATCTGGAAGGTTTGCTGGAAACTGGATTTCATAAGTCCCAGTGAACAGTGCTGAGATCTCATGTGACTAAGGGCCATCTGCAATAAAGTACCAGAAGTGTCCCTGTGAAAGGGAACCTCTGAAAGGCTGTTGGAAATGCTAGGCAGCCTGGGAAAGACCTTCCTGCTTCTGGAGCTCAGAGAAAGGGAGCACAGGACCCTTTGGCTTCTGCTGCTGTTGCTGAGGTTAAGCACCCTGAGAAGGAGCATACTAAGTACCTTGAGATCCTGACACTAGCAGAAAGGTTGGCTTCCAAATAGATGGTTTCCCCCCCAATTCTCTATCCCCCATGGTCACAAGGTATTTATGGAGGAGCAAGATACTGACCTCTTTCACCTGGACCACTGAAAAACAGGCAGACCAACAACAACAGAAGGAAATTTAGCAGGACTGCCAGAAAAGCTGGGAGATCAAGAAAATATTCCCAGGACACTGACAGAGGTTATGGGCCTGTTACAGGGGTGGGTGGGTGAGGCTGTGTGGCCTTGAGGCGCCGGAGGTCAGACTAGATGATCATGACAGTCCCTTCTGTCCTTAAAGTGTATGAGTCCATAAGAAAAGGTAGGTGAAGTGGAACCAGAGCAATGGCAGTAAATAACCACAACTCCAGCGCACTTCTTGTCTGGCCAGTTCTGGCTAGAAAGTGGGAGAAGCTGAGGGAGTGACTGTTGGTGGTGAGTGACTAGTGAGGTGGGGAGGGGTCTCACACTGAGCTTCTCTGAATCACTGTTCAGTAAGTGCTGGATACTGAGTGCTACCACTACCTCTGAAGGCCAAAAAGCTTTGATCTAAGGGAATTCCTCACTTTTTTGTGCAGGGAGCACAAGACACTCCAGCATTGACTCTTTAATGTCAATATAAATGGTTAATATTTTTTGGTCAGAGCTGCCTACATTATCTTCTAACTGGGGCTACTGATCCAGTACAAATGTCTAGTTCAGAAAGTCTGAATTTTAGCCATAAAACGAACAGGGATAAGAACTCCTGGTTAGCCACAATGTGGTGTACAATGGCAGGCGTGCCAGATTTTTATTGTCCTGGTGAGATTCCATGCCCACACTAAGCCAAGTTACCTGTCAGCTATGAAAAAGACAGCTTCATCCATGTTTGTCAAAATGCTGACCTTTTCCAGAAATAATGGAGCTATAGCCTGTTCTCACTCTGCATGTGGATCTCCTGTTGAGGTCCACGGGAGTTTGGCATAACAAATGATAGCAGTCCTTGGTCCATAACGTTTACTGCTGCAAACTGGCTATTGGGAAAGGATCCAATGTTAAGCATCAGTTCTCATTAATTACACTGCAGATTCCATTTCTAAAGACTTTCTATCATCTACTGAGCAAATTAAATGCTAAGGACCAGATCCTCAGCTGGTGTAAATCACCCCAGATCCTTTGAATTCAATGGAGTGAACTAAATGAAGTCAAGTCACAGAACTCAATGGAAAAATGCCAATTGACATCAGCTGAGGAGCTGACAATGAATAAAGTTCTTCTCTCTGATCTACTTTGCAGATCCCCAACGGTAGAGGCCAATCTCTGCTGCGTATCCTGGACTTCCTCATATGTGGAAGGTCAAAAGATGAAGTTGGTGGAAATGCTCTGTGAATAATATACAACAGGAAGCCAGTGTGAATAAGAAATCTATATTATGGACTGCAGTGGAGGATTTTGCCCTACTGTAATAAATAACTTAGGTTTCTGAATTCACTGAAAGCTTGTTTTTTTAAACATTATGAAATTTTTAGTACATTAAATATTATAGTTTTGTATCTTACAAGCCTCTACTTGAAAAGTCATGATTCTCATAGAAGAGAAAATTGATTTTGTAATTTACCTACCCATTGTGCTGAATTGTATAGTTCTCTACGTTACAGTGCACTGGGCTTGGCTGCTGAATTAATCCCGATTCAGAAAGAAGGGCACTAATTATTGAATCACTAGCCTTCAAAAGCCAAACGTTATTTTGAGGTATCTTATGCAAGTACACCCCAATCCAACACTGCTTAGTTTTGAGAGAATTACTGCCACAGTAGCATGGTGACAGGAACACTCATGAAGGAATTTACAGAACAGTGAATAAGATTACCCTGGACCCTCTTTAGATCCATGTATTTCATGACAGCCTGAAGGAAATGACCTGTAGCAGGACAGGAAATCAGTCTATTTCAGAGAAAAGAACAGTGAACTAGCAACTATATGGATTTTTATAAAGAAACCTGAAAACCTGGCTGATGGGGATAACAGATATTGAGGAATAATATGTCCTGAAAGACGGTCTAAAGGATCCTGTCACCAAGTACCAAGTGGTCAAACATCTCCACTTGGTTCATGTTTCAACATTGACTTTCTGACCTCCACTGCCACCTGCAAAGAAAAATGAGAGATCTTGTGGAACTAAAATGCTAATATATCAGGGATAGTGTGTGTGTGTGAGGGGTAGGTGGGCACA